>NC_090931.1:397080042-397394231 GCF_040938575.1 Ambystoma mexicanum
TTCCACTCACTTGCCCTGATGAAATCGTCAAAGACGAGGGATGGTGTACAGGCATTCAAACAGCCATGCTTACAAAAATAAACCTCCTCCAAAACAAAATATCCCACCACTTCAATACCATACCAAAGCAAACTGCACATGCACAGATAAAGCCCAATGTAAAAGCAAGAAACATGCCCAAATTTGCATTTACCGAAATCTCCGAAGCTGAGGTCACTGACATCCTCAGACACCTCAAACCTTCACAATGCAAGGGCGATGTATGCCCCCCTAAAATAATCCAAGACTGCGCAGAACCACTTGCCCCCCTCCTCACTGCCTTCATCAATACATCCTTCAAAACAGACATAGTCCCAGACAGCCTTAAAGAGGCCTGGGTATGCCCCCTCTTAAAAAAAACGACATTAGACCCTACTAACCCCAACAACTATCGACCCATAACCACAGTCCCATTCCTCCTGAAATTACTTGACAAGGCCGCCCACAAACAGATTCAACTATACCTTGAATCCAACGCAATTCTAGGAAAAAGACAATCGGGATTCCGCAAGGGACACTGAACAGAAACCGCCCTTCTAGACTTAAAAAACGAAATTACCTACATCCTAGATAAAGGCAAGCCCACCCTCCTCCTTCTCCTTGACCTCTCAGCCGCGTTTGATCTAGTAGACCACACTACTCTTACCAGTCACCTGACACATGCTGCACACTTCTCAAATGACACAGCATCCTGGGTAACATCATTCTTAGAGGGAAGAGCTATCAAAGTGTTCTCTAACACAGCACCTGCAGCACCATCCATCATCCACTGTGGTGTACCACAAGGCTCCTGCACTGCCCCTACGCTCTATAATCTTTTTACCAAGAAACTATTTGATAAACTAGACACACTAAGATCACCTACACAAACTACACCGACGACACCCAGGTTCTGCTCCCACTGACAGGAAATTACCGCCAAGACGCGGCTACCCTACAGCAAATCTACTCTACCATACAAGCTTGGATGGCTAACAGCGGCCTCTGCTTGAACGGGGACAAGACCGAAATCCTCATTCTAGGACAGAAATCCACCCTCTCCAACCTCAATCCACTGTACATTAATTTCATCATAGACAATTGTATCATCCCAGTCCTATCTTCAGTCAAAACCCTAGGGGTTCACATAGACGCTACGCTATCCATGGACAAACAAGTTAGCGCCATAGTCTCGGCTTCAGCACTGAGTACCAAACTCATTAATGCAACAAAACCATTCCTAACCAAGGATAACTGCCTTTCCATCGCCCGAGCAACTACAGGAGCCAAACTAGACTATTGTAATGCGCTCCTAGCCGGCACCTACAAAAAAAACTTATCTAGGCTCCAAACAACCCAAAACAACGCTCTCAGAGCAGCCCTCAGCATACCAAAGAGAGAACACATCACACAAGCCAGAAAGGCAGCTCACTGGCTCCCAGTCAAAGACAGTATCTCCTTCAAAATTCTCACAACCACCCACAAATGCATCAACCTCACAGCCCCCCCTTATTGATCTGACACGATAGGTAGACATCAGTCCACGAGACCAAGAAGAGCACAATGCACAAATCAACTAGTAATACCCCGCATCAACAGGACAAAAGCAGGAGGCATAGGCTTCCCCTTCCTCGCACCAAAACTCTGGAATTCCCTACCTACTAACCTCGGAACTGACACATCTCTCTTCTGAAAAAAGCTCAAAACTGCCCTATTCAACTAACCCCGTTCTCATGTGCTCCTGCTTCTCTTGAATATTTGTAATAAGTATATCTTGTCCAATGTAACCGTATGGACACTAACTGTATGCAACTAAGTATAAGCAACACTGTAACTAGCGCCACAATGTCTTCGGTCTGCAGTGCGCTTAACAAATGCGAATAAATAAATAAATACAGAGTGTTGATCCAACAGGATTTATGTATCCTATCAGTTAGCACACTGTATCAAGCTGCACAAGTGATAGGTGTAATCCAGACGCCCCGGCTCGAGCCCCCACTCTGTTAAGGGACTTCAATTCAGCAGTCCAACTAAGTCAATGCCTGGTCTGGGAGGCCCAAGGGAAGCCCTTATTTATATATTTTTATGACAAGTTAACATCTGGATGATAAACTCTTGTATAACGCCCCTCTCTTTGAATCCCCCTGACCTCACTGAGCCAAGAAGTAGGTTTGTTCTGCAATTTAAAAGATTTATTTGAAAATTAAACAATATATATATATATATATCACACTTTTATAAATAAATTAATATTTGATCGCACACTTATGATTATGACCGTGATCAACAATGGATAATATGACAATTGTACGCTTATTTAATCACTTAGGAGTTGGTATAGAAAGGGTAAAGTAGCAGAGAATACTTTTATGGTTTCAAGGAAAAACAATGATGGAAAGAATGTGGCACAGAAATAAACTGATATGGTTTAAACCAGGGATAATATAATCACTTTTCCCCTTGTGGCAATTCACTCCCCCCTATGCAATATAAATAGATGGAAGAAAAGCACACAGTTTTCAGAAATAGAATCAACATGCAATACAGATTCACTTCAAATTCTAGTAATCTTGTAGCAACTGGTATGCTTTTAAAATATGCAGAAATATTTTGAATGTGATTTGTACTGAAGTGAAAATATGCTAAAAATTATTTTAATTCCGTATAGGAGATTCAGGGTAGGTGATAGCTACTTAAGATTGGTTCAGGTCAACCCTCGCGAGGCTCTATGAATGATTATCAGGTTGCAACCGAATTTCAGCAGCTCAAGCAAAAGCAGCTTTTTGTGACAGGTGAAGAAACTGGGCAAAATTGCAATTCGCCTTTTTCCGAGTGCGTTGAGCGTGATTACGGAAAAACTATGAGGAAAAGCTAAAATTCTTAGCTTTAAAATGAAAGTTAAATCTCGTTCCTAGCACGTACGGATCAGAAGATACGGACGTTTTTGTGGAGGTAGATTTTCAGAAGTAAAATTAAAGTTTCAGAATGACAGATGACAGTTTTGCAGCTTTTAAATGACAGAATGGACACATGATTTCTATGGAATTCTAGATAGGTTGAATTGGATGGGATGAGATTATTTTAGACTAAGAGATTGGTTTTGCACAGTTCTGGCTGGGTACTCACACTATAAATTTGAAATAGGCCGTCAAGATCTGGTCAGGTTGGCTGCGGTTCTCTCGCCACGGACGTCTTTAGTACCGGTTCTGCTCACAGCGATCTGGTCTGGGTCTGGTCTGCGGTTCAGGATCTCTGGTTCTGGTCTGGTCTCTCTGGATACAGCACTGCTTTCTGGGTCTGCTACCGGCTCTGGCAAAAGTTCTTGGCAAAGATTCCAACAGCTCGTCCGGCTGTTGAATAGTTTGGTTAGGTTGCTGGATTCTGAGGCCTCTGAAAAGGATTCAGCTTGTGGACTAGGCCTCTCTGCTTAAAGTTCTGGCTTGGTTCTGGATCTATCTGGAGTTGAGTTCTGGATCTCTGGAGATTGTCTGGATTTTGAAGTCGTCTGAAAAATTCTTCGCAAGAAGTGGAAAGTGAATCTCCTCCTTGGGTTTTAGTGTTCCTTTTTATGTCTTTTGAAAATGTGTGTGTGTGTGGGCATTACTAAACTTGCCCCTCACAACTTATCATTGGCCAAGGTATCCTCTCTCCCTTGATTGGGGGAAGGAAATGCAGTGTCATCGTGATGAGGTCTGTTTATCGGTCAGAGGATCCTCCCCTTTGGTTTCACTTAGAAAATCAATTTTACCCAAAACACATATTTCCTAGATACACAATTTGTTAAATTACATGTACACATCATATATTACTTAAGGTACGTCCCTGTTCCAACTCTGATGTTTCTAAGAGCTTGGGTTAAGAAATTACAACATATTTTCATTTTTGGTAGCTTTTGCAACATTGGTTTTTCATCAAATCTTTAACCAGACCTGTACCCTCTCCCTGAGCATATTAATATAAGTTATCATGTCTCTAGCATAAATACAGTGTCTGCAGCATTAATAAATTGTGGGGTTCGGTCCCAGAACACTGTACAAAGTGGAGTTTGGTCTCAAATCGTGAGGGCATTTTTCATATTAAGGATCCCCAAATTGTACATTTCTGTGATACAAGATTTTATAAGCAATTTAATCAAACATACATTTGCCCTTAATTGAATTCACATATGAGTCTGGGTCCGCCCCCAGAAGCTTGGCTTGACTCAGAGATCAAATGTCTCTCCTTCCCCCAGAGCAGTGTTGACAGTAACCACCCAAAATCAGCATAGTCTATTCAGCAGAAAGAGTCTATTGTGTTGACTGAGGTCAGCAGACCAGGGGGCCACTCTGCATCTGTTTAACACGACCATGTGATCTCCTGGGCTGTTGCTGGTAAGGGCTGGTGTGAATGCTGCCCATGAACAGAGGCCTCTTGAACTGTTACTTGAATCAGACTGTCTTCTTGTGTGGGCCTGGGAACAGCAGGGGTTGAGAATTCTCATTAATCAACAAACCTTTGAAGTCTCAGCTAGCTCAGGATCCTTTTGCAACTCCTGAAATACAGTTCTCCTATCAGAGTTCAGATCGCTAGCGCCGGTTAGTGTACAATGCCGGTACTGCACCTTTTTTTGGGAGCTGTCTTGAATTAATACATTTCAAAAAGAAAGGATTTTACTTGATAGTATATGATCCTTGCTTGACATGGCATTGATGTGGATCTGCAGTAGAATAAAGTAGAACACTCAACCAGAGTTGGATTTTTGTTTGGTGGTTTCGTGCCCATGATTTTAGCAATTTTTGACATTAATAAAAGCAGATTTTGAACAGAACCATCTTTCTTTGCACTGGTGGGTGGCAGGTCAGGCAACCATTTTGGTGTGCGCAAAACTGCATGGTTTTCATGGATTTTGGCGCAAATGTGGGCTTTTCGGCCATCTTGGATTTTCTAAGCCCACAGCACCCAATGTTGCAGCATAATAACTTGAACGTGGGTCAAGACACCCAACAGCATATGGGAATAGTCCGATGTTCTCAGACACTTTATTGTTAAATAAAAGTACTTTACAAATTGTAAAGTGTTACTGTTTTCTTTTAAAAACCGGTTTATTATTTCAAATTGTGATGTGCTATGTTGTAAGTCAATGTGTGTTCTTTTTCGGGTTCTGCGTCACGGCACGTAGGAGTTTATGGGCACATTTGGCTACGCTGGAGAGGAACGTCATCCAGAAAGGTGTTAAATATCACTAGGGTTGGTTATGTTAGGGTCAGGGGCGGGCCATATGATTTAGTGACGTCAGGGCAATTTATCTTAGCTAGATGTAGCAATGGACAAGATTAGCACAAGTTGGACGAGCTCTGCTGTCAGATTTCGTATGTTTCTAAAAGAGGAAAAATGAGGTATGGTGCACTGAAAATGTCTGAGATAGATCAACGTTTAAAAAAAAATACATGGTCGAACCCTCGGGATAATAATATTTTCTGACCGTTGCACTTGTGAAACTTATGAAATAATGTGTGGGAAGGTGAAGGTGAATGCTGATGGTTGAAATACTTCTGACATGATTGCGAATGAGTTTACAAAGTTTGTTGGGATTTTGTGCACACCTAATATGACGAATCATTTGTGTATTCTTTTGACAGTTTTTAAAAAAAAACCTAGGTGGATTTACAGTAAATTTGCATAAGGCTGATTGGCAACAACCGAAAAGCATGGTGTTGGAGATGTGGCAGTGTTTTTGTATTTGACAAGTGTCATAATGTAGTTAAAAAAAATAGCGGTACAGCTTCAGTTACTGAGGGGTAGGCTGTAGCCATGGGCAGTGGGCAGAATGTCGGGGTCATGGTATAAGGTCATGATCCGGACAATGTGGCTACTGTCCATTACCAGAAGGTACAAAACATAGGATTAAAGTGGCCATGTCCACCTAGGACTGGCTTTGTGGTAAAGTTGTTCCACATTAGGATACATTTGAAAGGCAAGACACATGTGCTCATGGTAATATGGTCACAGGGTGTCCTTTTTTGCTTTTTGTAGGCTGCAATGGAAAGCGAAGAAGGGCCCTGTATGGAACACCCACCTTCCCCATCTTGTAAAAGGATTTTCTTTCCTAAATCGGGACGCCACAGGCCAGTAGCGCCCCGGTTTAGGACAAAAAATCATCTTTTTTAGTAGCACAGACTTCTTTGGAAATCTAGATTGTTAATGGCATCCATCCCCCATTTTAGAAGTTGAAGGGGGGTAGTGATCCAGAGACGTTGTTATGCACTCTTGCTTCGATTGGGCTGATAACTTGGCCTGCTGGCCCTTTATCCACCGTTCCAGTTCCTGGAACGGAGGCTGAACTCTACAATATTCCCATTAGCATAACACAAACTGCAAATGGAAATGTTTGAAATTGTTATTGTGTCTATGTACTTTAATCCGAAATATAAAGTAGATGGAGTCTATGCGTTTTTTTTTAGTTCCATTTTTTAACTGTGAAAGGTGGATCATAAAGGAACATTTGCAGGGTAATTCATAGAATTTCGCAGAAAAGTGTCGCAAGCGGCTGGCGCAGAGTGTCTGCGTGCGATTGACTGCGCCAGGCACGTGCGCTAAAACCGATTTCCGCGCACAGCGTATTCATGGATTTCATGCTCCCAAACCAGCCGTGGCGCAGAGTATCGCAGCGACCCTGCAGCAGCGCCAGTAACGCCCCCAAGAACGCCCTCGCGCAAGGAAAAGCCAGCAAAATCGCTAAATCATCGCAAAGGGCTGCGCTAACCCTGGACCAGTTTACAGGGCAGCCAAACAAGGAACGCAAAGCGGGTAACGTGCATATCAGGGGTACACATGAAGTCATACACGCGATTAGCCAGGGTAAGTGTATTACAGGGGTACACGTGAAGTCATACACGCGATTAGCCAGGGTACGTGTATTACAGGGGTACGCGGGAAGTTTAACACGCGATTGGCCAGGGTATGTGTATTACAGGGGTACGCGGGAAGTTTAACACGCGATTGGCCAGGGTACGTGTATTACAGGGGTACGCGGGAAGTTTAACACGCGATTAGCCAGGGTAAGTGTATTACAGGGGTACACGTGAAGTCATACACGCGATTAGCCAGGGTACGTGTATTACAGGGGTACGCGGGAAGTTTAACACGCGATTGGCCAGGGTACGTGTATTACAGGGGTACGCGGGAAGTTTAACACGCGATTGGCCAGGGTACGTGTATCACAGGGGTACGCGGGAAGTTTAACACGCGATTAGCCAGTGTAAGTGTATTACAGGGGTACACGTGAAGTCATACACGCGATTAGCCAGGGTACGTGTATTACAGGGGTACGCGGGAAGTTTAACACGCGATTGGCCAGGGTACGTGTATTACAGGGGTACGCGGGAAGTTTAACACGCGATTAGCCAGGGTAAGTGTATTACAGGGGTACGCGGGAAGTTTAACACGCGATTAGCCAGGGTACGTGTATTACAGGGGTACGCGGGAAGTTTAACACGCGATTGGCCAGGGTACATGTATTACAGGGGTACGCGGGAAGTTTAACACGCGATTGGCCAGGGTACGTGTATTACAGGGGTACGCGTGAAGTTATACACGCGATTAGCCAGGGTACGTGTATTACAGGGGTACGCGGGAAGTTTAACACGCGATTGGCCAGGGTACGTGTATTACAGGGGTACGCGGGAAGTTCAACACGCGATTGGCCAGGGTACGTGTATTACAGGGGTACGCGGGAAGTTTCACATGCGATTTGGCCAGGTACGTGTATTACAGGGGTGCGTGGGAATTATCACACGCGATTTGGCTTGGTACGTGTATTACAGGGGTGTGCGGGAATTATCACACGCAATTAGGCTGGGTGGGTCCTCACAGGTGTTCCCTGTACACCCTCCACAGCCCCTGCAGGCAGCCCACAAAACAGGGGACTACCCTGCACACCTGCTCATGTCCCCCTGCACCCCCACCCCCCAGCAGTGCAGGGGCACCCTCCACCAGGCCCCCACTCATGTCTCCCACCACCCCCACCCCCCAGCCACCAGGGTCACCCTCCACCAGGCCCCCACTCATGTCTCCCACCACCCCCACCCCCCAGCAGTGCAGGGGCAGCCTCCACCAGGCCCCCACTCATGTCCCCTATCACCCCCACCCCCCCGCCACCAGGGTCACCCTCCACCAGGCCCCCACTCATGTCTCCCACCACCCCCACCCCCCAGCAGTGCAGGGGCAGCCTCCACCAGACCCCCACTCATGTCTCCCACCACCCCCACCCCCCAGCAGTGCAGGGGCACCCTCCACCAGGCCCCCACTCATGTCTCCCACCACCCCCACCCCCCAGCCACCAGGGTCACCCTCCACCAGGCCCCCACTCATGTCTCCCACCACCCCCACCCCCCAGCAGTGCAGGGGCAGCCTCCACCAGGCCCCCACTCATGTCCCCTATCACCCCCACCCCCCCGCCACCAGGGTCACCCTCCACCAGGCCCCCACTCATGTCTCCCACCACCCCCACCCCCCAGCAGTGCAGGGGCAGCCTCCACCAGACCCCCACTCATGTCTCCCACCACCCCCACCCCCCAGCAGTGCAGGGGCAGCCTCCACCAGGCCCCCACTCATGTCTCCCACCACCCCCACCCCCCAGCAGTGCAGGGGCACCCTCCACCAGGCCCCCACTCATGTCTCCCACCACCCCCACCCCCCAGCCACCAGGGTCACCCTCCACCAGGCCCCCACTCATGTCTCCCACCACCCCCACCCCCCAGCAGTGCAGGGGCAGCCTCCACCAGGCCCCCACTCATGTCCCCTATCACCCCCACCCCCCTGCCACCAGGGTCACCCTCCACCAGGCCCCCACTCATGTCTCCCACCACCCCCACCCCCCAGCAGTGCAGGGGCAGCCTCCACCAGACCCCCACTCATGTCTCCCACCACCCCCACCCCCCAGCAGTGCAGGGGCAGCCTCCACCAGGCCCCCACTCATGTCTCCCACCACCCCCACCCCCCAGCAGTGCAGGGGCAGCCTCCACCAGGCCCCCACTCATGTCCCCTATCACCCCCACCCCCCCGCCACCAGGGGCACCCTCCACCAGGCCCCCACTCATGTCTCCCACCACCCCCACCCCCCAGCAGTGCAGGGGCAGCCTCCACCAGGCCCCCACTCATGTCCCCTATCACCCCCACCCCCCCGCCACCAGGGTCACCCTCCACCAGGCCCCCACTCATGTCTCCCACCACCCCCACCCCCCAGCAGTGCAGGGGCAGCCTCCACCAGACCCCCACTCATGTCTCCCACCACCCCCACCCCCCAGCAGTGCAGGGGCACCCTCCACCAGGCCCCCACTCATGTCTCCCACCACCCCCACCCCCCAGCCACCAGGGGCACCCTCCACCAGGCCCCCACTCATGTCTCCCACCACCCCCACCCCCCAGCAGTGCAGGGGCACCCTCCACCAGGCCCCCACTCATGTCTCCCACCACCCCCACCCCCCAGCAGTGCAGGGGCAGCCTCCACCAGGCCCCCACTCATGTCTCCCACCACCCCCACCCCCCAGCAGTGCAGGGGCAGCCTCCACCAGGCCCCCACTCATGTCCCCTATCACCCCCACCCCCCGCCACCAGGGGCACCCTCCACCAGGCCCCCACTCATGTCTCCCACCACCCCCACCCCCCAGCAGTGCAGGGGCACCCTCCACCAGGCCCCCACTCATGTCTCCCACCACCCCCACCCCCCAGCCACCAGGGGCACCCTCCACCAGGCCCCCACTCATGTCTCCCACCACCCCCACCCCCCAGCAGTGCAGGGGCACCCTCCACCAGGCCCCCACTCATGTCTCCCACCACCCCCATCCCCCAGCAGTGCAGGGGCAGCCTCCACCAGGCCCCCACTCATGTCCCCTATCACCCCCACCCCCCCGCCACCAGGGGCACCCTCCACCAGGCCCCCACTCATGTCTCCCACCACCCCCACCCCCCAGCAGTGCAGGGGCAGCCTCCACCAGGCCCCCACTCATGTCCCCTATCACCCCCACCCCCCCGCCACCAGGGGCACCCTCCACCAGGCCCCCACTCATGTCTCCCACCACCCCCACCCCCCAGCAGTGCAGGGGCAGCCTCCACCAGGCCCCCACTCATGTCTCCCACCACCCCCACCCCGCAGCAGTGCAGGGGCACCCTCCACCAGGCCCCCACTCATGTCTCCCACCACCCCCACCCCCCAGCAGTGCAGGGGCAGCCTCCACCAGGCCCCCACTCATGTCCCCTATCACCCCCACCCCCCCGCCACCAGGGGCACCCTCCACCAGGCCCCCACTCATGTCTCCCACCACCCCCACCCCCCAGCAGTGCAGGGGCAGCCTCCACCAGGCCCCCACTCATGTCTCCCACCACCCCCACCCCCCAGCAGTGCAGGGGCAGCCTCCACCAGGCCCCCACTCATGTCTCCCACCACCCCCACCCCCCAGCACTGTGGGGCACCTGCCAGCAGGCCCCCACCCATGTCCAACTCATGTCTCCCACCACCCCCACACCCCAGCAGTGCAGGGTCACCCTCCACCAGGCCCCCACTCATGTCTACCACCACCCCCACCCCCCAGCCACCAGGGGCACCCTCCACCAGGCCCCCACTCATGTCCCCTATCACCCCCACCCCCCAGCCACCAGGGTCACCCTCCACCAGGCCCCCACTCATGTCTCCCATCACCCCCACACCCCAGCAGTGCAGGGTCACCCTCCACCAGGCCCCCACTCATGTCTCCCACCACCCCCACCCCCCAGCAGTGCAGGCTTAACCTCCACCAGGCCCCCACTCATGTCCCCCTGCACCCCCACCCCCCTGCCACCATGTGCAGCCCCCACCAGGTCCTCACAATCCCCAATCATGTGCGTAATGGTCATCCTCCACAGCCAAAAAGACCTACCAAGTAACCCATTCACCCACATGGAAATGGAAATCACATGTTACACCCCCAATGTACATGAAGCAAATGAACCCATGTCCGTCACACACATATTTTCAAATTGAATGGGAAAACACACAACATGACATGCATGAAACCAATGAGATGAAACCACACAGTGAACAATGGAAAAAAAAATGTATTGAAAAAAATACAAATGCCAAAGAAAGAAAACTAACTACAATGTAAATGTGAAAAAATAAGCTGCATGTCCGCATAAAAACACAAAACTAGAAAATCAAATCCAAAAAATTATGTCCAAAGTGAAATGTAAAAACTCTCCATGCAACAAAGAACTATGTACAAAAATAACAAGGGTCCATCATCACAACTGAACTAAGGAAACCTCCTAAAAAACCTACCTAAATATCAACTATATACAAAAAGTGGAGCAGTGTCCGTCGACTCCAAATAATAATAATAAGAACGAAAGGAAACCTAAAACTAAAGAACTATATACAAAGGCGGCGGGCAAGTCCAGCGGCTCACTCTGTGGTGTTCCGGGCCAGGGCATCATCGAACTCCTATTCGATGTCCCGGAGGCGGTCCAGTTCCATGGCCCCGAGGGTCCGCAGGGACGACGCCGTGTCCTCCTCCAACCCCCTGCGGATTGCCTCGAGGCACTCGGCCCGCCTCAGGGCCCTCCGCATGGAGTTCTCCGCCCTGACCATTGTGAGCCGCGCCTCTTCCGCCCGCCGCCGCTCCGCACCTATGGCGTGGCCCAACCGCTGCCACACGGAAGACACTCTCTGTCCTGGGTCCTCCTGCCCTCCGGCCGATGCCTGCCCCTCCGATGTCGAAGGCCCCGAGCCTTCATGGCTCCCACCATCTTGCTGCTGCTGCTGCTCTGCCTCTGCCCGTGCACTGCCTCCTGCTGCCTGCACATCCTCCACCGGCTGGGGTGCAGTTGTTGATGTGGCCACCCCTGCTGGACGTCCGACTCCCGACTGTGGCAGGGATGCCTCCTCCACCAGCCTGGCCGCACTGTCAGAGGCAGCTCCACAGGGCACCCAGGTGACTGATGGGTGGGAAGATGGCACAGAGGACGACTGGCGCGTAGGGGGTCCAGTTGAGGAGGGGGTCGGAACAAGCCCCATCAGACGGAGGAATCCGGTCTGGGTGACCTGTCCCAGCAGGCTGACGTGGTCAACGAGCCATTCGAGATGACGTGCAGTCTCTCCATGAAAAGACTGCAGGTCACCTCGCATGGCCCGTTGACGCAACGCCACACCAGCCAGGACAGGCTCAACCCGGACCTGGATAGCCACGTCCGCAGGCAGAGGAAGGCCAGTTGACGTCAGCTCATCCCCTGCCTGAAAACGGGTCTGGACGTAGGCATCCCTGCTGGTGCAAGATGATGCAGGGACAGGATCGGGGACAGGATTGCACACAGGCACCTCCGCGGCCGCCTGTGCTGCCTCCTGTCCCTGGTCCTGGACTGCACCACTAGCACCAGTGGGATCCCCACATCCAGACCCCGTCTCTGGTGCTTGCGCGGCCCCCTCCTCCACCAAACCCCCCACCAACCTGGATGACTCTGTGCCATCTTCCCCTGTTGGGCCCTGTGGGGTCCCAGCTGCCCCTTCTGCTGCCGAGGAGTCCAACTGCAACCTCCGCCTCTTGGACCTCCCCCCGGCAGCTGCGGCCTGGGACGCGGCACCGGACTCCTCACTCCCCGACGAGATGACAACACGGGAGGGGAGCCGGGCCTTGCGTCTCCGGCTGGCGGTCGGATCCCCGCCGCTGTGCTCCACAGCACCTTCTCCGCCCTCTTCATCAGTTGACGCTGCAGACAGGGAGAAACAAAACACAGGCATCAGGGCACTGTACAATGGACACATACACGCATGACAGTTGCACATGAGTGGCATTGGCAAACCTCAGACATGTCATCACAATCCCCAACACACATGTCATTGCAACTGGCACACATGAGCCATACCACAGCCATATCGCAACTGCCACCACCATCCCTACACATACAACAGCATCAGCAGCCAAAGGGGAGCCATACATCACATGCAACACAGGAAGTGCACCACACATGTACACACACCACCACACTTGCATGCATGTCTACACCTCTGCCAAGTGTCGCACTGTTCAGACGGGCATCCATGTCACATCTGCCAATCAGGCTTCCACATACCGCTGTCACATGCATCCATGTAGCATCACTGTTGCACCTTTGACAAATACACACACATGCACATGTACACAGTGCTCATACATGCAGCCGAAAACAACATACATGCCTGACATCACGGACATGTCTACTTACATACACATTCATCCAAACATGTGTGCACGCACAACTGCATTTGCCATGCAAGCCCACACACACAAGCACCATCCATGTCTCACACATTACAGCCCTCGCATGTGTCAGCCCCACGGCCCTGTACACCCCCACCCATACTCCACCCCATACAAACAGATGTGCAACCGGCACAATGGGGAATGATCACCACACGCCCTGCTCACAACCAGGATGCATGTACACTCACCGCTCGACTCCAGACGGCTCTGCTTCTCTAGGACCTGGACGTGGAGCGCTGGGGATATGCGTTCCAGGACCCCCATCTGTTCTTCCGACAAGTGGCCCCGGCGCCCCTTGGCATCTGCTGCCTTCAAGAGGCGCCGGGCCTTGTTCAGGGTCCTGGACCTGAAGTCCTCCCAGCGCTTCCTGACATGTTGTAAGTCCCGGACTGCCACCCCCTCCGCGTTGATGGCAGTCACGATGTCTGTCCAGATCCGAGTCCGTCCTTCCTTGTCGGCGCGGGAACTTCCAAAGAGGGCATCATACTGCCCCAGGACTTGCTCCACCAGGACACCAACTTCGGTGGCACTGAAGCTGGTGCCCCTCTGCCTCTCTGGCCGGGGGTTGTCAGTGGTCACAGATGGTGTTAGCCCCGACATGACAACCCCAGAGGCAGGAGTGGGTGGGCAACTGGGTCCTGGGGCTGGGCTGTGGAGCGATGGAATTCCAGTCGGGAGTCTTCTGTTCCAGCAGGGGTGGTCACAGCAACAGCACCCCTGGCTGATGTGCAGGCAGCAAATGGCAGTGCACGTGGGCAGCAGGCAGTCAGGCAGCAGCAGATAGCAGGTGGGAGCGTGCTCGGGGCTCTGGGGGGCAGTAATTCGGCCTTCTGGGCAGGAGCGTGGTCTCCCGTGTGCTCACGCGTGGCCAGCTTGGTACGGAGTGAATTGGCACGTGAAAATCCTGCACGTCAGCGTGAAAACCGAGGAAAGGCCCTTAGCGCGTAAGCGCGTCAGCACGCATACGCGATTCCATTGGACCAAAGGCCCTCAGCGCGTAAGCGCGTCTGTGACGTGACCCGCACGGGTGTTTCCCACACAGCACGTGATGACAGAGCACACGTGGAAAGACTGCACGTCAGAGTCTCATCGCGTGTAATTGGACAAAAGTGCGTGTACACGCGATTGGCCTATGTACGTGTATATGAGGTGTGCGCGGACACTTACACACGCAAGTACGTCAGCGCACCTGTATCCCGGTGTACGGCCATTTCCACCAATCACACGCAATGAGACTCTGACGTGCAGTCTTTCCACGTGTGCTCTGTCATCACGTGCTGTGTGGGAAACACCCGTGCGGGTCACGTCACAGACGCGCTTACGCGCTGAGGGCCTTTGGTCCAATGGAATCGCGTATGCGTGCTGACGCGCTTACGCGCTAAGGGCCTTTCCTCGGTTTTCACGCTGACGTGCAGGATTTTCACGTGCCAATTCACTCCGTACCAAGCTGGCCACGCGTGAGCACACGGGAGACCACGCTCCTGCCCAGAAGGCCGAATTACTGCCCCCCAGAGCCCCGAGCACGCTCCCACCTGCTATCTGCTGCTGCCTGACTGCCTGCTGCCCACGTGCACTGCCATTTGCTGCCTGCACATCAGCCAGGGGTGCTGTTGCTGTGACCACCCCTGCTGGAACAGAAGACTCCCGACTGGAATTCCATCGCTCCACAGCCCAGCCCCAGGACCCAGTTGCCCACCCACTCCTCCCTCTGGGGTTGTCATGTCGGGGCTAACACCATCTGTGACCACTGACAACCCCCGGCCAGAGAGGCAGAGGGGCACCAGCTTCAGTGCCACCGAAGTTGGTGTCCTGGTGGAGCAAGTCCTGGGGCAGTATGATGCCCTCTTTGGAAGTTCCCGCGCCGACAAGGAAGGACGGACTCGGATCTGGACAGACATCGTGACTGCCATCAACGCGGAGGGGGTGGCAGTCCGGGACTTACAACATGTCAGGAAGCGCTGGGAGGACTTCAGGTCCAGGACCCTGAACAAGGCCCGGCGCCTCTTGAAGGCAGCGGATGCCAAGGGGCGCCGGGGCCACTTGTCGGAAGAACAGATGGGGGTCCTGGAACGCATATCCCCAGCGCTCCACGTCCAGGTCCTAGAGAAGCAGAGCCGTCTGGAGTCGAGCGGTGAGTGTACATGCATCCTGGTTGTGAGCAGGGCGTGTGGTGATCATTCCCCATTGTGCCGGTTGCACATCTGTTTGTATGGGGTGGAGTATGGGTGGGGGTGTACAGGGCCGTGGGGCTGACACATGCGAGGGCTGTAATGTGTGAGACATGGATGGTGCTTGTGTGTGTGGGCTTGCATGGCAAATGCAGTTGTGCGTGCACACATGTTTGGATGAATGTGTATGTAAGTAGACATGTCCGTGATGTCAGGCATGTATGTTGTTTTTGGCTGCATGTATGAGCACTGTGTACATGTGCATGTGTGTGTATTTGTCAAAGGTGCAACAGTGATGCTACATGGATGCATGTGACAGCGGTATGTGGAAGCCTGATTGGCAGATGTGACATGGATGCCCGTCTGAACAGTGCGACACTTGGCAGAGGTGTAGACATGCATGCAAGTGTGGTGGTGTGTGTACATGTGTGGTGCACTTCCTGTGTTGCATGTGATGTATGGCTCCCCTTTGGCTGCTGATGCTGTTGTATGTGTAGGGATGGTGGTGGCAGTTGCGATATGGCTGTGGTATGGCTCATGTGTGCCAGTTGCAATGACATGTGTGTTGGGGATTGTGATGACATGTCTGAGGTTTGCCAATGCCACTCATGTGCAACTGTCATGCGTGTATGTGTCCATTGTACAGTGCCCTGATGCCTGTGTTTTGTTTCTCCCTGTCTGCAGCGTCAACTGATGAAGAGGGCGGAGAAGGTGCTGTGGAGCACAGCGGCGGGGATCCGACCGCCAGCCGGAGACGCAAGGCCCGGCTCCCCTCTCGTGTTGTCATCTCGTCGGGGAGTGAGGAGTCCGGTGCCGCGTCCCAGGCCGCAGCTGCCGGGGGGAGGTCCAAGAGGCGGAGGTTGCAGTTGGACTCCTCGGCAGCAGAAGGGGCAGCTGGGACCCCACAGGGCCCAACAGGGGAAGATGGCACAGAGTCATCCAGGTTGGTGGGGGGTTTGGTGGAGGAGGGGGCCGCGCAAGCACCAGAGACAGGGTCTGGAGGTGGGGATCCCACTGGTGCTAGTGGTGCAGTCCAGGACCAGGGACAGGAGGCAGCACAGGCGGCCGCGGAGGTGCCTGTGTGCAATCCTGTCCCCGATCCTGTCCCTGCATCATCTTGCACCAGCAGGGATGCCTACGTCCAGACCCGTTTTCAGGCAGGGGATGAGCTGACGTCAACTGGCCTTCCTCTGCCTGCGGACGTGGCCATCCAGGACCGGGTTGAGCCTGTCCTGGCTGGCGTGGCGTTGCGTCAACGGGCCATGCGAGGTGACCTGCAGTCTTTTCATGGAGAGACTGCACCTCATCTCGAATGGCTCGTTGACCACGTCAGCCTGCTGGGACAGGTCACCCAGACCGGATTCCTCCGTCTGATGGGGCTTGCTCCGACCCCCTCCTCAACTGGACCCCCTACGCGCCAGTCGTCCTCTGTGCCATCTTCCCACCCATCAGTCACCTGGGTGCCCTGTGGAGCTGCCTCTGACAGTGCGGCCAGGCTGGTGGAGGAGGCATCCCTGCCACAGTCGGGAGTCGGACGTCCAGCAGGGGTGGCCACATCAACAACTGCACCCCAGCCGGCGGAGGATGTGCAGGCAGCAGGAGGCAGTGCACGGGCAGAGGCAGAGCAGCAGCAGCAGCAAGATGGTGGGAGCCATGAAGGCTCGGGGCCTTCGACATCGGAGGGGCAGGCATCGGCCGGAGGGCAGGAGGACCCAGGACAGAGAGTGTCTTCCGTGTGGCAGCGGTTGGGCCACGCCATAGGTGCGGAGCGGCGGCGGGCGGAAGAGGCGCGGCTCACAATGGTCAGGGCGGAGAACTCCATGCGGAGGGCCCTGAGGCGGGCCGAGTGCCTCGAGGCAATCCGCAGGGGGTTGGAGGAGGACACGGCGTCGTCCCTGCGGACCCTCGGGGCCATGGAACTGGACCGCCTCCGGGACATCGAACAGGAGTTCGATGATGCCCTGGCCCGGAACACCACAGAGTGAGCCGCTGGACTTGCCCGCCGCCTTTGTATATAGTTCTTTAGTTTTAGGTTTCCTTTCGTTCTTATTATTATTTGGAGTCGACGGACACTGCTCCACTTTTTGTATATAGTTGATATTTAGGTAGGTTTTTTAGGAGGTTTCCTTAGTTCAGTTGTGATGATGGACCCTTGTTATTTTTGTACATAGTTCTTTGTTGCATGGAGAGTTTTTACATTTCACTTTGGACATAATTTTTTGGATTTGATTTTCTAGTTTTGTGTTTTTATGCGGACATGCAGCTTATTTTTTCACATTTACATTGTAGTTAGTTTTCTTTCTTTGGCATTTGTATTTTTTTCAATACATTTTTTTTTCCATTGTTCACTGTGTGGTTTCATCTCATTGGTTTCATGCATGTCATGTTGTGTGTTTTCCCATTCAATTTGAAAATATGTGTGTGACGGACATGGGTTCATTTGCTTCATGTACATTGGGGGTGTAACATGTGATTTCCATTTCCATGTGGGTGAATGGGTTACTTGGTAGGTCTTTTTGGCTGTGGAGGATGACCATTACGCACATGATTGGGGATTGTGAGGACCTGGTGGGGGCTGCACATGGTGGCAGGGGGGTGGGGGTGCAGGGGGACATGAGTGGGGGCCTGGTGGAGGGTGACCCTGCACTGCTGGGGGGTGGGGGTGGTGGGAGACATGAGTGGGGGCCTGGTGGAGGGTGACCCTGCACTGCTGGGGTGTGGGGGTGATGGGAGACATGAGTGGGGGCCTGGTGGAGGGTGACCCTGGTGGCTGGGGGGTGGGGGTGATAGGGGACATGAGTGGGGGCCTGGTGGAGGGTGACCCTGGTGGCTGGGGGGTGGGGGTGGTGACAGACATGAGTGGGGGCCTGGTGGAGGGTGACCCTGCACTGCTGGGGTGTGGGGGTGGTGGGAGACATGAGTTGGACATGGGTGGGGGCCTGCTGGCAGGTGCCCCACAGTGCTGGGGGGTGGGGGTGGTGGGAGACATGAGTTGGACATGGGTGGGGGACTGCTGGCAGGTGCCCCACAGTGCTGGGGGGTGGGGGTGGTGGGAGACATGAGTTGGACATGGGTGGGGGCCTGCTGGCAGGTGCCCCACAGTGCTGGGGGGTGGGGGTGGTGGGAGACATGAGTGGGGCCCTGGTGGAGGGTGACCCTGGTGGCTGGGGGGTGGGGGTGGTGGGAGACATGAGTTGGACATGGGTGGGGGCCTGCTGGCAGGTGCCCCACAGTGCTGCGGGGTGGGGGTGGTGGGAGACATGAGTGGGGCCCTGGTGGAGGGTGACCCTGCACTGCTGGGGGGTGGGGGTGGTGGGAGACATGAGTGGGGCCCTGGTGGAGGGTGACCCTGGTGGCTGGGGGGTGGGGGTGGTGGGAGACATGAGTTGGACATGGGTGGGGGCCTGCTGGCAGGTGCCCCACAGTGCTGGGGTGTGGGGGTGGTGGGAGACATGAGTTGGACATGGGTGGGGGCCTGCTGGCAGGTGCCCCACAGTGCTGGGGGGTGGGGGTGGTGGGAGACATGAGTTGGACATGGGTGGGGGCCTACTGGCAGGTGCCCCACAGTGCTGGGGGTTGGGGGTGGTGGGAGACATGAGTTGGACATGGGTGGGGGCCTGCTGGCAGGTGCCCCACAGTGCTGGGGGGTGGGGGTGGTGGGAGACATGAGTTGGACATGGGTGGGGGCCTACTGGCAGGTGCCCCACAGTGCTGGGGGGTGGGGGTGGTGGGAGACATGAGTGGGGCCCTGGTGGAGGGTGACCCTGGTGGCTGGGGGGTGGGGGTGGTGGGAGACATGAGTTGGACATGGGTGGGGGCCTGCTGGCAGGTGCCCCACAGTGCTGGGGGGTGGGGGTGGTGGGAGACATGAGTTGGACATGGGTGGGGGCCTACTGGCAGGTGCCCCACAGTGCTGGGGGGTGGGGGTGGTGGGAGACATGAGTTGGACATGGGTGGGGGCCTACTGGCAGGTGCCCCACAGTGCTGGGGGGTGGGGGTGCAAGGGGACATGTGTTGGTGTTCAAGGAGACATGTGCCTTTGCTGGGGGGCATGCCCATGTTGGGTGGGCTGCCTGCGGGACATGACCAGGGATGCAGGGTAGTCCCCTGTGGTGTGGGCTGCCTGCAGGGGCCGTGGAGGGTGTACAGGGTACACCTGGGAGGACCCACACTGTCAAATCACATGTGGGACTCCCCGGCACCCCTGAAATACACGTACCGTGCAGAAATCGCGTGTAAAACTTCCCGCGCACCCCTGAAATACACGCGCCCAGGCTATTCGCGTGTAAAACTTCCCGCGCACCCCTAAAATACACGCGCCCAGGCTATTCGCGTGTAAAACTTCCCGCGCACCCCTGAAATACACGCGCCCAGGCTATTCGCGTGTAAAACTTCCCGCGCACCCCTGAAATACACGCGCCCAGGCTATTCGCGTGTGGAACTTCCCGCGCACCCCTGAAATACACGGGCCCAGGCTATTCGCGTGTGGAACTCCCCGCGCACCCCTGAAATACACGCGCCCAGGCTATTCGCGTGTGGAACTTCCCGCGCACCCCTCAAATTCACGCGCCCAGGCTATTCGCGTGTGGAACTTCCCGCGAACCCCTGAAATACACGCGCCCAGCCTATTCGCGTGTGGAACTTCCCGCGCACCCCTGAAATACACGCGCCCAGCCTATTCGCGTGTGGAACTTCCCGCGCACCCCTGAAATACACGCGCCCAGGCTATTCGCGTGTGGAACTTCCCGCGAACCCCTGAAATACACGCGCCCAGGCTATTCGCGTGTGGAACTTCCCGCAAACCCCTGTAATACACGTAGCCCGCTCCCCCAGGCCCGATCGCGTGAGGAACTTCCCGCGCACCCCTCAAATTCACGCGCCCAGGCTATTCGCGTGTGAAACTTCACGCGAACCCCTGAAATACACGTAGCCCGCTCCCCCAGGCCCGATCGCGTGAGGAACTTCACGCGAACCCCTGTAATACACGTAGCCCGCTCCCCCAGGCCCGATCGCGTGTGGAACTTCCCGCGCACCCCTCAAATTCACGCGCCCAGGCTATTCGCGTGTGAAACTTCACGCGAACCCCTGAAATACACGTAGCACGCTCCCCCAGGCCCGATCGCGTGAGGAACTTCACGCGAACCCCTGTAATACACGTAGCCCACTCCCCCAGGCCCGATCGCGTGTGGAACTTCACGCGAACCCCTGTAATACACGTAGCCCGCTCCCCCAGGCCCGATCGTGTGTGGAACTTCACGCGAACCCCTGAAATACACGTAGCCCGCTCCCCCAGGCCCGATCGCGTGAGGAACTTCACGCGAACCCCTGTAATACACGTAGCCCGCTCCCCCAGGCCCGATCGCGTGAGGAACTTCACGCGAACCCCTGTAATACACGTAGCCCGCTCCCCCAGGCCCGATCGCGTGAGGAACTTCACGCGAACCCCTGTAATACACGTAGCCCGCTCCCCCAGGCCCGATCGTGTGAATAACTTCACGCGAACCCCTGTGATGCACGTACCCTGCAAATCGCGTGTGACACTTCCCGCGCACCCCGGTATACATGCACACGTATTTTTTGTCAGCGGGTGTCCGTGTTTGTGGGTACCCCTTTGCACGTCATTTTTCCTGGAGGGCCACAGTATGGGACATTCATCATGGCAGTATATAGGTGCTATTTGTTGGCGCACCTTTTGGCGCACATTTCTTACAGCCGCAGAGACGCTACCGCCTCCTTTCTTGTGGCGGTCGTGTTTGTGCCTGTGCGCTGGTTTGAGCGTGCGCTTTTTTCCCCTATTCTATTCCATGAATACGTGTTGTAGGCGAGCGTGTGGGCGTTCCGCGCACTTGTGCCCTGTACTTCCCCCGTGACGCCCACGTTTTGGCAAGTTGTTCCCCATTCCGAGTGTTACGCCCGTGTTCCGCCTACTTTTATTGCGTGCGCCGCGCTATGTGCGAATTTCGCTGTGGCCTGTGCGATTTTCGCTGTGACCTGGCGCACGCTGTTAGATGGCCTGTGCGCCAACGTGCGCCAACGTGCGCCGCGCACTTTTTTTTCGCACATCCGCTGGTTTTCTCGCGCACGGCCTTCCATGAATCGACGTGCGCTGCTTTTCGTGCGATTTTCGCACGTTCACTGCGATTTTCGCTATTCCACTGCGATTCGCACGTTTTTGCCCACTTGCGCCGCGCTAATTATTCCATGAATCGGCCTCTTGGTTTGTTTATGGATGGCTTTTTTTTGGGAGGACAGCTAAGAACGAAAGTTGCGGATGGAACTGAGGAAAGAGGCACCAAACAGTAATACGGTAGGGTAGGTGGATGGGGAAAATGTTGTGCGTTTGTTATTTGTAAGCTAGAGGCAGTGTTTCTCATGCTCCTTCATTACAGCAGTGGTGCTGTTTCTTGGGGAGGAGGGATGGCATTAGCTGATGTCGTTTTAAGATAAATAGCAGTTTTGCTAAAAGTAGGTACTGTGTACTAGATTGTTAATGGCTGAGTAGGAATAGGTGTTGGAGTTGTGCAAGGGAAATGTTGAAGTTGCAAGTTCCTGCAGCAGTACAAAATGTACTTCCACACTGTCCACGAGGCACAGATCTTATTGTTAAGTATGTACGGGTTTTCGGACACCTCACCATGCTGTGCGCCAGCATATGGTCATGTGGCATTCTTCAGAAGGTGTGCAATGAAGTCAGATGTTTGTTTACATTATGGTTACGTGCCACTACTAGAAACCTATGAAATTCAGTAAAAAAAACTGTTAAAGGGACGTTATGGTTAAGTTGCGCTACTAAAAACCTATGCAATTCAGTAAAAAAAACTTTGTTAAAGGGACGTTATGTTGTTATGTTTAAGTTGCACTACTACAAACCTATGAAATTCAAAAAAAAAACTTTGTTAACGGGACTTTATGGTTACAAGTAAAACCGAAAAACCCTTGAAATTCACCAGTTATGGTAAGCTAAGCCTCTTAACTTGTGCCACCACCGTGCACTGCTAAGACTAACACCCAGGGCATCAAAGATGACATATGGCATCATCTTGTGCCATGGCGGTGCCATGGCATCATCTTGTAAAATACAGTGGCGGCTGTAATAGAAACAGCAAAGTCTTGGTTTTAACTCGAAATTTCTATATTATGTTCGCTGATGAAAACATGCGAGTCCGTTTTTAAGAAAGGACAATACCTTAAGTTCAGTTCCGTGAGATATCTTTGTGTTCTAATTAGAAATCTGTTCTCATACTCAAAGATTTACGAATATATTCCAGTTTCAAACCGTAATTGTTGTTTCACGTGCATGGTTGCTCAAATTCGTGCATCACACGGTAAGTATGCGTCTAGCCTCGTCTAGTGATTATTCGCTGTTCCAAACAAAAACAGAGGGGATCTCTGTGTAAATCATATTTATATTCACATAATTATTGAGTATAACCGGCCGCATAATGACCGCTGGGTTCTTCGCATTCAAAGGAAGAATGTTACCTTAAATAAATGCGCTGGCGTATCTCTGTGTCTATCTCAAAGTGAACGGGATACTTCCTGTTTCTCCTGCAGTTGCTACGCAACATACAGAACTGTGTGCTGGTCATATCAACTAGAAGGTTTCTCAGAACTAGAAAGAACTTGAAAGTCAACATCTTGGAAAGAAAAATGGCCGAAAGGATTCTTTATAGTGAATCTTACATGTGATCTTAAATGTGATTAATATAATATACCCGTCACTCCTGCGGGTGATGGCAAATATTTATATTAGGAAAACCTTGGCACTATTCATTATCCGCGCATTGTATATTTTAACGCTGGCATGTTGTTCTGTGATGAGCCATTAATCGGTCTATTACTTATATGAATTGGAACGTAGTTCTAGTCCATATAGAATTAAAATAATGGGCAGACTGTAGTAGGTGTGCCAAGAAAAAAACAACACACGTTAAGTTTCACACTATAAGGTATGTATATGTTCGTCCAAATTTGAAAATGATAAAATATGGTCAGTTTTACACAAATAGTTTATTGTCACAAAAAACAATATAAGTCCCATTCCAAGTTCATTCCTCGTGGGGACATTGAGTCCAGTTTGTCAATCCAAAAGGTTTCACTTTGTTGAAGCGTTTTTTGTAGATTACCTCCACATCTTGGCAGTTGTACATGTTCCAGAATGACAAAGTGCATTTGGGCAATTGTGTGATTCCGTTCAGTGAAGTGTTGTACCACAGGTGATTTAGTTAGTTTCAGCCTAACATTGGATTTATGCTTGCACCATCTTTGTTTCGCTTTCCTACCTGTCAGGCCAACATAATAGAGTCCACAGGGACATTTAATGCCATAGATGACACTACGTGTATCACATGTAGAGGTATGATTCAATAGGATCTTATTTCCTTTGTATGGATGATGTATATAGTTGCCTTGTATCACATTATGACAACAGTTATAGTTGTTACATGGAAGGGTCCCCTTAAATGTATTGCTCTGTATCTTCTTGGGTTAAAATCCGATTTGATCAGATAGTTGCGAATAGATTTACTTTTATTGTAGGCAAAGAGTGGCGGAGTTGGAAAGAGGTTTTCCAATTTTGGATCTAAGGATAGCTTCTACCAGTTTCTTTTGACTATTTTTTTGATCTGTCTGCTTTGTTGTAAGTGGTAACATATACTATGTCAGTAACATCTTTCTTGAAACTAGGACATAGTGCTTGTTGTCTAGTAATGTTCTTCACTTTCTCTGTATCTAATTGTAATTTGGTTGAATCACAGCCTCTTGCAAGCAATTTTTTGGTAAGTTCATTTGCTTTTCTATCAATTTCATCCTCTTCAAATACAATCCTTCTATATCTTAATAGTTGACTGAAAGGGATACTTTCAATCGTAGTTTGTGGATGAAAGCTAGATGCCAGAAGAAGACTCTTCCTGTCTGTTTGTTTTGTAAATACAGTAGTAGATAGTGACGTTCTGCTGGTTCTGTAAATGAATTTAATCATTTGTGCCAACGTATTCATGAAGGTAAAAAAAGTTTTCAAGCTCTTTTTCTGTCCTGCACCAAATACCAAACAAGTCGTGTATGTATCTGGTGAAGAACTTCAGTTTATCATTCCACACAGGATTTTTGAGTACATTCGTCTCCTCCAAGTGTCTCATAAAGATATTCGCATAACTGGGGGCCATAGCAGCCCCCATGGAAGTTCCTGAAATCTGGATGAAGTGTTTATCTTCAAACATGAAGAAATTGTTATTAAGGACTATTGTAAGTAGTTGTATGATTAACAGTCTGTCACTCTTGATGTTAACTGCTGGATCTAGAAGTGCCCATTCTATTGCTTCAAGGCCAGCCTGATGAGTGATGTTCGTATAAAGACTAGTCACGTCCAAAGTGAACATGATGTCCGTTCTTGAATCAAAAGGGATAGTTGCCAATCTTGACAAGAAGTGGTTGGTATCTTTGATATATTAGATGGCCTGTTGTGCTAAAGGTTGGATAATTGTATCAATATATTGTGCCAGTGGTTTCAGAAGACTAATACTTGCAGCTATTATTGGGCGTCCTGGGGGGTTTTGTAAATATTTGTGGATTTTCCGTAACATGTAGATTACAGGCATAATTGGATGTGAGTTAATTAGAAATGCCTTAGTCTTATGGGTAATAATTTCTTCTGTTTCTGCTTCGTCTAAGACTTTCTTAATTATTCCTCTCATTTGTTCTGTTGGATCTGTAGAAACTTCCATATTTGTTTCTGTGTCAGCCAATTGTCTTTCAACCTCCGCTTTATACTTCGTTGTATCTAGAATCACCAATGCCCCGCCCTTGACCGCTGATTTGATGACAATATCTGGATTTTGCCAAAGCTTATCAAGAACCTGTTTTTCTCTTGTTGTTAGATTTGTATGTTGTTTCCTTTTAAAGTTAATTCTTTTGAAGTCACTCAGAACTGACTTTTGAAAGGATTCTAGGATTCAGTTGTGTACTGGAGGGACAAATCTAATCTTAGATTTCATTTCAAGGAATTCAGAATTATCTTCTCTTTCTGGTATCTCAATTGAGTCAAAGAAAACTTTCAGTTTCATCTTCTGCATTAATTTAAATAAGTTGATCTTTTCCTTCAGTAGAGTACTGGAGTAGTGTGGTACAAATGAAAGACCTTTCTGAAGTGTCTGTTTTTCAAATTTGCTGAGTTTATATTTAGAAATATTAACCACTAGGTCTTCTTGGTCTGTGTATGTATCTTCTTGGTTGGATTTCTTTTTTTTTGCCACGTCGGATCTTAGCCGGTCTAAAAAAGAGTAAGACGTGGGAGGTATATCAGAGGTTGGTGCTTTAGAAGTACTTGGTGTTTGGTTAAAGCCTTGTTGTTCTCTCTCTGGTATTTGGGGCTGCTGTGTATGTTCACTCTGTTCTTGTGGGTTATCCACTTCTCCGCTCGAAGCTTCCGAGGTTGTGGTGGAATTATTTGTCGTTGGTTTGTTAAATTGTGGTCTCTTATTCCTTGTAGAGGTCTGTTGGTGGTAATATTCTTTCCATGAGTATACAATGTCTAGTTTGTAATCTAGAGTGTCCCTCCGAAATGTGTGATTTTTTTTCATCTCAAGTCCAGTTTTGTAGTTCTCCAGTTTATTATTAACCTCCTCTAAAGGTTGTGTCAATTCTTCTTTATTAATGAAGGTTGAAAGTGTTTTCTTAGTATTTTCAATGTCCGTTTCTAAAGTAGTCAGAGATTTGGATAATACTTCTATCGGCAGTATGATCAGATGAAGTGAGCATATTCAAAATTTCTCTCCACCTTTTAATAAATTCAAGGTTTCCATTACATAATGTGGGTTCAAGATCAATCCTCAATCCTCTTGGAATTCTTTGGGATTCATATTATTGTGACAAAGTTGTTGCATGTAGTCTCTGATTGATTTCACGACGCATCAACCTCTCTAACTGATATATTAGTTGTTTAAGTTTAGTTGAGGAGCCCAATTCTTTTTCAGTTGTTTTAATAAGTTTAAGAATATGATTTCCTTCTTCATCTGAAAAAGCAAGAGTTTCTGCTCGATTAGTACTAAGACTTTAAATTTTTGAAAAAGACATGGTATTTCGTATAAAGTTTTCGAAAAAAGTCTGTGTGTTAGGACTGGCATGTCCTAACTTTGTGAGTTTGCATTCGTATACTAGCGTACTTGTACAGATTGTCCTTACTCTACACGTTTGTTCACATGCGTCGTATATAGATAAACCTTAAAACGTGAATATCTCAATTGGCCAGCTTTTTTTATTCAGTGAACCAATTCATGATAGTATCAAGATGCATGCCAAAAATCTTGAAATTCAAAGTGGTCCATTTTGAGAAACCCCCATGTTCAAACGTGACCCGAACAGCATTTTGTTTAAATTGAAATTTACCATGCGGTTGCCTCAATTTTATTCTGGACTTTTTTCCCAGTTTTTCCCCCCCTCTTGGAAAGGTTTAAAAGTGTTTAGGAAAAGTTATTTTCTGGAACTCCATAAACAATTAGTTTTCAATTTAATTATGCCATGCGCTACCTTGATGGCATGATATATATTTATATCAGTTGTTGAGATAAAAGGAAAAACAAAATATCATAACTGCAATTTCATGTTTTTACACAAGGGGCGATGCAGAGCTGTGGGGGCTGAGGGGTAGGGGAGATGTCCCCTCTTTTCATCTGCTCCTATCTCGGGCCACCTAGAGACTCCTGTGGCTCCTTCTATAGGTGCTGTGGGAAGCATAAGAATGGCACAGCTGGAATATCCCAGAGATTGGAGAGGGCCAGAGTCACGACGCAAGGCAATGTTCGTGGGCTGACGTTGATCCCTGAAGAGGAATGGCTAGATGGCAGCCTAGCAGCCTCCTGGACCCAAATGGAGAGCCCCTGGAGGGAGTGAGTCTCTCTGATGAATCTTGAGAGGGGAGCAGTGTGTGGCAGCATGTGATGTGTTTCCTGTTCCACACTGCTCCTTTCGCATCCTGAAGATTCACTTCTTGCTTTGCTTGCACTTATGAAAGGACCGTCTCTATTTCTGACACTACTGGGTGATTTGCCTCCCCCTGTGGCCACTTTCTTTAGTTTACCATTCCAGAACTGCCACTCCTGCTGTGGTACACCAGCTGCAGGCCTCCTTTGCGACCCATTGCGTATTGAGAGAGTGTAAGTCTCAATTTCCTGCTTCCTTCCCCACCCGCCCTCAGCTCTGCCTCTACCCATCCGCCATGCCCTGCGATTGGTTGCTGGAGCTGGGTTAGCTGACCCTCTCCAGGTGCCTTATCCTAGACGCCCCCAGGGCAGCTGGCTAAGGGACAAGGCAAAGGGCACCTCCATCACCTGTTAACCCTGTTTTCAGCTACTTCCAGGTAAGAGACAACAGCAAACTTTTGGCGCATAGCCAATACTGTAATCGTGACTCCTGAACTGAAAATAGTTGCATTCTGCAGACATCCTCTGTGTTAAATTTTTCTGCATTGTTAAGACTAGCCACTGTACTGAATGTAGGTGCATGTTTGAGTATAGTCACTGTTTTTTTTTAAATTAGGTGCATGTTTATGTATAGCCACTGTATTAAATTTAAGTGGATTTTAGAGAATAGCCACTGTATTGAGCTTAGGTGCATGTTTGAGTATAGCCAATGTCATTGAATGTAGGTATGTTTGAGTATAGCCAATGTATTGAATTTAGGTGCACGTTTAACATAGCCAATGTTTTGAATTTTGGTGGACTGCTGAGAATACCACATTGAAGTTTGACATTGTATTGAATCTTGTTGCACTCCTTAGTTTGCCATTCCATTGAACCCAGCTGAGCTCTGAACTTTACCTACTGTTGTGTGAACCCTGCTACACTCTGAAGTCCACTATTGTGTTGAACCATTCAGCCTGCTTTTGGTAATGGTTGCACTTTCGAATGGCTCCCTTGATTCCGTTTCCCTCTCATTGTTTCTCTTGCTTTGTGCGTGCTCGCAGGAACAGGCCTACCTTCCCCCCTAACTGCCCGCTCTACTGGGCCTAATTGGCTCTTATCTAGCATCAAGTGGCCAGAAGCACTAGGGTCAATCTAAGTCAATCTACTTATGGCCATTTCGGCAGGGAAACGTGCATTTTCCATCCAGTCTGCGGTTGGTAGTAAGATTGCACTTTTAAATGGCTCCCTTGATTCATTTTCCCTCTCAAGGTTTCGCTTGCTGTGTGTGCACTCGTAGGAACAGGCCTGTGTTCTCCCCACCCACTTCCCACCCTACTGGGCCTGATTGACAGTTATCTAGCATAATATGACCAGAAGCTTCCCTCTTCTGGAAACCGCCCAGGGCAGCCTTGCCAGGTAGTCGCTAAGGGCAACATCAAATGGCCACTCCCTTCTGGGCAGCCTCCACTCCCTGTTTGCTCCTGTTACTTCGTGGATTTCTGACAGAACACCCTACAGCTACAGCTCAGGTAAGGTGGTACAGGTGGGGAGCACAGCCATTACTGTGCTCTGGTAAAACCCTGCCACTTTTATTCCTATTTGCATACTACTACTAGCTGCTGATAGCTTTTTTTCCATTCCTCTGTGGGTGCTCTAGATAGCCACTGTGTTAAACCCTGTTGTGCTCCTTAGGGGCCATTGTTGCACTTAGATGATTCCATGGGCGGGCAGTGTATTGAACCTTGGTGCCTTTTGGGAGTGGATGCTGTGTTGCACTCAGATCTGTTCTGCAAGTAAGCACTTGTGAAGATTAGCCATGCGTCACATTTAGAAAGAACTGTGAAGATTTCATGCATCACATTTAGAAAGAAGAGCGAAAATTAGCCATACGTCCCATTTATATAGAATAGTACATATGAGCCATGGGTCACATTTAAAAATAATTGTGAAGATCAGCCATGCGTCACAATTAGGAAGAATTGTGAAGATCAGCCATGCATCACATTTGCGGTTTAATCCTGTTGCAACCAGAAGCTCACTTTGGCCCTGATTCAGAGAGCAGCTAATGTATTGCACTTGGAGGAATTTGTGGGAGTATCTAGTGTGTTGAGCTTGAAAGGGTTGTGGAGGTGACCAGTGTATTGCACTTGGAGGAATTGGAGTGTACCATTGTGTTGCAGCTGGATGAGCTCTGACGACATACTTGGAAGAACTTTATGAGTAGCCAATGTACTAACCACCCTGTTCCTGCTCTCCTCTAACATATCTCCCAAGTACTATACACACCCAATGGGCTAGCCAAACTAGACAGAAACACACACCCAACATAACTACTATTTGCAAATAACAAACAATCCCAGACACTAGACCTTACGCCTACGGGTGCAGGAAAGCCAACCAAACTACACATGAAACACGCAAAACACACACCAAACATAACAAACATTTGCATACAACCCAGACACTGGCCCTTAACCTTACAGATGCTACAAGCCAGTGTATGCAATGAACTCATCAGCAAGCCAACACACAGATACGCCAGTTTCTCCTGTTTCTGGATCGATCCCATCACTCTCCCCTTACTAACTCACTCTGCCCTCTTTTTTGCAGAGCCACGTGAGCACCTAGAGACCATGCCAATGTTAACTGTGTGTGGTATATGACAAAGTAAGATAACATAACAATTAAAAGGAATGGTGAGACACAAAGTATAAGAAAATGGTATGATCACAACAGACATGAAGAATTCATCCACCACCTCTGGTTGAGATGGCATTGAGTGTGGGCTACAAGCAAGCACTGGATTAGTCATCCATTCACTTTCAAAAGCTATTCTATTTAAAAGAATGTAAAAATTATATTGGGTATTCCCGTTTCTGCCTACAAGAGGCTGATCTTGTGATATTGTACTCCTTTCCACCAACATATCACAAATACAAAGACAATTTTGTGGAGCAGAATGCTTGCACTTGAGCCAATTTGTATACCCACAATGCAGCGCCCATGTGACTCTGAACTAGCGGTGAATTTCCACTGATGGCTGCTGGGTGGTGCTGCGATGTGTGTGACTTAGCTGAAATGGCTTATTCTCCTTTCACATTTTAAGTGGAAGTTTGTTTTTACAAGTCCATGCAAACCCACCGTAAATTTGCTGGTGTTTGCTAAACATAACCAAATGCTCCAACCACAAGGGCATATGCAGTTGTCTTTTTCTTTGAGAGCTGTTTGTTTTAGGTTGAAAAAGGTTATGTATCAAATAGCACTATCTGCAAAAGACACTGGGCCTCATTATAACTCTGGCGGTAGCTGTGCCGGTAAATACGGGAGGCAGCCACCGGAACTATGCATTTTTTCTGGCGCCTGGCAATGGGGAATCACTGGGGCATTGCAGCCCCACCACCGCCGGAAAAAGTAAGCCATATGACTCATTGGGAATGGGGAGGATGGATGCACTGGCACTGTGGGCAACAGTGCCGTTGCATCCGTTAAAGTCTGCAAGCGGGTGCCTTTCTGACCTCCAGGTCAGACCTGGCGGGCGGAAAGGCACCCGCACGCAGAGCTTGGAGTGTGCCAGTCCTGTAATAACGGTGCCGGCAGCTTACCGCCACCATTGTTACCGGACCGACATACTCATAATGAGGCCCATTCTTCTAATTTCGGTTTGCTGATGGTCTTTCAACTCGAGTTGAATTTTCAGTGATGCTTACTGAGCGACACTGTGGCACATTTGACTTAGCTGTAATACTTTATTCGCCTATTTATTTTTTATTCAGTGTGTTAGTTATGTAACTTTTTACACAAAAAGATAAAACAAGAAAAATAGTCGAGTCAATAACCTATTTATTTCAGCGTCTGTTTTCATCTTCCGGGGCTTTCTTCAAAAAGATAAGTGCACAGTTGGGCATGTGTGGTTTTCAGGAAAATTGGCTGTTCAGGTCTAAGTGCTTTAGATGGTATCAAAGCATTACAGGGATTGACGTGCAGTGTTAAGCTCCCTTCCACGCACTTGAAACCACACACTAAAACAAAATCAATCTGACCATTGGAAAATAGAAATAATGTCTTCTCATCTCAGCAACGGGGAACCACTAGTTCATCTGGTATTCATTTATTATGCAACAAAAGGAGACTGGCGTAACAAAAAGTGGCATTCACTTTTGGGATATGTAGTTTTGCAAATCATCCAAATGCGACTAGCTATTGCTTTTGGCTGTGCACTTTAATGTATGCTCTTCATGCCTGCTTGTTTATTTCAGATGTTGCTTTAAAAAGAACAAATTCATAGACATAGCAGCTATTCACGTGTGTAGTTCCCATGAGACAACTCTAGATTGTGTGCACATCTTTTCAGAGGGGCCAGCCAGCTGTACATTTTATTTGAATCTGGAAAAAAAGGGGGTGAGCCTTCGAAACATGGCCTTGCCCTGAGACACTGAGATCTCAAGCATATACTTAAGACTCAACCCGGAAGGTTAGTCATTATCTATCTACCTGGGCGGCTTCACTGTAACCCTTAAGCGAGCCTTCTTTGAGTACTGCTATAGCGCCGCGATGCCTGTGGGCTGTAGTGCGCTCTACAAATATAAATAAATAAATAAAATTATCTCCCTCTTGCAGCTCACCCCTTGAACACCCGAGGCCCAATCCTGGGGTAAAGCAGGCATGTGTCACTGCTGCACACAGGCTTCGTGTTACCACAGAGAAAAATAGAAAAGCATTGCATCTGCTGTTCCTAGAAACACACACGTTAGCAGCTACACAGAGGAAGCAAAGGTGGATACGTTAGAGCTTTGTGAAAAACCACAACAATAGTTGTGGCGCACCACACCACCAGGCACAGACCGTGTGATGGGGCAATAGGGTTATGCTGAAGAGCCAGCCCAACATTTTAGTGGGCTCCAGTTTTTTTAGGTAGATGTGGGCCTGTTTTTTTAGGCCATATTGAATCAGTTGAAGAAGTCATTACACTAGTTTTCACTAATGTTGTTAAGGAAATACGCTTTCAAATTCACTATTTGCAAGCAATGTTACCAACAACTCCTACTTGTCTAGTACTCATACATTCTGCTGCAAAGGTAACACATTTTAATTTGTGCTTGTTGGCCACTTTTTCATTTGTGCCCGTGACAATGTTATATCTCAGTCCGACTCTGTACACCACATACATTTCCATTATATTTGAATCAAATGTGGTTGGTGCTGACAAGATTGCCTTTGTAACAGAGATACTGAGATGTTTTAGTTAAAATCCCTAGGGCTTAGGCCCTTACACTGAGAGTTACACACATATTGTGGGCACAAACAGCCCCTCTGCGCCACCCATACATATCCAAGTTGCCCTATGTTTATTATTAATTACCCCTTAGCCCACTTCCCGCCATCCCGCCTTTTCTCATGTGTGTTAGACCCACCTCTGACGCTCTCCCCTTACTATTTATCATGACAAAGATATGACCTGCTGTAGTCAGCCCAGCCCATTTTAGCAGTCTGTTTCACCTAGTTGTCACTTAAAAATCCCTTCCCCCGCCCTCCCTGCAACGTCTCTTTCAGGGGTTCAGGTATCAGGACAAAAGTTCATTTCAGCCCGGGCCTGGAATAATTCAACCACTGAAGAGGTACAAAATTATGTCTAACATGGGGTGGGTTTGGGGTACGTGAGAATGAAAAGGCAGGGATGAGGCTGAAGTCAGGTTGTGTTTTCTTTTTGGGGGTGCAGTCCTTTTTAGAGATAGTCAGTGCTGCTCTGAGAGCATTATTCTGTACTACCTGCAGTTTATTCAAGTTCCTTTTGGATGTGCCTGCAAATAATATGTCACAGTACTCCAACCTCGCCCCTGTGATTGCTCTGGCAATGGCCAATGGTGTAATTTGCATATGTGCTAAATGTAATGTGATATGAATACAGGAGTAGTGCTAAGGCTTGTAAATAAAGATTCGAATGAATGAGAGATAAGGTGAATCCCTGTTGTACTCCACCGTTGATGTGTACACTTTTGGATTTAAAGAATCCCTATGACACTTCTTGGACTAAAAGGGACCTGTGAGGTGAGCAGAAGATGGTAGTAGCTGGGTTTATGTTTTTGCCCTTGCTATTATAGAATTGCAAGTCAATAGCATATGACGAATATAACTAGCTTCTGAGGCTATGCATGCCATATGATGGCAGTTACTGGCTATATAAGGCTGTATGAAGGAAGTGTCTGCTGGATGTGCTCCCTGCATATCAAGTTGCCATCTAATCAATATATATATGGTTAGTAACTAAAATATATGTTTGCCTGCTTTCATAACTTTGTATTTTATAACTCATACACTTATTTTACCATTTTATCAGTGATGCCACGACATGTGATGCCATCAGGTCCAAAGGTCGACATCACATCCAGACGCATAATGGACCATCAACACATGTCATGTTGACTCTTCCTCAACAGGCATGCAATGCCATTTCTGTAACCTATAGCATTTTGGTGAATTGATGTCCCTGGGCTTAGGAGGCCATAAGTGTACTTCTACGAGTAGAATAGGAATTTTGTTTATGTTTGTCCCAGTGGCGGCTGGTGACTTTGAAAGGAGGTGGGGCGTAAATCTCTCTGGGCAAATTTGGAAGCGAGCAAGCGCAACAAGGGATCCCAACCCACATCAGAGGGTCGGAGGGGGCTATCCCCTCAGGATAATTTTGGAAAGAATTGCTTTCAAAATGTGCAATTTACTGTCCAAACCCACACAAATGTGACTTAAAAAGTATTAGGTGTTAAGTACTAATGGTGGTACATTATTCTTACGTGTGCAAGTGCGATGGTGTATTTCACCACAGCTTGTATTGAGAATAGCTGGTACTATGCTGCAAGCTTATTTGACCACCTGGAAGAGAAAGAAACGTCCTGTTCTGTTACTGGTAGTGACTCCAGCTTGAATGACTCATTAGCCAGGCCTCCGACGGGAGCAGGACTAGGCAATGAAAGCCCACACAGTCCATGAGACATTGTGCCAACACCACCTCACCATCACTGCACAATAAGAACTGGCCCTTCAGCCTCAGCAATTGCTGCCAGTCCATGGGCCGTGAGTGTTACATTACCCAGTTAGCCAAAGAAGAAGCACCCCCCCAGTACACCTACCAGGGCAAGCCCCCTTTTCCATACATCTTTAACAAGACTTTAGGAGAAGGCATCACCCCTTCAGAAAACAGAACCGCATTGGATCACCTAAGGCAATCAAATAAATAAGCATGGTTTCAGTCATTAAAAACTATCAACATTGTACAAAAAAACATACTAGCACGTTAAATCGAACAATCACTAATAATTAATTAATTAATTTCAGCTTAATTACCGGCTAACATATTTGAATGTATATACATGAATCTCTTCACTGTTGCCAGGAAGAGAACAGCAGCCCGGCTGCAGCACGGCGATCCCATGCATGTTTTTTTCACATCTTAGGCTGGGAAGTTTGGGGCCGTTCATCCATGCCCTGAACCCAGAGATAATGCGCCATTGACCAGTCAAGTGAAGTGCGGAACACATTCCACCGCCAGGGAAGCTCGCGCAAAGCATTTAATCCATTCAATAAAACAAAATCTCACCGCACCACGCAAAGAGGCCCTGTTTACACACGGCAACGTTCTCTGACTTCTTACGTGTCCCCGGGTGGCCACACGAGGGAATGTCTGTAGTAACCAAGGCTCTGCAATGAACGTGGCGCTCCTCCTATCCAACTCTTTCCAGCCTTCCTACTTTGGGTGGTACACTCTACCGCAGCGTCCAGCACATTCCATTTCCACAGCCTCGCTTGAAACTGGTCCCCCAACATGAAGTGAGAAGGTCAGATCATCACCACTCACATGCGCCCATAACATCGCCCACACTCATGAATGTCATTGGCTGGCAAACAGCCAATGACATTCAGTAAATTTAGTTGCTATGCAATGCGTACTGTAAAATATTCAACCATTGACACTGCGCTGTTTGCGCACATATATATATATATATACTGGAGGGGCTACCTCTCTAGCGCCCCACCAGCTGCCTAAATAGCTATGGGTTACGTAAAATGCGTGGAGTTAAGAACTCCACGCATTTTACACTGCAAAAACAGCGTAAACTGGGACGCGCCCCTCTGTGAGACCTGAGACACAATGCAAATGCATTCTTTTTTTTTACACACATTTAATTTGCCTCCACGTCGCAGCCTGCGCTGCTTTCAACAAAAACGAATGATGCAGAGGAGTGATGACTGTTTTTTGCACACGAAAAAAAAAAACGAATGATGCAGAGGAGTGATGACTGTTTTTTGCACACGAAAAAAAAAAAAGAATGATGCAGAGGAGTGATGACTGTTTTTTGCACACGAAAAAAAAATGAATGATGCAGAGGAGTGAACACTGTTCTCTACACACTCCCAGGATGGGGGGGCAGCACCCCCCCTCCCTAAGTAAGCAGCCGCCACTGTTTGTTCCTCGACTGAGTGACCCACAAATATTTACTGGTCAACAAATATTTGAAGTGTTGCCCTATGAATATTCAGATGACACTTGTGGAGGAAAAATGCAGTAGTATGTAATGAAGGTTTAAACGAATTAAGGTTGAAATGCAATTGCTAGTAAAGTAAAAACATAAATGTGAAAGTTACAGTGTTTTAAGATAACTAGGCCTTATATACAATGAGGTGGCCTGATATAGTTAGAGAGAACACATTTTGAATTTTATATGGTTGCTGTCAGAACGAAATATCTAAATGTGGCTCTGTGAAGCAGCACTTTATTCACACATTAGCTAACTGCTACGGTTTATAGTGATAATTTCGAAACCAAAAATGTCGAAAGTCATTATTTCGGAAAAAAAATGTCGAATTTTTTTTCAATATGTTTTTTTTCGAAATGGGGGGGTTCTCTCCCAACCCCCCCCCCCCCCTTTTTTTTTGTTTTACCCTTTTTTTTTACTCCCGGACCCCAAAATAAATATATAATTAAAAAAAACGTAATTCGACATTTTTTTTTCGACATTTTTCTTTCGACATTTTTGTCAGTCGACATTTTTTTTTCGAAATTATGACTGACCACCAACTGCTACCTCGGCACACGTTCATGAATCCTTGCTTGTCTTGCCAGTGGGATGATTATGTAGCGAGTGAAACGTTTTCAAATGACTAGTGATAAGAGAATACATGCTTTCATTGCTTAATTTCTTCACTGTTGAACTGGTATCTCTTGACGGTGATATGAGTGACCTTGGAAGACCAAGACTACTCCCTCTCCTCATAGATGTCTATTGTACTAATAGGAAGGAATAACATCCTCCCTAATCAATTTGTAGATTATTCATTTGAATGGATTAGAATCAATGTGCTATAAAAGCTATATAAATTGTCGTACGGGGGCAGGAGTAACACGGCTTAAAGACTGTTTGGAGATCATGCACCATCCATTGCTGTGTTCCCCCTGCCATGCTGCTATGAAAGTTTACCTAAACTAACTTCACTCAAGATTGGCATTTAAGTTTGTTTTCCACCACACATTGTATGGGGTGGTTATTTGAGCATGGCGAAATTAGGAATAACTAGCATATAATTCAGTTTTGGATGTGCTGCAAACTAGTATTTCAAGCAGTTTTATAAAACATGCTTTTATAGGTGGATGGTTGGGATTTGGGCCAATGTTAATTGGGGGATTGAAATTATTATATAATAGACCAATGGCCAGAGTACAAACTGCAAATAAGTACTCTTCCATTGGTCGTGCGAAATTATTTCTTATTTCTTGAGTGGGAGATGCAGAGTGGAACCAGGCAAGGCTGCTCTCTCTTGCCACTCCTATTTACACTTGTAATGGATGCATTGGCAAGCAGACTTAGAGAAAAGTCCATGGTACAGGGTTTATCTGTGGGGTGGTCTCCCCAATTAGCTGCAATGAATGTAGATGATATCTACTAAGAGTTGCATGAACTGGGAAGTGTTAGAGGGTGTTGAGAATTTTGGGATAACATTTGGTGTGCAAGATTACGAAGCTGGGGGACAGTTTAGGACATTGCTGCTCTAGAACTACATACCCAATGAGCAGTGATTGGGTTTTGATGCCTTTGAATACAGATTTAACATACTAAGGTGGAAAATCTGTGTCATGATTTGTATGCACAAATACTGGGGGGTGAAACACGTAGTAAAGTACAGGTATAAACCCCCATCTTTGACAAGTAGTTTGCCATTAAGGGTGGTGCTGTTAAAACGTGTACTATAGGTACACTAATGCCGGCTGACATTAATACAGTTAAATGATTCTCTTTTATTCTATCGAATTAGAGCTCCTCAAATCCCCACCTGTCACACCCTGCCAACCCATAGCCGCTCAACAAATTCCTATGCCCTGACCCCACCGCCGAATCCCTCTTTGGCACCCTCCCCATTCCGTGCTCTGCACACTAATGGGGAGGTTTCACCCGTACACCTCTTCCCCCATGCCTCTCTGTCTTTATGCGAAATAGGGGCTCAATCCCCATGCTCCCATGCTGAGACTGAGGCTACACAATGCTGTTAAGACGGATTTCTGAACTCTGTCCTGGTGGCGCAGAAGTTCAGAAGGCCAACCTAATTACTTGGAACAGGGTAACCTCTGGACGAGCCAGACCAATCAAGGTAGCGATCGCGGCGGTCAAGACTAGGTCTCAAGAGGGGTGAGGGTGACTGAAAGCCCGCAATGAGCACACAAAGCAAGATCACTTATAAACTACTCCAAACAGTTGTTATATTAAAAATATATACACATTTATTTCAAGGCCTTTAAAACAATGACCGTAGCGAGAAAATCACAATATAATGATAGTAAACCAACACATACCATATCAACACAATATATATACAAATACAACCAGTCTCAAGCGTTATATGCACGAAATGTGTAGTCCACCTAAAAGGGAGGGAAAACAGGCAGTGCGAAATAATGCTTAGACCCAGTTCACCTTCAGAGGCACCTAACTAGATGGAAGTCCGAGCCCTGCGAAGAGTGGAGCCTTGTGCTCAAAAGTACCTGCACGCGCTGGTGCCAACAGGCAAAAGGAGAAGCTCTTCGAGGGAAATCAGGCAGTTCAGTTTAGAGCACAAAAGAAGAAGAACAAGTTCCGCGACTCAAGCGCAGCCTCCACAGTGGGCAGAAGCAGAGCGCGAGTACGAAAAAGGGTGCTGTTTGACACAGCGGGGAAAAGCAATGGGCTCCTGCAGGAGGGCAACCAGATCCTAGCTATGCTACTCACCGGTCCCCGATGCAAGCAGACCCAGGCTTCTCCGTGTCCGTTTCAGTAGCTGGCAGGTTCAGAAGAGCAGGGAACGCCTCGTCGTCGTGTTGAGTAAAAAGACGTCCCAATCGAAGAAACCCGCACAGTTTGTTACCACAGCAGGGCAACGGAGCGGCCGTGTGTATCTGAGCCAAATGTACACTACTCACTTCAGACTTGGGAACGCCAAGTGTACGAAGCGTGTGAGAGTGACAAGGACTCGAAATACTACACAACCTGGCGGCGGTTACAGAGCAAGACTCCCGTGTAAGCTGGTCAGTCAGCTGGATGGCCCAGAGACGCTTCCGAAGGCTTACTGGCAGGAGATGGTGAAGATGCCGAGAATAGCTGTTCCTGCTATTCCAAAGGTCGAAGTACCAGTACAGGCCTTCTGGTTCGATCAAAGGTGAAAAGGGTTTCCCAAGGTGACAGCAGTGCAGAGGAGAAGTCCTTCAGCTGGTCACCAGCGATTCCTCGGTCCAGCCTCTTGGTTGCAGGATACTTGGCTCCTGTATTCCTTCGTTCATGAGAACTCAGGAGATCGACATGGTAGTGGTGTTTCCAGCCCTCTCTTATCCACGGTTCCCTTCGCGCCAAAACGGAGGGGACCCAATGGGAGATCCGCTCATCAACACTCACACCATTCGTGGACCAATCACGGACCACGGTGGTCCCAGGCATTCACACCACCCTAGACTCTCTGGCACCCAGGATGTGTATTGGGACCAGACATCCCAGCCCACATCCTGGAGGCACACAAAAGACATGTAGAAGCCCGCGAAAGCATCCGTGTTTCGCGGGAAAGTACATGACCAAATAAGGAAGGCCCCGGGTCGGCTCGACCTGGGGAAGGTGAAGGGAGCAAGACGGTCAACGGACAGGACAAAGGAGCCTCGTGGTCTGGCCATTTTGGGGGCCAGGCCACCATTTTGGGTTAAGCGCGAGAAACGCGCTTAGAACGCCAAAAGGAGCTCAAAACACAAGAAACGATCGCTGCCACCATTCCCGTCCCTGAATCACTTGCACCGATCAGATACAATCCTAAACGAGTATCTAGGGCCTGTAGAAGGCTAGAGACCCAAGAGAGCTGTAACTTAGCTTACAGTGCCCTCTTGTGTCATGTTGCACGAAAACCGCAACATGATAAAAGAAACTACGGGAAACAGCGTTCCCCGGTACTGACTGTCTTAAGGGCATGTCAGTTTCCCCGTAAGAAAGGAGCGAAAGCCCAGAGGAGTGCGGCAGAAGGCTGCACTTTTCTGGCAAAGTCAAGAACAAGGTGAAAAACAACAGCAAAAAGTTTAGGGGTTGCCACATGGAAGGAAAATTACCTACAATTACGAAATCTTTCCTAACACTCGCCCCTCCCAGACTATGGACAGGGGGAACTAATCCACCCATGGATGAGTCTCTTGTTCAGGTCGGTTAAACATTCTGGACAACCCATCAGCATTGCTATGTTGGACACCTGGCCTATGCTCAATAGTGAAGTCGAAGCCTTGTAGACTTATGGACCACCTAAGCAACTTTGGATTCTCCCCCTTCATGTTCATTAGCCACTTTAAGGGCTTATGGTAGGTTTGCACAGTGAAGTGGGTCCCATAGAGGTAGGGCCTCAGCTTCCTTAGGGCCCACACAACAGAGAAACATTCTTTCTCTACCGTGGACCATCTGAGCTCTCTGTCCTTAAGCTGGCGGCTAATAAAACCAATAGGGTGTTCCTTACCCTTCTCATTTACTTGTGATAGTACAGCTCCTATCCCAGTGTCAGAGGCGTCCGTCTGCATGATAAAAGGTCTTTGATAATCAGGGGCCCTGAGGACAGGGGCCTGGCACAAGGAGTCTTTTAAGCCATTGAAGGCCTTCTCACACTCGTCGGTCCAAGTTACCTTCTTGGGTTTCTTCGGAGTTGTGAGGGCAGTCAGAGGGGCAGCTATGGTGCCATAGTCTGCCACAAAATTGCGGTAATACCCCGTGAGTCCTAAGAAGGCTCTCACTTGGGTTTGCGTAGTGGGGGTAGGCCAGTCTTGTACTGCTTGTACTTTACTGGGAAGAGGCTGTATCCTCCCTCCACCTACTTCATGTCCAAGGTAAACCACTGAGCCTTGTCCAATCTGGCATTTACTAGCCTTTATGGTCAGGTGTGCTTTCTGAAGAGCCTGGAGCACAATCCCGAGGTGTTTCACATGGTCTTCCCAGGTGGCACTGAAAACTGCTATATCGTCCAGATATGCTAGACAGAATTCGTCCAACCCATTCAACACATGATTCACAAGCCTCTGGAAAGTGGCAGGTGCATTCTTCAACCCGAACGGCATTACCCGGAATTGGTAAAGGCCGTCTGGAGTAGAAAATGCTGTCTTCTCCTTGGCATGTTCTGCTAAAGCTATTTGCCAATAGCCAGCAGTGAGGTCAAACGTGCTGAGGTACTTGGAGGCACCCAAAGTATCCACCAGCTCATCTGTTCGAGGCAAGGGGTGTGCATCTGTCTTGGTGACAGCATTCAGCGCCCTGTAATCCACACAGAACCTCAATTCAGAAGTGCCTGCCTTTGGAACCAAAACCACAGGGCTGGACCAAGGACTACTAGAGGGTTCAATCACCCCAAGGTCTAACATCTTGTTGACCTCGGTCTTAATATAAGACCGTACTTTGTCTGACATCCTGTATCCCCTACTTTTGGTAGGTACACTGTCTCCTGTGTCAATGTTATGTTTGCACCAAGGTGTCAAACCAGGCGACTGTGAAAACAGGGGGGAAAACTGCCTAAGCAAACTTTTCACCTCAGCCTGCTGATCAGAAGTCAGGTGAGGGGCCACTCGGACACCCTCAAAGGAGCTATCTGAAGGACCGCTTTGGAACAGGTCGGGGAGAGGTTCAGACTCCTCTTCCTCAACATCTGAAGCCAGTAGCAGTGCTGCGATTTCGACTCGTGGGACGCAAGCCTTCAGCCTATTCACGAGAAACACTTTTGGAGCCTGTCCAGGCCTTCCAAGGTCCACTAAATAGTTAACCTCACCCAGGGGCTCCACCACTGTGTAAGGGCCTGACCATTTGTCCTGTAAAGCCCGAGGCCTTATGGGATTCATGATCAGGACTTGCTGACCAGGTGTAAAGTTGATGAGGGAAGCTTTCTGGTCGTACCAATGTTTCACCAGCGCTTGTCCTGCCTTCAATTTATCACTAGCCAAGCCCATCAGAAGTACCATCCGTTTTCTGAGCCCTAGCACATAATCAACTACGTTGGTAGTAACAGGGGGAGTGGGCATCTCCCATCCCTCTTTGACGATGGCTAAGGGTCCCCGTACGGGATCACCGAACAGAAGTTCGAAGGGGCTGAAGCCAACACCCTCCTGTGGTACCTCTCGGTAGGCAAACAGTAAGCATGGTAAAAGAAGATCCCATTTTCTTCTCTGAGGTTCCTCCAGAGCCCCAATCATGCTTTTTAACGTTCTGTTGAAACGTTCCACCAGACCATTGGTCTGGGGGTGGTATGCAGAAGAGAACTTGTAGGTGACCCCACATTCTTTCCACATAGCCTGCATATACTTCGACATAAAGTTGCTGCCACGATCCGACACAACTTCTTTAGGGAAGCCAACCCTAGTAAATATGCCAAGTAAAGCTTTTGCAACTGACTTGGCAGTTACAGTTTTCAATGGGATGGCCTCAGGATATCTGGTTGCATGGTCGACCAGCACCAGGATAAACCTATTGCCTGAGGATGTTTGCGGGTCAAGGGGACCAACGATGTCGATCCCTACCCTTTCAAATGGTACCCCCACAACTGGGAGCGGTACCAACGGAGCTTGGATTGTCGCGCCAACCTTACCAGACAACTGGCAGGAGGCACAACTCCTGCAGTGACTTTCTACTTGCACCCCCATCTTGGGCCAGTAGAAGTGCATGGATAACCTTTGCTTGGTCCTCTTCATACCAAGGTGACCAGCAAGGGGAACTTCATGCGCCAACTGCAGGAAGAAGGGCCTAACAGCAAGGGGAACCACCAACCTCCTATGGTCTCCTTCTGTAGACTCTGTGGGCTCACTATACAGGAGTCCACCTTCCCAATAAATCCTATGCATCCCAGGAGGTTCACCCTCAAGCTGGGAGCAGGCCTGTCTCCTTAGGCCTTCCAGAGATGGGCACTCACGTTGGCCTTTACTGAATTCGTCCCTATCAGGACCTCCTTCAACTAACAAGTCTTTTAGTTCAGGATGATTGTTGGGGTCAAATACTTCAGGCATCGCCACCTCCTCGTCAGGCCCGGGCGATTGACCAACTTCCTCCACCGCAGTGGTAGGCGAGCTCGGGGGAATATTCTCTTTCCCTCGTCTTGACTTGTCGACTCCTTTCGCCTTGGGTTTCCCGTTCGGCTGGGGCGGCGTATTGGTCTTGGCCAATGCTGCCCGTGCTTGAGACCGTGTGTAGGATCTTTCGGCAGTGTCTCCTACGAGCCCTAAAGCTCTGAGATCATTACCTAACAAGACCTTTCCCGGGACGTTTCTCTGAATGCTCACTGGAATCCTGACTGCTGTACCATTTAAAGTAAGATTTACAGGTATTACTGGGAACATACGGAGTGGGCCGTCAGCCAACTTAGTGGGCATCAGAGTAGCTCTGGCAACTTCCTCTGAGACTACCAAGGTAGAATCCACTACAGTGCGACTGCACCCACTATTCCTAAGAGCTGGAGTATCTACTCCATTGATCAGCACACTGTCTTTAAAGTAGTGCTTGGTATTATCCGGAATCCTAGCATAAGCCTCTGCGACTTTAGGCTCCCAGGAACCCAGGGAAACTAAAACTACCTCAGCCTCTATCCCGCTTGGAAATGAGTCTGAGGAGAAGGATGCTCCTGTAATCTCTTCTTCCTCGTAGGAGGAGAAGGCCAGATTAGCGGAGTGGACCCCCAAAGGTCTAACCTTACACCGGGGATCCCCCTTCACGTGGTCAGTTGCTCCACAAGCAAAACAAGATCCATTGGGTCTGTTTACATAGGGAGGCTTATTGTAACCAGAGTTCTGTTTCGGAGGCTGACCTCCACTACCCTGTGAGTTCTCTTGTGTCTTACCCTTATTTTTCTTTTTGTGGCCCTTATGAGAAGAAGATTTAGCAGATTCTCCACCCTCCATATCTTTGGACTTTTTCCCTTCCTCCTGCTTACCAGGATGAGTTTTGTCCTTATGGGACACTCGATGTGACACCCATAAGTCTGCTGCAATGGCCAGCTTCTTAGGATCTATCTCCTTCGAATCGGCCAAATGCTGCTTAAGCTCCGGGGAAGAAGATGCAAAAATGTGTTCCAGCATGACAAGATTTATCATGCCTTCGAAGGTAGAAACCTTATAACCTTCGACCCAGCCAGTTAAGTTTTTCAAGGATTCAGTGACATAAGATACCCAAGTACCACCTTCCTTTTTCTTATACTCTCTGAAACGTTTCAAATATTGGGCCGGAGTCTTCCCAAACTTTAAAATGAGAGTTTGCTTTAACATTGCGAAATCAGCTCGCTCAGCCTTCGACATTTCCATAATGGCACTACAACCAGAATGGGGCAGTCTGCTGAGTAACCAGGCAATCTTATCAGCATTGTCAACTTGTTGAACTTCGCATGCATACTCAAACGCATTCAGCCAGTCCATAATGTCATTCCTTTCTTCATACACACTGAGCAGATCTTTCGGAAACCGTGGATGAGAGGAAGCCCCAGACCCATGTCCAGGACCCTTGGACCCATTTGCAAACTGAAGCTTGGCCAGATCCAACTGGTGATCCCTGTCTTTTTGTTTTTCTGCCTGTTCGATTTTTAGTTTGGCTATGCTGAATTCAAGCTCCTGCTGCCTAAACCGCAGCTCTTGCTTCTTGAATTCAAGCATAGCCTCCCCATCAGCACTGGCAGAGGAAACATTAGACATCTCGTCCTCCCTGTCCTCGTGGTCGCGATGGATCAGTGCAGCGGCAGAAATGTCGGTTCTACCAGTGAGAGCAGCCCCACCACCTTCCGCACTGTCCTCAGAAGTTATAGCGTCAAGCTGCGCTTCTTGCCATGCCACGATTCTTTGGATCATTTCCAATTTCGTGCCTTGAGAGGAAACACATCTCTCCGCACACATCTTTTTCAATGTTTCTGATTTGGAAGCATTTAAAGTTAACAAGGTATTTGTTTCCATACTGTTAGATAGGACTATGGCCTTTTTAAAGTTATACTACAACAATTCACTACGTGTCCTGGTTGGAATAACCTGAAATGCCTTCGTTCGTGCGCAACACTGGATACCTTCAGTCGTATCCCACCGCTGTACACCAATTTGTTAAGACGGATTTCTGAACTCTGTCCTGGTGGCGCAGAAGTTCAGAAGGCCAACCTAATTACTTGGAACAGGGTAACCTCTGGACGAGCCAGACCAATCAAGGTAGCGATCGCGGCGGTCAAGACTAGGTCTCAAGAGGGGTGAGGGTGACTGAAAGCCCGCAATGAGCACACAAAGCAAGATCACTTATAAACTACTCCAAACAGTTGTTATATTAAAAATATATACACATTTATTTCAAGGCCTTTAAAACAATGACCGTAGCGAGAAAATCACAATATAATGATAGTAAACCAACACATACCATATCAACACAATATATATACAAATACAACCAGTCTCAAGCGTTGTATGCACGAAATGTGTAGTCCACCTAAAAGGGAGGGAAAACAGGCGGTGCGAAATAATGCTTAGACCCAGTTCACCTTCAGAGGCACCTAACTAGATGGAAGTCCGAGCCCTGCGAAGAGTGGAGCCTTGTGCTCAAAAGTACCTGCACGCGCTGGTGCCAACGGGCAAAAGGAGAAGCTCTTCGAGGGAAATCAGGCAGTTCAGTTTAGAGCACAAAAGAAGAAGAACAAGTTCCGCGACTCAAGCGCAGCCTCCACAGTGGGCAGAAGCAGAGCGCGAGTACGAAAAAGGGTGCTGTTTGACACAGCGGGGAAAAGCAATGGGCTCCTGCAGGAGGGCAACCAGATCCTAGCTATGCTACTCACCGGTCCCCGATGCAAGCAGACCCAGGCTTCTCCGTGTCCATTTCAGTAGCTGGCAGGTTCAGAAGAGCAGGGAACGCCTCGTCGTCGTGTTGAGTAAAAAGACGTCCCAATCGAAGAAACCCGCACAGTTTGTTACCACAGCAGGGCAACGGAGCGGCCGTGTGTATCTGAGCCAAATGTACACTACTCACTTCAGACTTGGGAACGCCAAGTGTACGAAGCGTGTGAGAGTGACAAGGACTCGAAATACTACACAACCTGGCGGCGGTTACAGAGCAAGACTCCCGTGTAAGCTGGTCAGTCAGCTGGATGGCCCAGAGACGCTTCCGAAGGCTTACTGGCAGGAGATGGTGAAGATGCCGAGAATAGCTGTTCCGGCTATTCCAAAGGTCGAAGTACCAGTACAGGCCTTCTGGTTCGATCAAAGGTGAAAAGGGTTTCCCACGGAGACAGCAGTGCAGAGGAGAAGTCCTTCAGCGGGTCACCAGCGATTCCTCGGTCCAGCCTCTTGGTTGCAGGATACTTGGCTCCTGTATTCCTTCGTTCGTGAGAACTCAGGAGATCGACATGGTAGTGGTGTTTCCAGCCCCCTCTTATCCACGGTTCCCTTTGCGCCAAAACGGAGGGGACCCAATGGGAGATCCGCTCATCAACACTCACACCATTCGTGGACCAATCACGGACCACGGTGGTCCCAGGCATTCACACCACCCTAGGCTCTCTGGCATCCAGGATGTGTATTGGGACCAGACATCCCAGCCCACATCCTGGAGGCACACAAAAGACATGTAGAAGCCCGCGAAAGCATCCGTGTTTCGCGGCAAAGTACATGCCCAAATAAGGAAGGCCCCGGGTCGGCTCGACCTGGGGAAGGTGAAGGGAGCAAGACGGTCAGCGGACAGGACAAAGGAGCCTCGTGGTCTGGCCATTTTGGGAGCCAGGCCACCATTTTGGGTTAAGCGCGAGAAACGCGCTTAGAACGCCAAAAGGAGCTCAAAACACAAGAAACGATCGCTGCCACCATTCCCGTCCCTGAATCACTTGCACCGATCAGATACAATCCTAAACGAGTATCTAGGGCCTGTAGAAGGCTAGAGACCCAAGAGAGCTGTAACTTAGCTTACAGTGCCCTCTTGTGTCATGTTGCACGAAAGCCGCAACATGATAAAAGAAACTACGGGAAACAGCGTTCCCCGGTACTGACTGTCTTAAGGGCATGTCAGTTTCCCCGTAAGAAAGGAGCGAAAGCCCAGAGGAGTGCGGCAGAAGGCTGCACTTTTCTGGCAAAGTCAAGAACAAGGTGAAAAACAACAGCAAAAAGTTTAGGGGTTGCCACATGGAAGGAAAATTACCTACAATTACGAAATCTTTCCTAACAAATGCCCTGTGACTTGATTCCCCACAACATCCCAAATCACGCCTCATCTCACCCCCTCAGCCTCATTTCACATACCCTGTAACACCTCTACTCAATCCGATCCACCATGATCTCCTAACCTCCAATTCCATGCTATCTCGTGCTCCACCTCCTGGCTTTGTGCAGCAAATGCTGGTTATGGAAAGCTGACAACACTTTTACAGACCCTGTGTTCGCTGTGCTGGCCAGTTTGTGGGCCATCGTTTCATCGACCCATATTCAGCAAAGACTGAACATTTTTGCCAACCCACTGCCCCCCCACCCCCATACTTACCACTTGGCGGCACACATCCTTCTGTGACACTATCTTCTGCAACACCGGTTCCCTTCACTTACGTGAATGGGAGCCGGCGCTGCAGGGTCCTCTTGGCTTTTTTTTCAAATTCGATTGAATAGGGAGCGGGGCTCAGCCCCTCATCACCTTTGGCATTATAATGAAGAAGGGTGCGGGGGACACCCCCACAGCTCCCATAGCCCTTGTTCACTATAATGACATCGAATGGGGCATGTATTCAATATTTTCAGCTGTAGTAATTTTCGTACTGCCGATTTTCAAATAAATCTCCCATTCGTTTTTTTTTTATTTGCTCAAAACTGCAGAGACCCAGATTTGCTGGACTTCGGACATTTTTAATCAGCGGCAAAGCTGAAGCATGCGGTTAAATGAAGAGGGATTTCTGGGTATGCCAAGATGGTACAAAGATGGGTGACTCCTACTTCACCACCACCTGAAAGGAACTAGAAAACATATTGAGAGAGTACCGACATAGATCAGAACTATGTCCCAATAAGGCGAACACCTGACTAGCAGAATGGAATTCTGGGGAAAGTTATGGCTTCACGAGAAGTGAGGATATGGGATTGCAATAAACAAGGCTAATTGTATACAGTAGAAACTAACAATTCAGAGACTGGCATGTTAGAGAAGAGCGCAATACATAGACTGGGCGATTCCTAACATATTTGTTATCTCATTTTATTGCATTTTTTAAAATTGTTGGTAAACAGAGAAATTCCCTTGACTATACATATGGCGTGTAATAAGTGACAAGAAAATATATAACATAATTAACAAACACTCCATTGTAATAGCTGCAAAAACACGCAAAGAAGATATATCATGCAGTGGGCAACATTAGACAAATAAGTAAGATAATCATTCTGCACAGCTGTAAGTGATGAAAAGAGTAAGTAAAACGATGCATAGTGACTGCTCGTGGTCTCCAATTATGCAAAAGCTGAAACGCCTGTGAGTAGATACTTTTGCGCAGATAGAACTTGAGTATCGGTATATGGTAATTAAAGATAATAATCCCTGCTGTCTAAGTTAATCATAGTGGAATATTACATTAGCTACACAAACCTTGAACAGACTGCAGCATGAAAAAACCCAAATGGAACTTCAAGCGAGCTTGAGGATAGCATAAGGCACTTAAAGGGGGAAGAGTGTAGGGGAAAGGTGGGGACTGACTCCCCATCAGTCGACATGAACTTTGGCCGAATCAAGTAGCCTTCATTGGAACTCTTCTTCGTTCAGATAAAGTCATTATATAGTGGATGCTATGGGGTTATGTATGGCGGATTAGAATAGGGTCAGAATGCAAATGGGGTCCAATAAAAGGAACTTTGACATGTAAAAGAAATGTAGATACGCCATGGGCCTCTATGCATAAGCGGGCATCAGCAATCCGAGATCAGGTTAATGCCTACCTGGGGGTGGAGTTTTTAAATGCAGTGTCCAGGGTTCACATGTTCATGAAGAATGCATATGACAAATGACTCTCTGATAGTGACGTCAACTCCGATGGATGGAGCTCAAGCTTATTCTACCAGATACGTTTGTTTATGCTGCGGATCACCTGTATTCTTCAAGATAAGAGCAAGTCTAAAAACCTTGGCCATGCCTTTGCTCAGTCTATGCTATGCCACACAAAAGAGGAGATGGGCTTTCAGCACTGCCTTCAGTTGTCAGATGATAACCCCAAACCCAGGGGAGTTGCTGTACCATTTCAAGTTTGCTATAAATTGTAAAATCAGATTCACAAAGGCATTATACTACCTAAACAAAAAAAAACTGTTACCTTAAGAATGGCCAGCCTTAAAACAATGGCTCGAGCAGCTGAAAATAAGCTGTCATCAAACTTGTCAAATCAAAAGTATCAACAACGTAGAATAAAGCGGCTGATGGAAGCAGAACCAAAATGGACTTTAAATGCATTGACTATGTCCTGCACCTAGAATGGACCTCTCCTTTTCCCCTATTGATAGTGTTCCGTTTTTGATGGGGGCTCTAATGGGAATGGGGATGGGTTCCTGCATGGAGGACTTACTCCTATCTCCTATCTCGGTGTAACCCGGTAAGTCCCCATTCTCGTAATGAGGCCCAGTGAATTCATAATAAAACCAAAATCCAGTGCAATAAAATCGTCATGTCAGATCAACATTTCAAGATTGGCATGTCCACAGAGTACATTAAAATCCAACACGATCAAGGGTAGAGCGTTGCTACAAAGTGCTTGTGCTTTAGAAAATTAAATCAAGTTCTTAACACCAAAATCAAAATTTGGTAAAATCAACTTATAAAATCAACATTTAAAATGTGGCATGTCCACAGAGTACCTAAAATCTGACAGGACCGAGAGTAGAGCTTTGCTACAAAGTGCATGTGCTTTACATGATTAAGTCACATTTTCATACAGATAGAGAGAGCAAATCTTGTAGCCTCATCCAGCAATTGCAACTATCTAATTCTGGGGTTGTCTGTTATACATAAGATTTCATCCTAAGCAACCAAGCTCTATGGATATAATGGGCCATTGCTAAAACAACCTGCTTGTCTGTGCACTGACTCAAAAGCCTCACAGCCCTAACCGAGTGCCTCACCTCTGCCTTTCTCAAAACTGGCTTCAAATGTTTTTCCTCAGCTTAAGGGTCCTATCACAGAACAGCACAAAGTGCATAACTGTCTCAATAGCCTCATCACACAATGGGCACTTGCTTGTATGGGTTGGTAGCCAATTTTGGGTAAAGGAGGCCACCGGGAGAATCGCCAGTCGAAATCACAGACACAAGGCCTTTTCGTAGGGTGGATAAATCACATCCAAGTATGGTTTATAACTCGGTTGGTGCCTCCACGCGAGTTAACCTGGCCCCAGTTTCAGATCGGCGGTATCAACCAGTGGCAGTCTTCCACTTTTCTGTTTGACCCTTTTTTAATGTTGTCAATCATGTGAGCACTTAAAACGGTTGAGTGCATCCACAGGTCGGTCATATCGAGATCCTGAAACAATGATCTGACACGAGATGCCCATTTTGTACTCCTACCATCCACCGTAGCTAGGAGGTGAAGAGCTGCATTGCGATTACCTGCTATTTCCATAGTCTTCTCCAGTAAAGAGCTGGTCTTGCATGGATCTGGCCCACAACCGAAGTGCTGCCCTGCTCCAAGAAGATCAGTGCTGTGGGGGAAATGCCAGGGAGCAACAACAGTTTCTTTTGGAATGTGTGTTCGCTTGTACAAAGCTTCTAGACGTTACTGTACCCCCATAGTACGGCGCCATATAACGCAGTGGGGATAGTTTGCTTCTGGATCATATCCAAATCAGGGGAGATTACACCTCTTCCATGTTTTGCATGAAATGCCAGAATTGCTCCTTCAACCTTCTCTAAAGTGGCGGATGACCTGGTAATCTGAGCGACCCAGATTTCACACTCTTCAAACCTAGGCCCCAGATAGTCATAATACTTGACCCATTCCAGCTCTGAGCCCTCTACATTGATCTTAAGTGTTCTGCATTTTGTAGATTTAGAGCGAAAGACCATCACCTTTGATTTATCAATATTCAAATTGCGATCAAGCTCTCTGCACTTCTTCAGGAATACAGAGTGTCCTCCTCAGACCTTGGGGTGATGTAGAGATAAGGACCACATCATCAGCGAAGAATAGTGCTGGATATTCTATTTTGGGGCAATCTTGACCCTCCCTCCAAAGTGCAGCTATGATTTCTTGTATGTAGATGTTGAAAAAGATGGGGGCCAAATTGCGGCGCTGTCTGACCCCCTTTTCATCAGCAAATGGCTGTGTTAGGTCGCCCCCCTAGCCTAAACTGTACACATGCCCTGTTTGTAGTGTATAGCTGATGTAATATGTTGGTCAGACTCCTGGGGCTTTCGTTGCATTTAATATTTTTTTTAAGACTGTATATTTCTGTATACGTATAAGTTGAATAAAACACTGGTCAATTGTACCTCTGTTTTTTCTAAAACCTGCCTGGAGGATGTGGATTACTGATTGCTTTTTTTTAGATTTATTTTATTATTTTCAATTACAAACTGGGAACACATAGCCGTCCACCAAATCCCCCAACCCTCCCCCCTCCCACCCCAGAAGATTTCCAATTAATTCTATTGCTTCTGGGAATCTCTATGATCGAAATATGTCCGATATTCTTATATTATGCGGGCACCATTGTTCCATGTAGTCTGATTGCAAGTAGTCCAGAATCTCTCCCCATTCCTTTGTAAAGGTCTCTTTTGATCCTTGCATTGTATGTGGAAGCTTTTCCATGGTCAGTTGTGTCCATACTTTCTGGAGCCATGTATAAATCTGTGGGGGTTCTTGTTTTTTCCAGTTTTGGGCTATTGTCGGCCAAGCTGCTATGAGTAGTCCCATGAAACTTCTCCATTGTGGTTTCCTGAATTTCTTAGCTGCCTGATCTTTTATTCCGCATAGCCCTACTTTTTCCCCTAGTTGTTCTGCGTCTGGAAATATCTTTATGATTTCCGTCTTTAATTCCGTCCAGAAAGCTTTGATCCCCCTGCAGTCCCACCAGATGTGTTTCCACGTGCCCACCTCAGTGCAGCCTCTCCAGCACGTGTTAGGAGTTTGGGGGTACATGGCGTGCAGCCTCTCCAGAGTATAGTGCCATTGGGTTACAATTTTTAGCCACATTTCTCTTTTTTGGATTGATCGGGTCATTTTTGGTATGGTATTCCAAAGATCTTCGCACTGACGTTTGTGGACTTCCTCCCCCAATGTTTTCGACCATTTGACCATGTATGCCCATTTAACTTCCTCCTCTTGGGAGTTGATGAAGTTATAGAGCGAGGAGACTAGTTTCCTAGATCCGGAGTTGGTTATAAGGAACTTCTCAAATGGCTTGAGGTCTCTTGTGGCTGCTGTTTTGATGTCTGGAGTTGCCAGCCAGTGCCTAAGCTGTTCATATTTGCATCTGTCTGCTTCTGTTAGTTTTAGTATTGATTTGCATTCTTTGAATGTTCTTATTTCTTCGTTTTGGTACATTTCGCCTATTTTTGTGTATCCTGCTGCCTCCCATTTCTCATATGCTCCCTGCTCCATTCCAGGTGGGAACTGGAGGTTCCGGCAAATGGGTGTGAAGGGAACCTCCACTGTGGTCATGATGCCCCTCCGTGTTTGTTCATCCCATGCTTCTAGGGTGGTTTTCATGATCTCACTTATGGAGAGGTTGGGGTGCCTGTGTTGTTTTGCTTTCCATAGGGTTTCCTCTAAGGGGGATCTGGCTACAGCCCGGTCTTGTGCCACCCATTCTGTTTGTTGGTTGTCTCCCAGCCATTCTCTCAGAATCCAGAGTTGTTCTGCCATGTGGTATTTGCGGAAGTGTGGCAGGGCCATTCCCCCCTCCCTTGTTGGTGCTGTAAGGTTCGCTCTGGCGATCCTTGGGGACTTTTTGTTCCATATATAGGACGAGGTTGCTTTGGATAGTGCTTTAAAGAATGAGTTGGGGACTTTGATCGGGAGAGCCTGAAAGTGGTATAGCATTTTGGGGAGGACGTTCATTTTTTGCTGCTTGAATTCTACCCCACCATGACACAATCAGGGGGTTGCAGCGCTCCAGGTCTCTCTTTACCTGTTCCAGGAGGGGTGGGGTAGTTACCATTATATAGTGTTTCAATCTTGTGTGTCAAGGTTATCCCAAGATATTTGATTCCTTTTTCAGCTATTGTCAAGTCGAGTGATGCTGCTATTCTTTCCATTTCCGGCCTCCCACCAACTAAGAGTAACAGTTCTGATTTTTTTTGTTAATTTTAACACCCGATATTGCCCCGAAAGTTTCCAGCTCTCTACTAGCTTTGGGTAGTGCCGTCCCCGGATTCGTTATAGCTAGCAGAATATCATCTGCGTACACTATTACCTTATGTTGTGAACCTCCCATTTTTATCCCCGTTATGGCGACTGTCTCCCTTATTTTAGTTAGAAGTGGTTCCAGGAAGATGGCGTACAGGAGAGGGGACAGTGGGCAACCCTGTTTGGTGCCCCGTGTTATTTCTATTTTGTCCGTGACCACCCCATTTATGGCAATCCTAATTGTTGGGGAGGTGTAATTGGCTTTTACCATTTTTATATACTGTTCTCCAAATCCCATATGCTTAAGAGTTTTGAACAATAATGACCACTACACCCAATCTAAGGCATTTTCGGCGTCTAGTGAAAGGAGGGCTGCCGGTGTGTCGGTGATCTCGGTCTTCTCAACCAGGTGTATTATTCTTCTCAGATTGTCGTGCGTTTGTCTCCCTGGGATAAATCCTGATTGGTCTGGGTTTATTAATGACGGGAGAAGTGGGGATAGCCTGCTTGCCAGGATTTTGGTGTATAGTTTGGCATCTATATTAATCAGTGCAATGGGACGGTAAGAGCTGGGGAGGGATGGGTCTTTCCCTGTTTTATGGAATACCAGCACCTTAGCTTCATTCATTGAGTGGGTCACATTGCCATTTTCTCTGAAGGAGTTTAGGAGTCTCGTCAAAACAGGGATGAGTATATCTGCGTATTTTTTATAAAAAGGGGCGGTAAAGCCGCCTGGGCCTGGTGCCTTGTCATTCGGGAGTGCCGCTATTGACTTTTTGACTTCATCTTCCGAGATCGGGTTCTCTAATACTTCTCTGTCTTCTTCTGGGATTTTCATAATGGGGAGATTTTGCAAGTATGCGTCTTGGTCGGCTTCATTCGGATGATCTGTGGTATATAGTGTTTGGTAGAATTCCCGGAAGACTTTCCCTATATTCTGGGTTTGTGTTTGTAATTCTCCTTGCGAGTCTTGAATGCTCATTATGTTTATTGTCTTTTGTTTTTCTTGCAGCTGTCTACCTAAGAGTCTGTCTGCTTTATTGGCTTTTATATATAGCCGTTGTTTAAGGTATTGGAGGGATCTTTCGGCCCCTTTGGTGCAGAGCATTTCTAGTTGTCCCTGTGTATGTTTTAGGGCCTTCTTTAGGGTTCTGGAGGGGTGGGATATAAGTTCTTCTTGTGGTCTGTTATTTTTTTTTTGAGTTCTTTTTCCCAGCGGTATCTCTGGTTTTCTTTAGTGGCTTTTAGTGCTATGAAGTGGCCGCAGGTTACTGCTTTGAATGCCTCCCAGACCGTGCTTAGTCGGACCTCGCCTGTGTCGTTTTGTGTAAAATATTCTGTTATCTTGTCCCTAATCGTTTCTCCCAGTACTGGGTCCTGGAGAATATCCTGTGGGAGCCTCCCGCGCCAGAGCCCTCCCCCCTTTTCTGAGGTCGTTATTACTTATTGATTGCTTTTTGACAAATCTTGTAGGTTTTTGAGAATGACTTTCCCAAAAAGTGTTCCAATACTGTCTCAAAGCGAGATCAGGCGCTAATCATCTTTAATTGAACTGCCTTCCACAGTACATGCTGTCAGTGACGGCAGACCTTTTGACATCAAAACCAACTGTAATAAATGATTACAGATGGATTATAATGTCATCTTCTTATTACAGGTCAGTAGTAAAGTCACAACCATTAACATCCTATTCTTATTATAAGACAATAGCGAAGTCACAACCAAACTGTATTCTGTTTCCATATATTATTTATTAAACCTATACATTACTTTGTACTATATAAAGCATTGTGCACTGAATTCTCTATCCATAGTTGTTTGATTCAACCCCATTCTTCCACTTGTTTTAATAGGGGGAATTGGCCACTTCCCATCTATAGACTCCCAGGTTCCAGCCTCTCCAATCTAAAATAATCTGTTACCCTTCAAGTTGTATATGCCAAATAATATCTACATTCATCTTTTCAAGTGTGTAGGCACATTCATTTCTCTCTCAAGCGGATATACCCCTCTCCTGAGCAGGGACGTCATTTAGGGGTCGCCAGAGGTCCCAACCGCAACCTTTTTTTTTTGTAATACAGGCTCATGGGCTGTGGCTAGCACCATGTGGCTCTTTACTTCTGTGGTGGCTGGCTGTCTTGTTCAGGCCCCTTAAAAAAAATGAGAAAAATAAGAACAGGAGTGCCACAAGTCTAACACTTTCAGCACTGACCCTAAATAAGAAAGAATATGAATGCCAAAAAATGGGCATCGTCATGAGTTTGGCGGTAACTCTTAAATCCGACAGTAGCGCTGTTACCGCCGGATTTAAGGGTCCGCCAAATCAGGGCTTCAGCGGATTTCTCCCCAGCTCTGAGGTGGGGGGAAATCCGCCAAAAATTCTCACTCATACCGCTGGCGGGAAATTCCACCGGCGGTATGAGCGGGAAATTTTGCCATTGAGCCCAATGGGGAATGGGGCATTCCCGAATAGGCTCAATGGGGAATGGGGACTTCCAAATCCGCCAAACCCATGATCGGCGCTAATAGCACCGGTGGGTTTGGCGGTAGGGCAGATAGCACCAGCGCTATTAGCGCCGGCGTTACCGCCCAACTCGTGATGAGGCCCAATGTGTCTTTCTGGAATTCTATACAATAATTGCTAGACTCATTAAAGGATTATTTCAGGCACACATCAGGGGGTGAGTCACTGATTTAGTCTGTACTTAAACGCCTCAACTCAGCCTTTCATCCTTCTGAGGTCGATAATAGAGTACCAACAGTGGTTGGGTGATATTGGGTGTATATTTTTATAATTTTCATTTGGTCATGGACGTCTGCTTGCGTTCACAGTAATTTGGTAGTATGTGCCTATACACACTGATCTTAACGACACATTTGGCAATCCATTCTTGTATGAAATGTACATCACATTATAGTGACATCGTAACCATATTTTTCGTAATGTACAATGCTACGTGATGCCACTTCCTGTTTTGTCAACGGTGAAAGGTCGTGTCCAATTGCTTCCCGCGATATCACTTCGGGGTGGGGTCAAATGACATCACTTCCTGTGATGTCATTGGGGGTCAAGTGTCGTGTGATGTCACTTCCGCTACCCTTGGCATTTTGGTGAAATGACGTCCCTGCTCCTGAGGTAAACAGTATATAAACATGTGGCGCTGACTGGCATATCCTGATGCCTCGTCCGCCTGCTAGAGAGAGAGAGAGGCATTTTGCACGGAGCTGATGCTTTGGCAGGCAGGGGTAACTGCTGCTCTCAGCCTGTGCTAACAAGGTCAGCGTTCCCTTATGAGGACTGACATTCAAGAAGCACGGCGTGCCTGCAGCCACCTGCAAAAAGGTCAGGCTGCTGGCAAGTGAGTGATGCATTCGAGCCAGGCTGAATTAAACTGCAACCCACAGGGGGACCCCTACTCGGGCTGTGTGCGATGAATTGCTTCCAGCAAAGGCATCAGTAAATAGCATTTCTAGAGTTTTACTGTTACTGAATGTGGGAAGTATGCGGTAACGGGAAGCATCCAAGTGATTAGAGCCAGGCAGACTCACCAGTTATTGCCCATGCTGGAGTCCCGGGGAAATCCATGGGGATTGCCATATTACTGTGTGCATTAATATCCCATGCGGTAATGGTTTTGTGTAGAGGACATTTCGTCCGCACAAAAGCAGACATTTTTGGAGAGTGTCAATTCTGAAACTCTGAAATTGACGCTGGACCAGTTAAAACAGGCGGTATTTGGAAGCACAGCATGATGTACCCCTACCACCAGTCTCTAAATGAAGCACTTCATGTGAGTTACTTTTGTGAATAGGTGGCGTGCAGCTCGCTTCCCCTCACACCACACCCCGAACCCTAACCCCTTTTATTTTTCTCCAGAAAATGGTGTATGAGATACACCCTTTGATGTGTATTTTCCAGTGTGATACGCACATGGCAACATCCTAAATCTTTTTGCGGGCTTGCACATATTCCCCTGTCACTGCTGTGCATACCCACAGGGCAAGTGTGCAGTTCCGTGCTCCTCCCAATCCCCATTGCCACACACACTGCGGCTGATCCACACACATGTTACTTGGAATAACTGACTTACTCCTAGAGAAAGACTATTCCATTCACAATGTATTCCGTAGTATTAACTCTGACTTACCCCAGACTTACCAGGAGTAAGTCAGGAGTGAGGCAGAATTATCCCAAGTAACGTCACACTGAATTCCCTAGTATTAACTCTGATTTACCCTAGACTTACCAGGAGTAAACCGGGAGTGAATCAGAGCTATCCCAAGTAACTTCACACTGAATTCTCTAGTATTAACTCTGACTTACCCCAGACCTACCAGGAGTAAGCCGGGAGTGAATCAGAGCTATCCCAAGTAACTTCACACTGAATTCTCTAGTATTAACTCTGACTTACCCCAGACCTACCAGGAGTAAACCGGGAGTGAATCAGAGCTATCCCAAGTAACTTCACACTGAATTCTCTAGTATTAACTCTGACTTACCCCAGACCTACCAGGAGTAAGCCGGGAGTGAATCAGAGCTATCCCAAGTAACTTCACACTGAATTCTCTAGTATTAACTCTGATTTACCCTAAACTTACCAGCAGTAAACCGGGAGTGAATCAGAGCTATCCCAAGTAACTTCACACTGAATTCTCTAGTATTAACCCTGACTTACCCCAGACCTACCAGGAGTAAGCCGGGAGTGAATCAGAGCTATCCCAAGTAACTTCACACTGAATTCTCTAGTATTAACTCTGACTTACCCCAGACTTACCAGGAGTAAATCAGGAGTGAATAAGAGCTATCCCAAGTAACTTCTTTGGGAATCGAATATTCTCTCTCCAGGAGTAAATTAGAGTTAACACCGACAACCTTCTGAAGCAGCTCCGTTGTCTCTTCAGTAAGACCGAATGATTTGACATAAGAGGAGAAATTAGCCAATAGCAGCACGCGCTGTGCATTCAGCTGTCAGGGGGTATCACAGATTATAGCTCTTCTGATTTCATTTTATTGCTTTGCAATCCTGGAGCACAAATGATAAGAATAAGATTGAGCGCTCCTTGCTGATGGATTAGGCTTTTTGAGTACGTATTTCAGAAACTCATCTCATGTCGCCACACCACGAGTACTGCTACTTCACAAACGTTCTGCTTTATTTTTCACTCACGACGCCGGCACTTCACATCCTATCTATTTTACTTTTCATGGGAAAGCAGCCACACGCATCATGCTTGCTTTCATTTTTGCGTTACAACACCATCGCTACCCATCAGAAATGCTTTATGTTTCATTGACAGCACTGGCACTTCTCATTCTGGACAGATCTGCTTTGCTTTGTATGGGAAAGAACTACCACTTCTTACCAGCTCTGCTTTACTTTTCATGGAGCAGAGCAATCACTTCTCATCAGGTCTGCTTTAATTTTTAAGGGACAGAACATCACTTCATACCTGTCTGCTTTACTTTGCATGGGACAGAACCATCACTTCTCATCAGGTCTGATTTACTTTTCAGCAGAAAGAGCCAGCACTTTCCACCAGGTTCACTGTACTTTCCATGGGACAGAGCCATCACTTCTCATTATGTCCGCTTTACTTTTTATGGAACAGAACCTTTGCTTCTTAGCAGGTCTGCTTTACTTTTCACCAGACAGCGCCCGCACGTTTCCTCACGTCCGTTTCACTTAGACCCATCACTTCTCATCTGGTCTTCTTTACATTTCATGGGACAGAACCATCACTTCTTATCTGGTATTCTTTACTTGTCATGGCATAGAACCATCACTTCTCATCAGGTCTGCTTTTCTTTTCAGCACAGTGCCAGCACTTTCCATCAGGTTCACTTTACTTTCTATGGGACTGAACCATCACTTCTCATCATGTGAACTTTACTTTTTATGGAACAGAACATTTGCTTCTTAGCAGGTCGGCCTTACTTTTCACCAGACATCACTAGCACTTTTCCTTACGTCCATTTCACTTAGACCCATCACTTCTCATTGGGTCTGATTTACTTTTCATGGGACAGAACCATCACTTCTCACCTGTCTGTTTACCTTGCATGGACATAACCATCACTTCTCATTAGGTCTGCTTTTCTTTTCAACAGTCTGTGCGAGCAATTTTCATCCCGCCCATTTTACTTAGAACCATCACTTCACATTTGGTATTCTTTACTTTTCATCTGTCCGAACCATCACTTCATCATCGGGTCTGATTTACTGTTCATGGCAAAGAACCATGAGTCTCATAAAGTCTGATTTGCTTTTCACCAGACAGTGCCAGCACTTTTCATCACATCTGTTTTACTTAGAACCATCACTTCTCATCTGGTCTGCTTCACCATTCATGTGACAGAACTATCACGTCTTATCTGATCTGCTTCAACATTCATGCGGCATAACTATCTCTTCTCATCTGGTCTTCTTTACCATTCATGTGACAGAACCATGACTTCTCATCAAGTCTGCTCCACTATTCATGTGACAGAACCATGACTTCCCATCTGGTCTGCTTTACCATTCATGTGACAGTACCATGACTTCTCATCTGGTCTGCTCCACTATTCATGTGACAGAACCATGACTTCCCATCTGGTCTGCTTTACCATTCATTTGACAGAACCATGACTTCTCATCTGGTCTGCTTCACTATTCATGTGACAGAACTATCACTTCTCATCTGGTCTGCTTCACCATTCATGTGACAGAACTAACACTTCTCATCTGGTCTGATTCACCAGTCGTGTGACAGAACTATCACTTCTCATCTGGTCTGCTCCACTATTTATGTGACAGAACCATGACTTCTCATCTGGTCTGCTTTACCATTCATGTGACAGAACCACCACTTCTCATCTGGTCTGCTCCACTATTCATGTGACAGAACCATGACTTCTCATCTGGTCTGCTTTACCATTCATGTGACAGAACCATCACTTCTCATCTGGTCTGCTCCACTATTCATGTTACAGAACCAGCATTTCGCATCTGGTCTGCTTTACTATTCATGTGACAGAACCATCACTTCTCATCTGGTCTGCTCCACTATTCATGTGACAGAACCATCACTTCTCATCTGGTCTGCTCCAATATTCATGTGACAAAACCTTGACTTCTCACCTGGTCTGCTTTACCATTCATGTGACAGAACCATCACTTCTCATCTGGTCTGCTCCACTATTCATGTGACAGAACCATGACTTCTCATCTGGTCTGCTTTACCATTCATGTGACAGAACCATCACTTCTCATCTGGTCTGCTCCACTATTCATGTGACAAAACCTTGACTTCTCATCTGGTCTGCTTTACCATTCATGTGACAGAACCATCACTTCTCATCTGGTCTGCTCCACTATTCATGTGACAGAACCATGACTTCTCATCTGGTCTGCTTTACCATTCATGTGACAGAACCATCACTTCTCATCAGGTCTGCTCCACTATTCATGTGACAGAACCATGACTTCTCATCTGGTCTGCTTTACCATTCATGGGACAGCACCATCCTTCTTATCACATCTGATTTACTTTTAGCCAGACAGTGCCAGCACTTTTCATCACATCTGTTTTATTTAGAACCATCACTTCTCATGTGGTCTGCTTCACCATTCATGTGACAGAACCATCACTTCTCATGTGGTCTGCTTCACCATTCATGTGACAGAACCATCACTTCTCATCTGGTCTGCTTCACCATTCATGGGACAGAACTATACATGTTATCACGTCTGATGTACTTTTCACCAGACAATGCCAGCACTTTTCATCAAGTCCACTTCATGTTTTATGGAACAGAACTATTCCTTCTCATCAGGTCCACTTTACAGTTTACTTTTTTTTGGCCAACATCAAAATACTTGGCAGATAAAATACACACATTTAGCACATCTTAAAACATTAGGCAGACCGTCCAGCTTACAGTGATATTGCTCTAAGAAAAAAGAAAAAAAAAACGTTTGCCATTTTTAAATGATACATTTTTTAAATTACAAAAAAGATGCAAACTGTAGTATTTTACAAATTTGCCCCTTATTATAATTAGCCAGAACGGAAAAATCGATGATGATGAGTGATATTCAGTACCCACAGAAGCAGTGGCCCAAATACGAACACATCGTTGATATGAGGGAACTCCCTTTGGGGGATATTGTTTTCAATACAGAGGCACAACAAGGGCACTAGAAGTGGACATCTGTAAGCTTAGTAGCTACCTGTAGATTTTTTTTTAATTTAAGCATACATATATTTGTGTATTTCCCCTTTTTTGCTGAAATCAATGCCCCAATACTTCTGGTGTCTGATTAATGTGCCTCTCATGAATACTGCAGTATGTACTTATGTATTACATATATCCTCATTCAATTCAGCTTTCCATACCATTCCTCTAAGCCCTCAGTCACTAAACCTGCTGCCCTCAGACGTGACTGGCGGAAAATATCTAATTCAGAGCTCTCCTTAGCTCTTCATCAACGCCTCTCCTGTTAATTCTCCTAGCCTTATGACAATTGAGAATGCTTTTTTGGAAGTAGCCGACCTCATGGACCCACTTAAACTAACCAAAGGCATCAAGCATAGATCAGAGCCCTGGTTCTCTGACAAACTGAAACTTAAAAAGCTGGTCTGCAGACAAGCTGAAAGGAATTGGAGGATATGTTACTCCCCTACAGCGCCAAGCTCACCTTTCGCAACCTGCTGTCCAACTACCACCAGGCTATTCTATTGGCTAAAAAGACTTTTTTTGAGGCCAAGATTGAAGCAGCCATAAATAGACCTAAAGCTCTATTTGAACTGGTCAACTCTCTCTCTCTTTGCCCCTACTAAAACTGACTCTACAATTGTTCCTTCACAAGTTTTATGTGCGGCTTTCTTTTCCTCACAAATTGAATGTATATAGGCAGATATTGCTAAAACTGCCTTGGCTACTACTGATCGTCAGAGTCTCCCTCGGTTGGCCGTCCCTATGGCATCCTGGTTCCGGTGTTTTTGGCACCTGAGATACTCAAAGCCATACACAGTTTGAAGATGGCCTCTCCTGCTGACGCCATACCTCTTACCCTGATTAAAGACACTGCCACTGAGCTACTCCTCTACATCACTATCGTTATTAACAATTCACTTCAAATTGGTCAAATTCCTAGCCAACTTAAGCATGTGCTGGTGCTTCCTCTTCCAAAGAAGCCCACCCTTGATCCCAAGGTAATGGCTAATTTTAGGCCCATCTCTTTGCTTCCTTTCAATATGAAGCTGCTTGAGACCTTGGTCTCCCCTCTCCTCTATTCGTTTCTGGAATCCTCTGGCTTTTTTGATCCTTTCCAATCTGGCTTCCACTCTGGAAGGGAACCGAGTCTGTACTCAACTCTGTTATGGATGACCTTGCCCGGTTGGTTGATTAGGGCGGGGGGGAGCGGTTCTTTTATTGGACCTTTCCACCGCCTATGATACAGTAGATCATTCCACTCTTTTGGCGCGGCTGTTCGAAGCAGGCATCTCTGGTCAGGTTTTTAACTGGTTCCAAGCCTTCCTAACCAACCGGTCCCAGTCAGTGTCTTTGTATCCTTTCCGCTCCCCCCCGGGACTGCTCCTCTGTGGCGTCCCGCAAGGATCGGCTCACTCCCCTATCCTCTTCAATATGTATATCATCCCCTTCGACTTCTCCTACTGTCGCATGGCTTCAGATATTATTTGTATGCCGATGATACGCAGATCTTGGTTCGTCTTGATCTTACCAGGGCTGATACTGCGTCTCGGCTATGAAGGTGCCTGGAAGATCTTGGCGCCTGGATAGCAGCCAATTGGTTTAATCTCAATGGCTCTAAAACAGAGGTACTGGTAGTGGGAACCTCCAATCCCCACGCCTTTTGGCCCCCTGATTTTAGGCCTGCCTCATTAGGCATGTGCCCCACACCCGCTACCTCAGTTAAGTACTTAGGTCTCCGGCTTTCCTCCTCCCTTTCTATGGCACCACAGCTGGCATCGGTATGTAAATCTGGGCATTTTAAACTGAGGATTTTGCGTAAAGTGCTCCCTTTCATTCCTATCAAACATTGTGCTTCTGTGGTGGCTGTCTGGTCCTGAGCACTACAGACTATTGTAACTCTCTTTACTTAGGTCAGCCGAGTCACCTTACTAGACGCCTTCAACTGCTCCAAAACTCTGCGGCTCTACCAGTGATTCTCCCCCCTCCTCGGGCCCATATGACCCCGCTGCTTAGACAATTACATTGGTTGCCGATTGAGAAGCACATCCTTTTTAAACACCTGTGCCTAGTACATCGCGCCGTCTACACTCAAGGTGCTGAAAACATACGTGAAAAATTCTCCCGCTATGTGCCGTCTCAGCCCTTGCACTCTCAGTTGGCTCTTCTGATTGCTGTTCCTCTTATTAGGCTGTCCCAGATGAGCGGTAGTGCCTTCTCCGTGAGGGCCACTATAACCTGGAACATCCTTCCCCTTCAGCTTCGTGCCTGCAAAAATCACCTGGCTTTCCATCGTGATCTCAAGACCTAGCTGTTTTAGTCCCTGCTGCTACACCTTTCTGTCTACCCCAGCGCCAAGATACCTCCGGGTGAACGTGCGCTTTAGAAATTCTTTAACATAACATAAAATAACATAACATAACATAACATATATACTGAGAAAAAAGATAATTCGTTATTGTTTTCATCCCAGCTCCATATTAAGTGATATGGGAAAATGAACTTATATCAGCTGTAGAATGTGCGGCGATTATTACCCCACATTTCACTGCAAAAGGCAAACACCATAATAATGAGGACAGAGTCCCAATGAATCTGTGAGAGCCTAAGGAATGACGTACACGTCATGCCCAGGCTATTGCACATTTTACAAATGAAGATGCATTTGTTCTGCAGAAACTGTGAGCCACCCCATCCTCTTTGATGGTACAGGTGTTTCAATTGAATCGGCCTGTCAAAAAGAACAATCCTATTTTATGCCCAATTTTTAAATTTCAGAATTATTTGCGTGGAAAATAGGGTACTTGGACGCGCAACTCTGCGCAAATCTGCCTTCGTCGATTCATGGAATCAAATGCATAGTACTTTTCCTGGACTTGCAGCGAGTTCGCGCTTGCTCTGCATGTCTGTGCAAGCTGTCGGGGGCCTTACGCGAGACTCCAGGGAGAGCGCGGGCGTGGCTTGTGCAGAGGGCTGGGGAGGGGGGTGAAACATCAAAAATGGAGAACTTGCGAAAAAGTGTGCCTCGTCCAAGCAGGTAGTCCCTTGCACGCCCACAATTGCACACAACGAGATGCATTCATGGATTCAATCGCGCAACCTCTGGGCCGACGAATGTCCATGCAAGTCCTTCATAAGATCCGCCACCCGAAGGCAGGCGTAAATACACTTCCAAGTAGGATTTGCTGCACACAGGTGGGGTTGCATGTCGGTTTTCTGGTTGTGTGTACTCAATCGGGGTTCTGATTTAACTTGGGGGTGCGCTTAAGCAGTGTAGCAGGGTGCAGGAATGGTTTACGGTGATCGTATGCAGATTTATGGGGGAGTTATGGGGGACTGTGCACAGGGTCTCAGAGATGCAGGTCGTCTTGCGTGGGACCTCATGTACTGTTTGAAGGGTGCGTGTATTCACACCTGGGGGATCACGCAAAGGTAGCTGATCTGGCTATTCATGCTTGGTGTGTGTGCATTTCGGGGGTGTTCCGAGCGCGACTTGCGAATACAGTTACTTTGTGCGCACAATTCTGTGAATACACTGGATGTGCATTTTTTATTGTGCACGCAGGCTCACGCAGTGTCCTTCTCGGTGCACAGTCCTTGCAGGATTTCTACGCACATTTCCATGAATCAGGCCCTTTGTCTCCAACAATGCAAGGACACGCATATTGTCACAGATCAGGCGAGTTGATGTGATGTGAATGGGAGACAAGTAACACATCTAGACAATAAAGGAACATGGAACATTTAGTGCAGTGCAAAGTGACTGCACTGCCTACAAATATGTAGAACTGGGCCTAATTCACAGAGCACTAAGACAAAACCACGCACCCTTTTGAACACCCCCTGATCTTTCCTCCAACAAATGTTCAATAAGGTCCCTAGGGAACAGGTGGCACAAAAACCATAAACATGGAAATCTCACAAACCTCAAATCTCTCTGTGCCAACCGTAGGATTCTGATCACCTAGGCCAAAGATGCTTACTACTCCACCACCATCGCAGCAGCCTCTAACTGGAGTAAAGTCCTCTTCGTGGCGCTTTTCGTTAGTTGTGGCACCTGAAGGATGGATGAGGGTTTGGTAGTGACTCATTATACCAAACCCTCACCCATCCCAAGGTGCCAGCAACTAAGAAAATATGCGACAGAATCAAAAACTTTTTAATTGAAAAAAAACAGACACCATTTGTCAGATCATCGAATCAACCTCCACCAGAGTTATCTCCCCCTGCACTCCAGCATGAACATTGCCCCTCTAGACTGAATTCTCCCCTCTCTCTACGCACACCTTCCTCAAACCTACATACTGACAATATCATCCAAGCCTCCATCATTAAACAATTTATGGGCCTGGCGCTCAGCTCACTCCTCAGCATGATTAATGCCTCCCTCACTGAAGGGTAATTCCCAGACATCCTCAGGATTGGTCTCATACGACCTCTTTTGAAAAAAACAACCCTGGACCCAGATGACCTGACCAACTTCCGTTAGAGTACAAACCTCCCGTTTATCAGCAAAAGAAGTCATTACACAATTACTCACCAGACTCGAACAACTAGAACTCCTAAACAACTATCAGTAGTGGATACGCCCCAAGTGTAGCATCGAGACAGCCACAATTAAGGTGGTGGATAATGCCCTCCAAATTATGGATATGGACGACCCTTGTTCTCTTTGACCCTTCGCCTGCATTTGAAACCATCAACCGCCACATCCTCCTCTCCCTCCCCCCTGACAGAATGGGACCCTGACACAGTCCTGAATTGGTTTTCCTCCTACCTTCCGGGCAGACATGAGACTGTCAAGATAAACATGTTCTATTCTAACTGACTCCCAGTCTCATGCAGAGTCCTACAAGGCTCCATCCTTTCATCATTCTTTTTAACCTTTACATGGAGTCTCTGGGCACACTCCTCAAAGATCCCGATATATAGGCATTCACCACCAATACGTGGACAATACTCAGTTGTACTTGAGAGTAAAAAGTCCACAGGACATCAGTCATCTCTGCCTTTACCTAGCAATCATTCAGTCCTGGTTGTTGACAGCCTACCTCAAATTTAACCCTTCCAAGACTGAATTCTTTCTCATTGGTCCCAATGCTAAACAACAATTTGTCGAACATTGACTCTGTGATATGCACCTAGAAGGATTTAGCAAAGTCCTTAGCCTTCACCATTGACAGCAGCCTGTCCTTCCAGAAATGCATAGCCAAAATGGCCCAAACGGCCTGGCTCCAAATCTCCAACCTACACAAAATCAAACCTTTCATCCAACCACTGGCCATCCGGACCATAGTGCAGGCCCTTATGTCTTGCACATAGTTGGGGGAAACTCCCTCAAGAGGGCTCATTTGACTCCCCTAAAAGCAGTCCACCACCCCCAGCATTCCTTATTATGGGTGCATGGAAATTTGACTAAAGCACCCTGTCCTACGCAAACTACATTGGATTCCTCTCCAGGCCAGGATACTGTTCAAGACTTAATATATCATCTAAAAAGCAGTCATGAGAAGTACACCAGTGCACCTGGTGGCAAAAGGCCACATATCTGGTGGCACACACTCCTTGTGCAGAAAATCGACCAACTTGCTCGAATTCGTCTGCAAAGAGGGAACCAGTAAACAATCCTTCTCGGGTCACGCAACCCACCCTCTAGGACTCGATCCTGATATCAGTTTAGAATTGTCCCCACAATTCTCCAATTTTGTAAATCTCTCAAAACGTGGCTTATTCAACAACACCTGATCAAGAACTAATCCCAATTGACACACAGACTGACCACAACCATAAGGACACACTGTACAGTGCTCTGCTGTTCTCAAGCTAGGTCTGCACCTTAAACAATAAAAACACTTGAAATACAATTTCAAAAGTAGAAGAGATACCTCCAGTTTATACCTGAAGGTTTCCCCTCCACCTTACCCCCCGAAAATAGAAAATGCACAGCATGCAAGATTATTGCCCAAAGTAAATCCTCCAAAATCCACCCTAAACTCCTGTGGACTCCAAAATGTGGGATTTCCTCTGCCTTGCTGAAACTCATAATCTGCTGGTATTTACCTTATTGTGAGTGGTAATAACCGTAACCAACCCAGTTTTGCTTTATTCATACCATCAAATAATGGGGCCCTATGTGTTTTTAAATGTCCAATTTACTGGTTTACTTCTAAATTCCTTTTTGTATTTTAAAAAAATATATAATTTGTGCTGATATTGAACATTTCACTTGATCAGTGTGCTTGATTTGTTAATGTATAACTGGACGGATTAGATAACTAGTACTTAGCTACATGTCTAGTTGTACCTCAGTGCAGGTAATATTTTTAATAATATTATAAATTGTGAAATAAAGAGTAATGACAATAGAACTTAGCTGCATCAGTAGTGAGAACATCGTATATGACCTGGGTTGGGTAAAAAAGTGTGTCTGATGGTCTGTCTATCCCTCACTAGTTGCAAGGTTCTCTTTCTACTCCATTGCACTAGCTCCCTCATGTTCACCACAGCTTGTGCACAGCCACGGCTCAGCCTGCTCAAAGATTCCTCAAGTCATTGACTATCCAAGGCCTGTGTTTTTTGGTGCCGTGGTGACCTACTCTTGCCCTTATTGGCCACCTTCCGGTACTATGGCTAGTGAAGTTCTTTCAAGTGGGTCTCGGTTAAAGACGGCACGAGGAACAGCTCGGTCACCCCACAGTGGGTGATATAGATTTACATCTGGGAGATCATTGTTAAAGGAAGTTTTATTGGATACACTGTTTGGTACATGTCCTCACACTTACACCTTATCTTGTTTTGTCCTCTTCTTTGTAGGAGCTGAAATATGAAGACATGTTTGATTGCAAATGCCAGTACCTGTAACATAATAAAACATTATTCTTCACAGCATTATTCTTCATACCTCTATGGTATTTCTGGTTTACTCAATACGGTATGTTGTTCATCCAGAATTAGTTTTGATTTAATGGGCCATAATGAGAATTTCAAACAAGATATATAGGAAAGTGGGATGTCAATGAAGGTGTTTGAACAAATATTATTTTCCCATTTCATGATGTAGTGGGGTAAGATTCTAAACAATCTGCAACTTACCTGATCCTCAGTGCAGTCAGAGGTCATGTCTGCATTGAAAGTTAGAAGATTTGAGGCCTTTGTCTGGTTCTTATTCAGGGCCGAGGGTCAATTCTAGACCTTTTGAGGATGGGGAGTTTAAATCATAAATTTAAAAAATGTTACCATCTCTGAACTCATAGACTGGTCACTGTTCCTAGGCTGTTTTTTTTTCCTATATCCTGAATTAAGAGTAAGGGCATGTTGAGGTTATTTTTCTAAGTTGTTTCCCGCTATTTATACTGTTTTGTAGAAGCTGCTCGGTATCAAGTGACTATAAGGTGAGTCGTTAATCTATCAAGTCAATAAAAACATTAGCTCCTGCCTGCTTCACAATTCCCAAGATATCATCGTAACTATTTGTTAAGGTGGTATGCGCACCATACAGACCTCAATTGATGGGAGTCCACAATGGCACTATACTCCAGATACTACTGGAGTGCTACAACAAGTATCAACGCATTTGTTTTTCAAAGTTTGTGGCTGATTTGGAGCCCTGAAGTTTAGTCCTAGATCTGAGGTAAGCCTTACTGAGGTTAGTCCGCATAGGGACTGGAGCTTCCACTCATCCTAACAAGTGGATTCCAAACACAACTGGGATCCGCGGAAGACTTCATCGACTTCTATCTAAGAAACTAATCTAAAGGAATCTCGACAAGGATATTCATTAGACATTTGGAGACGTGCTTGACGGGATCACAGAGGTGCAGCCGACATAATCCTTTTCATAAGGAACCATCTGCCATGAATTTGGATGTTACAAAGCAACTGCATTGCAGGTGGTGCCTGATATAGCAATACATAACTAACGTGTGATTTAGATACTGTGAGACAGTGATATGTGGCATCATTTTCACTGCAGCTGCATGCCATCTTCAACCGATTGAGGCATACTTCTGACTGCAGAGTCCTCTGTTGAGGCTGATCCATAATGGCAATGGCAATTGTCCCTTTTCTGCTAAGCAATCAATGCTGAGGCCTGGGCAGTAACAACCCTCATCCTCTACTGTCTCTACCTTACCAGGATATATACACAGCTGAGTGTTTCTTTAAGGGGATTGAGAAGGCACGAAAGTGGAAAGACCCCATATACAGGTAGACTCATTTTCTGTACTGCTCTTAATAAGACAGACTGAAAAGTAGACCAATATGAAATTATAGAAGATGTAGTTCCCATTTTCTAATAAGCTGCCACTGACTAAGCCTGATCTTATAAGTCTCAAATGACAACCCCTAATGAAAGGGCTCGAAAAAGTGACATTAACAAATGTAATCCAGGAAGCCTTGCCATCTTAATACACACCGAACGCGCGCACACACACACACACACAGACTGACATCGCCACTACAATAACCTACTGACCCTTCTGTCATAATTTCTCCTTTTTTTAACCTTTTTTAAAAGAAACTCTCCTACGTCCATTTTCATTCTGTCTCTTAATGCTTTTGGGTAATGGAACACGGTTTTGTCGATGCTGAATTGTTCTATATTTCTGCCCTCCCTTATGAACACTTTGCAGGCTCTACACAACAAACAGTAGCCCTACTGCCACTGTGAGAGACTTAAAACACAGCAATCAGGCAGTGATAAAGATAATACTTTTGCCTTTTCATTGATATTCTTTTGTTTAGTTACTTTTTATTCTGCCACACAGACACACAGGCACACGTCACATTATCTGCATCCTAGAAGCTGATGCCTATGCTAAGGAGATCAAACCACCGTGGGATGGTATTTCAAGGGAACAAAATACAGAACACTATTCAGTACAGTTTAAAAACAAGTCTTTACCATCAAATAAAGGTACAGTAGAGAAAAGAGAACAGCAACATACATATGTCAACAAGAATATATCCAAAAAATGCATTTATTGGAAGACATGGATCAAAAAACATAGGACAGAAGAATACCTATAAAATACCTTTACAAAACCTCATCGATCAGTAAAAGTAGTATGGGCATCAATATAAATACAAAGTGCTCAACAGATATTGCACACTACTAACATATACAATCATCATATGAAAAATACATTACAAACCAAAACATTCATGTCAATGATCACATTGGACCATACACTACAGCTCTTGGTGTAATGAAAGACTATTCGTAGTGACAATTGGCCACTTGAGACACCATTCTTTGTGTTCATTTTATGGTAAGGAGATCTGCATCCAAGTATTTCCTGTTATGTTTCATGTTTCCCCAGACGACTTCCTGTCATGTGGTGGCAAGGTCAGCTTCCTGAGTAAAGTTGACTTCTCTTCCTACTGGAAACAGATTAAATATCTTGTTGACTCTTTTCTGAAGCCCCCCTCATCCAGCAACCAATAGCTGACTCAATAGTTGACCATGGTCACCTCTTCTTGCTCTCGCCTACTCCAAATGGACTCCTTTCCTTGGATCTATTTGCATTAGCTACACAGGAGCTTTGTGATCAGTTTTTATATAGTGCTAGTATTTAAATAGCATTAATACCCCGGAAGGGCGTGTGATGGCCTCCCAGCCAATGAGGAGGCTTGGAGCAGGGGCTTTACCACATAGAACAGCCCCCGCTCCAAGCGTCCGTAGAGCAGGAGGCCACCATCTTTCCTCTCCTGTTTGCCAGGTAAGTGCCCTTCCTCTGCGCCCCTGTGTTTCATCCCCCACTCCCACCCCCTTTTCCACACATTTATGTCCCCCACTCCCTCACCACTTACCTTCAGCTTCCTTGTTGGTTGCCAGCGCCGAGAACTGTAGTGTTCCCGGAACAGCTCCGACTTTCAGATGGCCGCCATGGAAAGGGCAAAGCGACTGTGTGACATCTCATCTCCCCGATACATGGCGGATGTTTTTTTTTCTAAGTTGCGAAATGACGAATCTGCTTAATAGCAATAAACTGCTTGCTGGGGGAGGCATTACCGTGTCAGGTAATGCCCGGGGCCATATTACAGGCCCGAGCCAACCCCAGCTCGGGGTTTATTGCTTAATTAAGCAATGCTATTCTTAATAGACTCTCTTTAAGATTCTAAATGTGTTATATTTTAACTGTGTGAGGGCAGCCCCTCTTTGCTGTCTTATATATACTATGTAAGTTTAAAAACATACACTGAGTCAGACGAGGTGAGAAAATAGGCCCGGCACTATAAAAAAAGGGATCCATATTCACATATCACAATTCAGAATTTTTCTTCAACGAGCAGAGAAATAGCTCACTCTCCTCCTATCCCCTCCCTCCCTTTACTCCCTGCTCTTCCTCTGGCCCTTCTGCAGCCCCCTCTCCTCCTCCCTTCTCTGCCTTTCCCCTGTTCTCCGCAGATGAGGTTTCTAGACAAGTCCGATCTTTGAAAGTCTCGTCGAACCAGGTTCACCCCTGTTCCTCCAAAACTATCAAAGACCACATCAACTCCCTGGCTCCTGCCCTGGCTGATTTCTGCAATCACTCCTTCACCACTGGAGTCTTCCCATCCTCCCTGAAGCACTGCCTTGTGAAACCCTCTTCTCAAAAAACTCTCTGCCGACCCCTCCTGCCCAGCTAATGATCACCCAATCTCCATCACTCCCTTACTTGGCAAGCTCCTGGAGAAACTGGCCATCTCCCAGCTTAATCTTCACACTCAATCTGTTGATTGTCTTCATGACCATCAGTCTGGCTTCAGAGCTACCAGAAGCATGGGAACTGCTCTCTTGAACATCCATGAAGACCTGCTCTCCAGCCTGGACTTTAACACCCCCTGCGTCCTCATCCTGCTTGATCTCTCTTCTGCCTTTGACACTGTCAACCATGCCATCCTGCTCAACCGTCTCCGTGACAACAAGGTATCACTGGTCAGGCTCCGGCGTGGCTGACTTCTTTCCTCTCTGACCGACCTTCCCAGGTCCAACTTGGATCCCTCCTCTCTGCTATCTTTTCCTCTACATGTGGTGTCCCCCAGGGGTCTAACCTCTCTCCATGGGTGTTCAACTAATACCTGACACTTCTTGCCCACCGCATCACCGCTCTCTGCCCCAACTTCCAGTGCTATGCGGATGACATCCAGCTCATTTTCAGGCTACCCTTGGCCTCCTCCTCGCCTTCCCTCATCTCTGACTGTCTTTCTGCTATAAGGCAATGGTGTGCCGCCAACAACCTCTACCTTAATGCAAGTAAGACTGAGATTCTCCTCATCGGCACACCCACTGCCTCCTTTCCTGTTACTCTCTGGCCGGCCTCGCTTGGCCCTCTTCCTGCTCCAACCTGCAAGGCTAAAAACCTTGGCGTCATCTTCGACTCCACACTCTACTTCTCTCCTCACATCTCTGACATCTCTAAGAAGTCACACTACCAACTTCACCTCCTCAGAGGTATTCTTCCTTTCCTCTCCTTCCCCCAGAAGCTTACTTTCTCCAGAGCCCTGGTCCTCTCTAGGCTGGACTATTGCAACAGCCTCTTTCTAAATCTTCCTGCTTTTACTCTCTGCCCTCTGCAACTTATCTAGAACAGGACTGCAAGACTTGTCCTTGGCCTCAAGCCCAGGGATCGTATCTCTCCAGGACTGAAATCTCTGCATTGGCTCCCAGTGGCTGCAAGGATTAAGTTCAAAACTCTCTGCATTGTCCACAAGGCCTTATGTGGCCTGGGGCCTCAGTACCTTCAACTCTCTCTTCCTAATATCTTCCTTCTCGAGCTCTTCGCTCATCCACCTCCAACTCCCTCAGGGTCAGTCGCTTCTCCAAGCAATGAGTTGGTGTAGATCTCTTTCTTCAGCTGGTGCCTCCCACTGGAGCAGCCTCCCTGCCTCCCTTAAACTTGAGGAGAACCATCTCCGGTTCCGGAAGCACCTCAAAACCTTCCTCTTTGCTTCTGACTTCTCTCTTCCTCTCCCCTGCTGATTTCCTGTCTGACACTGCACTGGTCACCTGGCTACCCTCTGTTCTCGGGCCCAGGTCCCTGCCCGCCCAGTTGCACACACGCACTATCTCCCGGAAACCCTTGCACTTGGGTCTGTATCTGCAACCCTACAGTACCCCTACCTGAACTTTGGACACCTGCTTTCTGCACTTACCCTTGCACCTGCCACCCGTTGGCCGTACTTATTGTTACTGTTTGATCCCATGTACAGCACATCCCCCTCTCCTCTCCCGTCGCACTTTTCCCCTCTTCTTTCCCCTGCATATGCACATTCTCAATGTCACATGGCCTAATAAGATCGCTGTCTCTGTTCTCCCTCTGTCCCCCTCCCTTGCCTCGTCGCGCCTTGAAACACTTGTGTGTAGGCGCATTATAAATGCCATATCTCTTTGCTTCTGCTTTTTCTCCTCCTCTCTTCTGCTGACCTCCTGGCTGTAACCTGAACTGCACTGGCTTCCTGGACACCCTTTGATCTTGGGCCCAAGTCCCTCCATTGCCAGCGTCACACACCTGCACTGCCCACCTGGCAACCCCCGCACTTGGGGACCGTTTCTGTATACCTACAGTCCCCCTACCAGCCCTTGCCACCTGATGTCTGCACTTACCCATGCACTTGCCACTTCTTGGCTGTTACTTTACTTATTGTTATTATCTATTCTCATGTACTGCACTGTCCCTGCCCCTTCCCACGCACTTGCATGATCTGAATGACACCTGGCCTAGTAGAATCGTATCATATCAAATTGCAGTGACAACATGCAGAAAATGGTGCCCTTCCAAGCACATTGGGCCAGTAACATTGATCAAAACTATCAGATACAAAATGCACCAGGTCATTAAAGTGGCCATGTTACCTCCAAAAACAGCATTTACCATCCTTTGGCCATTGCCCTAAAAAGCCAGTCGATCCTCGGTATGCAAATGCTGTGCTCATACTCAGACAGCAAATGATGAATAGTTAATTAGCAGTTTCATTGAGCCAATAGCGTATTAAAAAGAAACACTTGCATGCCTTCCATTTTTCAGTAAACGTGTGTGAAAACTTGCTTTATTGTTTTTGGAAGCAGAAGGGGGGCAAACTAACGTTTGCTGAGTGAGCAATGTCTGGCAGTGGATATTGGGATTCAATAGAAGAGGATAATGCTAACACAGCAGTGCGTGGAAGGGCTCTCTAGCAAGGTTGTCTCTGGAACAGATAAGGGGGGAACTCTTCCCACTTCACCGTTGTAGACAAACAGTAAACATTTGCATGCAAGCACCGTATATTTTGGGACTCACTTCTCTGCCCAATTACATTGTTTCATCTTGGGTAAACAGACATGCCATGTCACACGCCTACACCAAGTCACATTTATTGATCTGTATATCACAGCCTGCAGACACCGTGCAAAGAGAATGCTGTTGCTTGTACTGCGAAACCTGCCGTATAAGAAACTGCTTAGAGATCTGGTTCAATTCCCGTGATGCAATGCAGAAATATGAGGGTCCCCGCATGGGTAGGGCTTTAATAGTTTACCAGAGTTCAAATAAGTAACTTTCGGAAACACCCTAGTCAGTGTTTTCAACCTTTCCCATGCTATCATTTAGACATTTGTGTATAGCCAGTTCCATCCCTGTTTTGAGGATGGATATTGATGAAGTGCAATACAGGTGATACCACAACTGGACCGTGTGTAAAATGTACAGAGGGATCTGTAGTGACCCCTCTGAGCATTTCATTGCCAAATGGGTGGTGAAGAGGACATATGGAATGAACACCTGTTCACCATCTTTGAAGTACCCCTCACATGTCTCCTCTAAATAAAGGGATGCACACGGGACAACATGTTTTTAACCCAATGGACGCTCATTGTTTTAACGTTCACCTATTAGGGGAATTCCCATGCGGTATATGACCTTGTGCACACTTGTGTAGGTCTGAAACACTTGTGTACGAGCGCGATATAAATAAAATATCATTTAATTTTAATGTCATGCACAATGTAATACACACGGATAACACTACGAATACGACATGCAGTAAATACTGCATCACCCAAACACATGGCGAGGAAAGACTAGTGGTATTTGAAATACAGCATGTTCTTTAACATTATGTATAGCCTGACTTGTAATAATATCACATGTGCTTTAAATTTCAAACACCAGAGATCAAGTATTCAATACCAGCTTTAAATTATGAAACAGGCTCGTAATCGATTCCTATTGGAGGGGCAGGTCAACACCACAATAGCTGCGGTAATTGAGTGCAAAAAAGATATTTTATTAAGAGCAGTTCAGCATATGAGAAGGGGAATAACCTGGTGACTTTGCCAAACCTACTATCGAGCCAAACGTGAATAACGCTACCAACAATCCAACTTAAGTGGCCTAACAACCCTGCCCCGGATTTAATAGTCACACTTCTAAATCAGAAGTAACACATCCCCATTTGGGATAAACATCAAGTAGCTCCTTTGATATAATCTCTGTTTCTTTAATTTTGACCTCACAGCGTCCTGCCCAAGATGATGACCCATCGGCACCACCCTGCTATCTTCCATGGGCTCATCAAGTCCACAATAGACAATGATTAGCACAATGTTTACCTTTTTGTGGGCCTCTGTTACTTTTACTACTTTTGGTTGAACCCATAAAGTACAAACAGCAGAACCATGTTAGATCACGTACAGAAACTACACCAATGGCCGAACCTATGCATTCCAAACAGCGATCAGCAAGATGTTAGGTTGAAGGGTTTTATATAGCACTCTGCTCTCCAAACACTAGCAGAGTTATGGTGGGTTCAAAAAAAGCTTTAATCCGAAATGTGAAAGTAGAATGATATGATATGATATGATATGGCATTTGTAACGCGCCTATACACAAGTGTTTCAAGGCGCGATGAGGCAGGGAGAGGGGAACAAGGGGAAGACAGACAACGATCCTACTAGGCCAGGTGTCATTCAGATCGCGCAAGTGCAGGGGTAGGGGGAAGGGAAAAAGTGCAAGGGGAGGGGGGAAGTGCAGTACAAAGTAAGTAGAATAAAAATAAATAAATAGGGCCAGCTGGTGGCAAGTGCAAGGTAAGTGCAGACAAGTGCTGGGAAGGGGGGGCTGTAGGGATACAGAGACAGTCCCGCAGTGCAGGGGTTGCCAGGGAGGCAGTGCAAGTGGAGAGTGGCTGGGCCTAGGACCGAGGTCGGTGAGAGTGGCCCAGTTGCAGATTCAGTGCAGTTTCAGTGAAGAATTTAGCAGGGGAGAGGGAGAGAGAAAGCAGAAGCAATGAGGAAGGTTTTGAGGTGCTTCCGAAACCGGAGATGGTTCTCCTCAATTTTCAGGGAGGCAGGAAGGCTGTTCCAGAGGGAGGCCCCTGCCGCGGAGAGAGAGATCTACCCCCAGCTCGTTGCTTCGAGAAGCGGCTGACCCTGAGGGAGTTGGAGACGGATGAGCGAAGGGCTCGGGAAGGAAGATATTTAGGAAGAGAGAGTTGAAGGTATTTAGGCCCCACGCCCCAGAAGGCCTTGTGGACAATGCAGAGGGTTTTGAACTTAATCCTCGCAGCCACTGGGAGCCAGTGTAGAGATTTCAGTCCTTGAGAGATACGGTCCCTGGGCTTGAGGCCAAGGACAAGTCTCGCAGTTCTTTTCTGGATGAGTTGCAGAGGGCGGAGAGTGGAGGCAGGCAGATTAAGATAGAGGCTGTTACAGTAGTCCAGCTTCGAGAGAACCAGGGCTCGGGAGACAGTGAGCTTCTGGGGGAAGGAGAGGAAGGGAAGAATACCTCTGAGGAGGTGCAGCTGGTAGTGTGACTTCTTAGAGACATCAGATATATGAGGAGAGAAGGAGAGTGTGGAGTCGAAGATGACCCCGAGAATAATCTATTTGAGCCAACCCACACATGCCACAATGATGCCTAGTAACCCTCACTGGAAGTTCATTTCCAGTTCACAGCCACATCAGCAATGCATTGTGGGTATGTAACTTAGCCCAAATGCAAGCTCACCAAAAGGCATAGTGGTGCTGATAACCACTAACCTCCTCACCACCCAACAAACCTACTTCCAATCTACTGTCATGTCTGCACTATGTACAATGGCACACACAAACACTTTAGCCTTGTGCCTTCTAGCCCCACCTGCATCGCTTTAGCCATTGCAGAGCGACTCACTACATGGGCGATAACTTCTTTTGCCTTAATTTCTATAATCCACCCACTCATCCTTCCGTACCAGAGTCTCTCCTGATACATCAGCATAGGCAACTAATAGGTCGTGGGTTCTCTTCTCTAGATGAAACACACACCCAAGTGTCACTGTCGCATAGCACATAGAATCATACCCTGACAGTGTGCTCTTTTACTTCCAGACTACACCCATCATCAGGTTTCAAATCAGACTTTCACTGTACCCATTGACCCTCCTGCAGCGCCAATTCCTTTCTGAACCATGACTCATCATTCCACGAAAATAGTAAAAGTGAACAAACAAGATCACTTTACATTACAATACGATTCCCAACCAACATTAAAAGCAACTTCGAGATGTTGTTGGTGTAGCCCTAGAGATTCGAAACGTTTTACCTGACAGTAACGGCTGTAAACAGGCAAGAAGAAAAGTGAAAAGTACAAATTGCCATGTTTTAAACATGGACATCATTTGGGAGTCACCAGGGGTCGCAGCTGCAACCCTCGAGGTCTCTCTTGCTACCCCTGTGGTCTCCCTTGCTACTCCTAAAGAAAATAACAAAAAAACATTTTTCTTAAATGTGAGCTCCTGGGCTGTGGCCAGCGCCATGTGGCTCTTTGTTTCTGGAGTGGCTGGCTTTCTTGTTCTGGCCTCTTAAAAAAACAGGGGGCTTCACAAGTGTAACTGAGCTTGGGGCCCTTTAGGAATGTGCATATGTAATGGATGGGATCACACAGATATATTTTGAGTCCAAATAACCAAACCAACTCAGGAAGATGGCGAAGTAGTGTTTTATTAACAATTATCTAAAACATGGAGTTACAACGAACATCAAGGGACGTACACTTAATTTCTCTCAGCAATCTTCACACAAATCATAGCTTTTATATAAAAATGATAAATTATATATTATAAATTACAAGGTTCAGGATTGTCTTAAGGGGAACATCTAAATATACTTTCTATAGGAGCTAGGGTTGTGAATGGCGGCACACTATCAGGTGGACAACATATGCCTACCTCTAAAACATGTAATCTTCAGAAAAATTATATACACAGTGGGCCTCATTAGGACCCTGGCGGAGAGGGTATTACGCCAGCGTAGTGCATGGCGTACCTCTCCGCCATACTACGAGTTCCCGTAGCGCCATGGAGGTTTTCTCCGCCTGGTTTTACCAGCCGGAGAAAACCATGGCGCTACGGGACCTCGTTGTTAATTACGCCACCGTATTTTACGGTGGCGTAATTAACTCCTTCCCCACTCCCATTATACCCTATGGGGCAAAAATGGGAATGGGGAAGGGCAGAATGGGGATTGGGGATTTACCGCTCCGCCGAGGTCGGAATGGGGCGGTAAATCCGCCAACCCCCATGGCGCTATCGGCGGCTTTCCGCCATGCTTCGCGGTGCATTTAGCACCGCGAAGTCCGCCTGGGTCGTAATGAGGCCCAGTTTCTCATTGGTTTTCAAACAATAAGGTCCTTCGTTATAGGGCCTACTTTAACTGGTTGGCATGCTTGTGCCAGTTCTGGAACATTCGCTTCACTTAGCAGCATGTAATCCCAGACCCAGGTGCAGGGAGATGGGGCACGATACTACCCCCCCATTCAATTAGCCCAGCATCTCTCATCGCCCATGTCTTCTGCCATGAAGATTGTCTTTGAACTTGGCCTTGCAAAGTATCCTTGTCTTTTAGAATACATGGCAGTGAGAGCACTCACTATCGTGTTCTGGGACTCCACGTTGGAACCCTATTTATATCCTTGGCTCACGTGACAGGAGACCATGATTTGGTCCATTTTGTAGCTTTTAAATGGTTTAAATGAATTAAACTTGGCACTCTTGGTGTCCTTTTTTTGCACCTTAACAAGGGATGATTCATCCTTTGCACATTTGCCCATTTCCAGAGGTGCTTAAGCGCGGACCTTGGGATTGAACCTGTGTTGCTGCATGTCGTCTTGCTTCCAAGGTGAGCACATGGCCCCAGAGCTATCGTCCCAAGACATAGTCTTGTCTTGTAGCTCCAGGATTCTGCTTATTCTTGCTGTGACACAGCTTTCCCTTCCTGCTTCATGGGTCCTGCCTTACTAAATTCATGATACTGATGTCCAGTTTCTATACAATGGCGGCTTTGCCTGCATTCTAATCACGACATATAGCCAGCTTCTATGATGACTTGGTCTACCTTGCATTTCAGCGTCTGTACATTTATTGAACGGTTGATTTTCTGCAGCATTTCGTGCACGTATAATCTTCTTTCTTTATATTTGAGAGTTCACTCAATTCTTTACTTCGTCATTAGTTTCCTTTAGGATCCATAGATTCTCTTCAGTCAGTATCCAGAGACTTTGTACATACTTTTAGTGACGTCACTGGCTTCTTTTGTCTACTCCTTCTCATATTCCTTCAGGGAGTTCCTTCCTCAAGTTGTCCTAACTTTGGGGATACCGTCGGTAGGGTTGTCTCAATGTGTATCTTCTTTCAAACACACGCTGCAGTATTGGCACAACTGCTGGTGTCAAACACAGCACAATCTCAGGTCTCCAGCATACGGGAGGTAGGGTGGCTGGGTTTCCTGCAGAGGCATGCAGCTGTTCCTCTACATAACACTTTCAGCAGTGACCCTAAATAAGAAAGAATCGGAATAAAAAATAATTTGCCGTTCTGGAATTCTATACAATAACTGCTAGACTGATTACATGTTTATTTCAGGCACACTTGAAAGGGTGAGTCACTGATTTAGTCTGTTCTTAAACACCTCAACTCAGCCTTTCATCCTTCCGAGGTCAATAAATTAGAACCAACATAGGTTGGGTGATATTGTATGCAAATTTGTTCTATGTAAAGTGCTTAAGCGTAAGTGAGATATAATAACACATCATTATCATTTGGCCGTGGACGTCTGCTTGCTTTCATGGTCATTTGGTAATATGGGTCTATACACACTAATATTAATTATACATATGGTGAACCATTATGTTATGAAATGTATATCACATCATATTATATCGTACCATATTTTTTATAGTGCACTTAGGAAAAGTGCTTTGTGATGCCACTTCCTGTTTTGTCAAGGGGTGCTAGCTCGTGTTCCCTTGCTTCCCGTGACGTCACTTTGGGGTGGGGTCAAATTACACCACTTCCTGTGATGTCATTAGAGGTCAAGGGTTGTGTGATTTCACTTCCGCTACCCCTTGGCGTTTTTGCGAAATGACGTCCCTGATTTTAAGTGGATTAAGGCCCACGGAGGCACACAAATTCATGGCGATGTCATGTCAGCTCTCCTCTGATTTGAAATTGCCTCTTTGTTGTTATGAGGCTCCCACTTATAATTAATAATTTTAATGGCAAGTTTGGTCAGCCACGTTTCAAAGTGCTTTGGCAAAGGAAATTAAAATGGCCCCTGGAGCAGTGAGAAGTTGGTACTTTTGTTTCGCTTCCATATGCTTGGGGTGACAAACCATTGGAAGATTTGGAAAAAGGGCGGGGCGAAAACCCCAGTACCAATCAGGACCTGGCGAAAAGAAGCAGGAATCACAGTGTCAACGGACAGCCAGAAGACAGTGGGCCTCATTACAAGTGAGGTGGAACGAGTTAACGGGACCGGCTAAAGAAGGCGGACCCGTTAAACTCATTCCGCCTCATTACAAGCTCCCCTCGCGGGACCCGGTAAGTAACTCCTGGTCATACCAGGTGTGCTTACCGGGTCCCGCGAGGGGAAGAGGGAGCAAACAACGGGCCGCTCGTAATCGGGCTCTGAGGGCTGAATGGGAATGGGGAAGGTCCGGGCCCGGGTTCCTGGAGGGAGGAATTACCGGGCCCTCCGAACTCAGAATGGCCTGGTAATTCCCCATTCTGAGAACCCGGACCCGATTTTGGCGCCGATAGCTGCATGGCTGCCGCCAAAATCGGAATGAGGCCCAGTGCATAAAAAGGGAGACACAGCACTTGGACCACAGAGTCTGTCTGGAAGCAGAGGCAGAGAGCAGTTGTCAGGAGCCAGAAGCATCATCGGACCTTCCAGCAGATAGAGAATATGCTTGACAGCTGCTCTTGTGGAAACACGTGTATAAAGTAACTCTTGCATAACAAAGCCAGGAGGCTGGTGAACGTCTCGGAAAAAAAACATGTGCCTGACAAAGTGAAGAGGCTGCTACAAGTGTCTGAAGAACACTTTCCTGACAAAACACAGAGGTTGATCGGAACGTCTAAGAAAGAGTTGCCTGATAAAGCCAACAAGATTGTTAAGAGCATCTAAAAAAAGAGTTGTGTTATTCTATTAAACATAGATGTTTACCACTCTTTTTTGCCATTTGCATGGTCTGCAGCCACTCTGTTGGGTCTGAAAGAGAGGGTGTGAGTTATGTTAGTGGGGAGAGGGGAGAATACAAAATAGATTTGCTGCTACATTGAAGTCTTTAGATGAAAAGAACCATGAGCTCTACATAAGCGTCAGTTTGTAGGTGTTCAATCTCCAGAATATAAGGGCATTTGTGTCCGAAGGGGGGCCTCATCTGTCTATGGTGCTAGGATGTGTTGACCATGTCTGTGGTATGTATGGGGGTGGAAGAGTTGTATTGTTCTGATTTTTTATGTCTGTTCGGAGCAGTGTTCAAATGCATAGTGTGGGTGGTTTATTTGGTATGTGCATTGCGTGTTGTAATGTAGTATTTGAGCAAGGGAGGAGCAGTCAGAGATTTCGAAGGACTGTTTTGGGAGGGGTGAACACAATCTTGAAGCTATATATTGCAGATCATACTATGACAAAGCAAGACATGAACACACAATGAACAACATAGCAACCCATTACAAGTCATAGCAATGTAAAGACCCAACAGGTAAAAGCAACCTGGTGTCCTCCTCGCTCTCCTACCACTGGACTAAAGAAAGCACCCATTTCACTTTTTACTAAGCCCCTTTCCCTTTGTCCCACTCTTCCTTTGTCTCTCTTGCTTTCTCCCTTTCTCTCGCCTTCAAATAGATACGTTTTACCATGTGCTCAAAAAGGGGCTTAGAACTGGCAGATGAGGGGAGACACCACTCATTACCATAGAAGAAATACTATGCGCGCACCCGTGTAAAGCCCCGTTAAGTCCCGCTTTGCCGCGGACTTCTCTCCAGCGCTTTCCCGAGGATTGTGGATTTGTTTGCTGCATCTACTACAAGACCCAGCAGGCTTCACTGCACTAAGGGCTGGGAGGAGCTATATAAGCTCAGGGGCGCGCGCACCGCGCGCGCACCCGTGTAAAGCCCCGTTAAGTCCCGCTTTGCCGCGGACTTCTCTCCAGCGCTTTCCCGAGGATTGTGGATTTGTTTGCTGCATCTACTACAAGACCCAGCAGGTGAAAGAGTGAACTGTGTGAAGAAATACTAACTGTAAAACAGACTGCAAAACAGACTATAATACACTTCTCTTTTATTTAGGCTTCACTGCACTAAGGGCTGGGAGGAGCTATATAAGCTCAGGGGCGCGCGCACCGCGCGCGCGCACCCGTGTAAAGCCCCGTTAAGTCCCGCTTTGCCGCGGCAACGCGGCTAGTGCCGGTCATTTAAGTTGTTATTTTGTCTTGCGGTTAGACAGCTAGACAATAAGAAGGCGCATTGTAACAAAGTGCTATAAAAACTTTGTGGTGTCGAAATAGAGGCACTACTGTGTAAACATGTACACACTTCGCACTGGCATGCCATGTACGGAACGAGTGCGTGCCCTACTGGAGTCCACTTCAAGAGACAGTCCAGCGTCTTCTTCAAAAATGGTACGACCCTCTGTTAAAAGTGCTCCATGGGACAAGCGAATAAAGAAGAGAAGACCACGACTTGATCCCGTCATGGGTGATTTGAGAAACTTTGGGTTTAACATCTCTCGGACTCCACGCCCTGTGGCTAGAATGCCTGAACTTAATAATCTAAGTGTATCAAATATAGAGGTGCAGCCCCTCTGTATTGAATTGGAGGTGTGCCCTCCCAAGCAATCTGCCGTGAATCCACAGCTGGTACAGGTTACAAATGGTGGTAATGAGGTGGAGGAACAGTTATGTAATATCTCACTGTCTGATTCGATGATGCTGCAGAATGCTCGATCAGGGGTTGCTAGTTTAGCTCCCCTCCCTAAAGAAAGCCAGGATGCTGATGTTGTTAAAGATGTTGCAATTATAGAGCTAGAGTCATCGGACTCTTGCTTTGTGGCCAAGGAAGACGAATCTGATCTTTCTAAATCTCCAGCGCTATTTAATACTGGAGATATTTCCGAATCTGAAAGTTCGATTTCATTCATTCCGCCGACCCCTAGGAGACTAATCAGAAACAGCTCGGTTAAAAGTCAGGACCCTGTGACAAAAAAAGAAGCTCCCGTAACATTGGAAATTATGAACATGGCATTGATGTCCCTGGCCAGATTATTTGAAACTCTAGATTCAAAAATTAATGTGATACAAGATAATGTTAATAATTTCAAAAGATCACAGAAGGCATTCGGTCTGTCCTTGGCCCGGAAACAAGAATCTGACTCCGAACAGGCAGCTCTTTTCTCAAAACAATTGAGTATGTTGTTATTAACATGTAAAAAAACAGATGACCAACTAAACGGCAAATTGAGCTCAGTTACAGTTGGGGAAAACACACAGAGGGTAATTCATAGAATTCAGCGCACAAGTAGCGCACGTGGCTGGCGCACAGCGTGCGTGTGCGATAGTCTGCGCCAGCCGCGTGCGCCAAAACCGAATCCGGCGCACAGCGTATTCATGGATTTTAGGCACCCAAACCAGCCGTGGCGCAGAGTATCGCAGCGACCCTGCAGCAGCGCCAGTAACGCCCCCAAGAACGCCCTCGCGCAAGGAAAAGCCATCAAAATCGCTAAATCATCGCAAAGGGCTGCGCTAACCCTGGACCAGTTTACAGGGCTGCCAAACAAGGAACGCAAAGCGGGTAACGTGCATATCAGGGGTACGCGTGAAGTTATACACGCGATTAGCCAGGGTACGTGTATTACAGGGGTATGCGGGAAGTTTAACATGCGATTAGCCAGGGTACGTGTATTACAGGGGTACGCGGGAAGTTCAACACGCGATTAGCCAGGGAACGTGTATTACAGGGGTACGCGTGAAGTAGAACACGCGATAGGCCAGGGAACGTGTATCACAGGGGTACGCGGGAATCATCACACGCGAACAGCCAGGGTGCGTGTATTACAGGGGTAGCGGGAAGTTCAACACGCGATTGGCCAGGGTACGTGTATTACAGGGGTACGCGTGAAGTAGAACACGCGATAGGCCAGGGAACGTGTATTACAGGGGTACGCGGGAATTATCACACGCGAACAGCCAGGGTGCGTGTATAACAGGGGTAGCGGGAAGTTCAACACGCGATTGGCCAGGGAACGTGTATTACAGGGGTACGCGTGAAGTAGAACACGCGATAGGCCAGGGAACGTGTATCACAGGGGTACGCGGGAATTATCACACGCGAACAGCCAGGGTGCGTGTATTACAGGGGTAGCGGGAAGTTCAACACGCGATTGGCCAGGGAACGTGTATTACAGGGGTACGCGTGAAGTAGAACACGCGATTGGCCAGGGTACGTGTATCACAGGGGTGCGTGGGAATTATCACACGTGAATAGGCTGGGTGGGCCCTCACAGGTGTACCCTGTACACCCTCCACGGCCCCTGCAGGCAGCCCACAAAACAGGGGACTACCCTGCACACCTGATCATGTCCCCCTGCACCCCCATCCACCAGGGGCACCCTCCACCAGGCCCCCACCCATGTCTCCCACCACCCCCACCCCCCAGCAGTGCAGGGGCACCTGCCATCAGGCCCCCACCCATGTCTCCCACCACCCCCACCCCCCATCCACCAGGGGCACCCACCACCAGGCCCCCACCCATGTCTCCCACCACCCCCACCCACCAGCACTGTGGGGCACGTGGCCAGCAGGCAGTCAGGCAGCAGCAGATGGCAGGTGGGAGCGTGCTCAGGGCTCTGGGGGACTGTAATTCGGCCTCCTGGCCAGGAGCGTGGTCTTTCGTGTTTGGACGCGTGGACAGCCTGATAGGGAGTGATTCAGCACGTGAAAACCCCACACTCAGCGAATCGCACGAAAACCCGTCACCAGCATATGTGCGTCTATAGTTACCTGCACGTGCAGTGTCAAAGCGTGTGATTGGTGAAAATGGATCTACACGCAGGAGTGACAAAGCGTGTGATTGGTGAAAATTGATCTACACGCAGGAGTGACAAAGCGTGTGATTGGTGAAAAGTGAGCTACACGCAGGAGTGTCAAAGCGTGTGATTGGTGAAAAAGGATCCACACGCAGAAGTGACAAAGCGTGTGATTGGTGAACATGGGCCAAGCACGTACACGCCGTAAGTGACGCTGTACGTGTGGGCCTGTATATAAGGTAGTGTTGAACACCATTTCCTTGTACGTGCTTTTCGTGGAGAGCGAGTGGGTGAATTCTGTACTTCTTGTCGTTTCACACGCGATTTACTTCACGGCGTTTCCAGTTCGTACTCCCTGTTACCTCTGACAGCTTTTTCTCTTTTTCCTCTTGTACTGGTTTACCTGGGCCTGTTCCCTCAAACAGTGTCCCCTTCTACTGTTGTCCTGTCTCCTCATACAGCGTACACATCTTCTTTTGGCGGGGGTGTTGCCAACCAAACGCGCTCATTTTTCACGCTCTTTTACCTGGCAGACGGTGAGTCACGCACGTATCTAACTTCTGTGCTTGCCCCGTGTGTAGCCTACCCCTTCAGAGGTCATTCTAGGCTGCGTGTGACACGCATACGTTCATTGTGTTACTGGATGCCACAGCGTAGTGCAGGGTTTACCATCAGCACACGTGGTCTAGGAGGGGTATTGTGCACGTTCCTTAACTTTTCTGGGGTGCCTGTGCGTTGCGTGACCCGTCATCTTTCCCCAGGGGTGTCATATAGCCTTGCCACTGCACTAGGGTACGAATACCATCTGGTACCCAACCCCTTTGACACCCAATTGCCCAGGACAATTGTGCACACCGACTCCCATACGCACAATAACATCAGTGCCATGGTTGGGAGGCGTGCAAGCCGTAAGGGTGGCAAAGGTGGCCGAGCCACACGTGGTGGCCGTGGAGGATCCACTAGGGGACGTGGTTGTGACTTGCAGGGTGCCCCTGTCCCCCCCAGTCTGGAGGACCAGTCAGGGACACCCATGCCCCCCCCCCCCCAGTTGAGGGTCATGTGGCTGATACCAACCCTGATCAGCCCTTGTTGGACCAGCCCATTGTGGCAGCAGACCTGTCCGAGGGTGATCCCATCGCTGACATCCAGGTCAGCAGGTCCACTGCACGTGCACCGGTGCACATTGGTGTCATCAGGGCACGCGCATCTATGCCAGATAGGTCATCTGCTGGCCCCCGTATCCAGGGTGTGGCTCCATCCACCCCACCTCTCATACACCCTGCCAAGACTGTGTCGGTCCTAGTTCATGCACCTCAGATCAGGCCTGACCCCATCCCACTACCCCCAATGCCTGCACCTACTCCCATGCTGAGTGTGCAATCCCACACACCCAGTACTGAGTCCACCACGGCTCCTGCCCCTAGTGTCCACAGCGGCGTAGGACACTCTGGATCCCCACCCCCTTCCAAGCGCAAGAGGAAGAGTGCACGTCCGGCACAGGCTGATGACCCAGGCACGGCTGCACAGTCCGGCCCATCAAGGAAGCCAAGCTTCACAGACGCCGAACTGAATGCACTTGTTCAGTATGTGTCAGATCATGATAGGGAAATGGTCATCGTTGCAGGGTCCAAGACCACACATGCCAGACGCCAGGCACACTGGCAGACCATTGCTGACAGAATAAGTGCCCTTGGAGTAGTGAGGCGCACAGCTAGTGATTGCCAGAAGCGCTGGAATGACCTTAAGCGCAGGGCAAAGGATAAGCTGGCCTCAAGTCATGCCGCAACCTTGGTGACTGGAGGTGGGTCCCCAGCACAGGAAATAGAACTCACACCACACGAGTCCGTAGCTGGATCCTACGTCACCGAGGGACAACTCCAAGGTGTGGGAGATCTCCCTGATTACGAGGCATCATCCGGTGAGTGCACATGCATGTGTGTATTATCCATGTGCATGGTGTGTGTGTGAAGCATTCATGTTGGGTGCCTGTCAAGGGGGTGTGTGGCAGAGTTGATAGTGGCACCCATGTGCCTCATCCAGTATGTTCAGTGCAACACCATCTGCCCACAGCACTATCCCTACTGGCAACAGTGCACATATGGGCCGACACCATGGAAGTTGCCCTTGAATTGTCATTTTGTCACTACATTGTTGCTCATACTCCCCTGTCTATTCATCTGATGTCTTACATACCATTCCTATACTTTCCCCCAGCCATTCAAGTTTCATCTTCACATGCCTGACATGCAATGATACCACATGCTAATGCGTCCTCTGTATATAAATGCCAACCAACATGCTGTCATACTGTGGATGTTGCCTTGACATCCACCTCCTACCTGTGGGCTTTGGTACCGTCTGGTTTCGAGCCCCATTCCCTCACACTCCATGCTGCTCTTCATGGTCTATCTTCCATGACTTCTACAGTTCAGACCATCGTGCCCTACTCACGACACCTGCTTGCCAAAAGTCAAATGACGGCACCCTGCCCTCCAATGCGACCCACCCTATTGCTGACCAGTGCATCTGAGCCTACTCAAAGCTAACTCTCACTGACATCTGCTCATACATGCCTTTGCCTGTCCCATAGACCCTTCACATGGTCCCTGTCCTCTCTCCTTGCTCCTCTTCCACCATCAATGGTGGGACCCGTTGGGGTGTACTCCTGGCCTCCTTCCAATCCTCAGAGGCCACTATTGATGTGCATGGTAATGGGAGCGTCTCAGTCCAAGGCCCTTAGGCCAACCTCAATCTCCTTGAGAAATGCTACCCACATCTCATCAACTTCCTTACCTCTCCTGCTGTCCCCCCTCCTCTCTCCTCATCAATCCTGCACTGCCTCCCTGCACCCTCCCATGAACCTTCTCCGCCTCCCACTCCAACTCCTACACATGCTGCACCTCTGATCTCTAGCACTCCCCGTAAGTCCTACAAGGCTGTCAACCTCCTCCACAATTACACTCCTTTCACTGCGGCTGCATCAGGCATTCCTCCGATATCTGTCACTTACATGAGGTTATGCACCTTGACATCCTTGGTCTCATGGAAACATGTCTGACGGCCAGCTCTGTCTGCATCCTTCACACACTCCTACCTGATGTTCAGGAGACCCTCTCCTTGGCCCGCCACTACTGTGCAGGGGGGGTGTGCCCTTGGCTTCCCTGAGGGTATTCCTGCCACTGTCACTCCTACTTAGACCTACTCCACTCTGGAATGGCTTGTGTGACGTCTCTCTCCACCACACCTTGACATTCACAAACTGTGCGTACTGTGTCTTGGAAAACTGGTCAAATGTACTACTTCCTTTCTGAGTGTCCTCACCTCTCCTCCTCACTCATGTCCCCAGACACAGAAATCCTCTTCCTTGGTGCTGTACGCATCCACCTGCATGCTTGTTGACGCCCCCACGTGACCTTTCTGTGACCTCAGCAACTCCCTCTCACCCTCTAGACTCCCGTCTGTCCCTACTCATTCTGCAGGGCACACTCTTGATGCTCTGATCTCATCTGACTTTCCCCTCTCCGTCCATCTCTGCACTCCTCTCTCCTGGAGTGATCACATTCTCCTATCCTCCCAGCTCACCCTCACCACCCCACAGGCAAAGCCACCCTCACCACTGTCACACACCTTCTTGGTATTCCGACCCATGAAGTGTGTGTCAGCCGAGGCTCATGCTGCCAAAATCTCCCCCCCATCCAGCTCCCCCTTAGGCTCACTCCCATCCTGACAGGGTCCACTCCATGCTCCACTCCATGTCAGGTACACTGGATGTCTTTGCCACGGTCATGACCACCTGTCTGAAGCCCCATGCCAATGCAGAGTCCTGGCATGACTCGGATCTTGTGAACCCAAACCACAGGTGCCGGGTGGCAGAGAGGGAATGTCCTGCATCATGGCCATCCTCTGGCAAACTGGCCTGCCACATGCTCCAAAGGCAATAGCGCCTCACCCTTTTCACCAAGATGAGATCCCCAATCCAAGGGCACATATCTGCGGCATGTGACAACTCTGCAGGACACATAGAAATCTGCAAGGACCTTGCCGAGCCAGATGCTGTGTGTACCTCCCCTGTCCCCTCCCTCCGAGCCCACAGCACTGCATGATTGTCTCTGTACCCCTATAGGCCACCCCCCCAGCACTTGTCTGCGCCTAACACCATCTGCCCTTGACGTCAAGTCCTACTTACCTTGTACAGCACTTCCAGCCGCCACTTCCCCTTGCACTTCATTGTGCCACCCACCCCTGCACTTGCGTGACATGAATGAGACCAGCACCAGTAGGATTGTTGACTGGCATCCCCTTCTGCCCCACCACCCCTCAGTGCTCCGCTGTACCTTCATACATTTCTGGACCGGTGCTTCACGAATGCAATATGAATCCTTTACAGGTGATGGGGAGGTGGAATCACATTGTTTACTGCATTTTGTTGATGTAGACAAGGCACTGTGCATCGTGGCCAATTTGGACTAGCAGATCCATGTACAACATGTTTACTTATTGATGTGACGATGCAATATCAGGACCAGAGTGGTTGAAATCCAAAAAAGTAGCCCTCCTCTCCCTCTTCACTTGGTGGCTATGTCACATGCCATGTGTGTGATGGCATGTGCCTTTGACATGGCAATCACCGGCCAATGTGTGATGGCAGTGCTAGGCAGCATGGTGAGCAGGCGTTGCTCTCCAATCTGTACATTGTATGCCCTGAGCCTCCCCTACAGACCCAGTGATGGTGAATGCATAGGAGGTCTCCCAGTCATGTGGGACATGTGTCGTAGAACTACTGCCTCTGTTGTTCATCAGCCCTTGTTGCATGCCATGGTGCTAATGCCTGTTTCCATTTTTCTCTTTCATGTCTTTGCAGGGGACGAAGCACTTGTTGATGCTGGGGATGTGGTGGTTGAGCCGTCCCAGGAGGGCAACCCGGGCCGACCTACCACAAGTGAGGGACGTGGTGTGTTTGTGGGTGAAAACCCACAAGTGCTGCAGGTCGTGCTGTCGAGGGGTGTCTCTGGGGGTTCCTCCCCCGAGCAGTATTCAGGTGTAGACTCGGAGGATGACACCTATGTGCAGTCGCAGGTGAGTGTTCTTGGGAGAGAATCTCCTCTGTCCGACCCACCTGCAGCCGGGCCATTGCCCTCAATGGGGATGTCAGTGTCGGCAGATCAGCCTCCGGTGGTTACGGATGCAGGGCCACACCACCCAATCTCTGATCCTGTTCCTGGGGCTGCAGATCAGAGAGGGAATGCAGTCCTGCAGCCTGAGGCCTTGCCGGCACAGCAAGGCGCAGTCCGCCTTGCCCCAGGCAGGTGTGGTGCCCGTCAACGTGGTGGCCGTATGCCACCTGGCAATACCGTTTGGGAGCAATCCATCTACGGTATGGCCACCCAACAGGCAGCATCATCTGAGATGATTGCACAGGCCATGGATAGGGTGGCCACTTCCATTGTCCCCCCAGAAAGGCTGATGGAGCGACTGGAGCAGGCTACAGAGTCCATCTGCCAGGCACACAGGGAGGATATGTTGGCGTCCAACATGGACAGGCGGGCGGCACTGGCGACTCTGCGGGAATCACTTTCCATGGAGTCCCAGCGCCACAGGGAAGGCCTGAGGGAAGAACTCCGTCACCTCAGGTCGACCCTGTTAGAGCTTGAGGCTTCATCCCATAGAAGGACAGAGGAGCAGCTGGAGCGTCTGACACGGACGCTCTCGGCCGAGATGCAGGCAACTCGTGCGGAGGTCAGGTCATCCCGGGAGTTACTGCATGGGGACCTCCGCATGATTATAACCCAGAACCAGAACTACCAGACCCGCCTGCTTGCAGCCATGGAGGAGCAAACTCGTGCTTTGCGTGGGCTGCCTCCCATTGTCACACCATCTTCTGAGGCAGCTCCCCCACCTCCAGAGTCAGCTGCAGGGTCTGGCCAGAGCCATAGCGACTAGTTTCCCATGATCCACACAGGTGGATTGTGGCGTGCATCCTGTCCTCGGACCTCATAGGTGGCCCCCCCCCCCCCCGCCGGCCCTTTCATGGCCATTTTTTCTCAATTTTATTTTTTCTTTTCCAAGAGTGTTGCCTTGTGTGGGTACCTGGGCATACACTGTATTGTGGCTGGGCACATGCAGGCTTGTCCTGAGTTTGGTTTAGATGCTTGGGTAGCAGACATCCACACCCCTCCTGCTTCCCTTTCCATGGGCTTGCAAAGGGTGTGCCCAAGTGACAGCAAATTACACGGTGACATTGGACTCCCATGAGCTGTTGGCCAGTCCATAGTCAATACTGTGTAGACATTCATAGTGTACATTGTTGTTGCACCTAACTATGCATGATGGTTTGATATGTGCCTCTACTTACATATGTTGCTCATGTTTTGCAGGTATTTCACACAGTTCTTCACACGGGCATACTCTCTGGAGTCAGACTACATGTCGGTAGATGTGCACTGACACTTTTGCGTGGCGCCATCACTGTACATCTGGACGGTGAGGACATACCAGCAGAATCAGGTAATGAGACTACCATTGATTACATGCATTGTGTCTTGTTTGGGTGGGCTTCAGGGTGGGTTGGTGTGTAATTTGATTGAAATTACTCTTACACAGGTGTGTAGCAGTGGCTCCAGCGCGGTTAGCTGTTCAAGTGCGGCTATGTTCCATTTGGGGCACTGCTATTTGTGACACCGGTGTCATGTTGTGATGGCCAGTTTGTTTGCTCTCACATACCATGACATGGTGTCCTCAGTGGCGGGACTGTGAAGGGGATGGGTGACATGGCAATGTTGTCATGTAGTGAATTGCCTGTGGCAATGCATATTTGATTGATGGAGTTGTGTCTTCTCGTTGTGATGCATTGCTGGTGTATGTGTAGGTAGGGGTGCACACATAGTGACACTTCCATGTTAACAATCTCAGGCTGATGTGTATCTGACAGTTTATTGTCGAGTAATTTAGTGACATTGTCAGGTAGTGTCATCATTGATTGTCAGATGGTATGTGCCAGAGCAGTGTGCACTAGCCAGCACTGTGATTCCTAGGTGAAGAAGTTGGCCACCAGTTGCGTACGGGCTGCCACCCCCCGTGCCCTTTCCCCTCCCATGCGCAGCGGGCGTGCATGTGGTTGTGGATGTGGGGGCACCACCATGTCCACGGGCAGGCCCCGGCGTGTTGCAACGTTGTGCAGGACACATGCTGCCACTATGATCCTGCACACTATTCGGGGAGCATATAACAGCTGCCCGCCAGAACGGTCAAGGGAGCGAAAGCGTGACTTCAGCACTCCGAATGTGCGCTCCACTATGCCCCGTGTTGCAATGTGGGCTGTGTTGTACCTTACCTCGGGTGGCGTGGTGGGGTTCCGGATTGGGGTCATCATGTGGGGGCTGATAGGGTAGGCACTGTCCCCTGCGGAGGTGGTGATGGGTATCATTAGTGGTGTTGTGTCATGACCCAGTATCTGACATGCATGCATGTGCAGTGGCATTCATGCTCACCAAGCAGCCATGTATCTCCATGCTGGCCAGCCTCCAGGTCCCGGCATAGTGTAGACATTCTGTAGATGAAGCTGTCGTGGGTGGACCCGGGATAGTTGGCATATACTGATGTGATTATTCCCTTGGCATTGCATACAACTTGCACGTTGATGGAATGCCAGTGCTTGCGGTTTCTATAGATGTGCTCTGTTGCCCTGGGTGGACGTAGAGCCACATGTGTGCAGTCAATTGCACCAAGCACTTTGGGGAATTGAGCCACACCATAGAATTCCTGGATGCACGTCCGCCTTTCTGCATGAGTCCTGGGGAGATATATGTGCCTGCGGACTGATGGCCGTGCAGTGATGATGTTCAAGACCTGGTGTAGGCAGCGTGACTGCGTGGCCTGTGACACACCACCCACTATGGCACTTGTCCGCTGAAAGGATCCAGTGGCCAAGAAGTGCAGTACATTCAGGACCTTCTGCAGGGGGCTGAGTGCTTGGGAGCACAGGGTGGGTGATGTGAGGTCATCCTCCCACTCACTGACCAGGTCCAGTATGATGTGTGCTGGAAACCTGTACCTCCCATACACCTGGTCATCAGGCATCCCGAATAGGCTGGTTCTGGGTGTGAATATTCTGGCCCTGACTCTCCTCCTCCTCCTCCTTTGGTAGCCCACTGCCACTGCTGCTAGGAACGGTATGTTCATCCTGGCATCTGGCTTGTTTATTGATAAGTGCGCAAATTAATGCCTTGTGCGTGTTCTAGGTGAGCGTGTGACCCTCGCACCCCTGGAATCTAGTTCCCACTCCAATAGCGTGTGGAAATTCCCACGCAGCAGGCATACAGGTGCGCTGACGTACTTGCGTGTGTAAGTGCCCGCGCACCCCTGTAATACACGTACATAGGCCAATCGCGTGTACGCGCACTTTTGGCCAATTACACGCGATGTAATACACGTACATAGGCCAATCGCGTGTACGCGCACTTTTGGCCAATTACACGCGATGTAATACACGTACATTGGCCAATCGCGTGTACGCGCACTTTTGGCCAATTACACGCGATGACACTCTGACGTGCAGTATTTCCACGTGTGCTCCGTCATCACGTGCTGAGTGGGGAACGCCCGTGCGGATCACGTCAGACGCGCTTACGCGGTGAGGGACTCTGGTCCAATAGAATCGCGTATGCGTGCTGATGCACTTACGCGCTAAGGCCCTTTCCTCGGATTTCACGCTGACGTGCAGGAATTTCACGTGCCAAATCACTCCGTATCAAGCTGGCCACCCGAAAACACACGAAACACCACGCTCCTGCCCAGAAGGCCGAGTTACTGCCCCCCAGTGCCCTGAGCAGCCTCCCACGTGCTATCTGCTGCTGCCTGCCTGCCTGCCTGCCTGCTGCCACCGTGCCCTGCCATTTGGTGCCTGCACATCAGCCATCTGCAGGGGTCCAGTTGCTGTGTCCACCCCTGCTGGAACTGAAGACTCCCAACTGGGATTACATCGCTCCACAGCCCAGCCCCAGGACCCAGTTGCCCACCCACACCTGCCTCTGGGGTTGCCATGTCGGGCACTTCGACATCTGGCACCAGTGGCAACCCCAGGCCAGAGGGGCAGAGGGGCACCAGCTTCACTGCCACCGAAGTTGGTGTCCTGGTGGAGCATGTCCTGGGGCAGTATGATGCCCTCTTTGGATCGTCCCGCGCCAGCAAGGAAGGACGGGAGAGGATCTGGGCCGACTGTGTGGTTGCCATCAACGCGGAGGGGGTGGCAACCCGCAACGTCCAGAAGATCAAGAAGCGCTGGGAGGACTTGAGGTCCAGGACCCTTGTGAAGGCCCGGCGCCTCGTGGAGGGGGGCCGGGGCCGCATGAGTTCCATCCAGAAGAGGGTCCTGGAACGCGTACGCCCAGCGCTCCACGCCCAGGTCCTTGAGAGGGAGGCCCGTCTGGAGTTGAGCGGTAAGTGTGCAAGCATTACTGTGTGAGACAGGGCATGTTGCGGTGTGCTGGTTCTATGATACTTGCCTGTATGTGTGCCATGGGCCATGTATGCATGTATGTGTGCAGGGACATCATGGTAATGCATGTGCGACCAGTGATGTGTGACCCACATGGTTGTTGCATGTGTTGAAATGTGGCATGGGGAGCCCTATGCAGATTTAGGACATGAGAGCATGCCAGTCTCTGTACCTGGACATGGATGGGGGTGAAGGATGGGTGCTGATGCCAGGTACATATATGGTAGCCATGTCTGTGTGCCTGACCTGCGTGTCGGTGACTTGTGCATGCCATGGATGCATGACACATGTGTGTGACAATCCACAGATTCTGTGACGCACCCAACTAACCCTTGTTTCGCCTGTGTTCGTTGTGTTTGGGGCCAGATGGATGTGACTGAGGTGAAGTGTGTGCATGTGATATGCATGAGCCATGATGCATGTGAGTCACATATCATTGAATGTTTCAAGAGTCAATTGGACATGCATGGAAATGTGCATGGCATGCACCATGCCTGTTACTGTGTGTCTTTTGCCTGGACTGACCCATGTGTTGTGGAGGGACATGATGGAAGTGTACTTTGACAGGGGTGCTCATCTGCTATTGCTTCCTGTCTAGGGGACCATTTTACAGTAGCCTGATGCTTGTGTCCTTTGTCTCCCTCTACGCAGCGGCTAGTGAAGAAGAGGGCGGAGACGGCGCTGTGGAGCAAGGCGGCGGGGATGCCCCCACGGCTGCAGCGGAAGGGCTGGGTGAGCCCCCACAGGGGCCTGCTATGGCGGGAGACGGTGAGGAGCCATCCAGGTTGGTGGTTTGCACAGAGGAGGAGGAGGCCGACACTGGTGCACACATGGGGCCTGGTGGGAGCATCCCTGCTGGTGCAAGTGGTGCAGTCCAGGGCCAGGGGCAGGAGGCAGCACAGGTCACCGTGGAGGTGCCTGTGCATGTCGCTGTCCCTGACCCTGTGAGTGCACCACCATGCACCAGCAGGGATGCCCCGTCCCAGGCCCGTCCGCAGGTAGTGGGGATGTCCATGTCAACTGACTCCCCTCCACCTGCGGCCGTGGGAACCCCTGGCCGCGTGGAGCAGGTCCTGATTGGGGTCGCGATGCGCACGGCTGTGATTCGTGATGACGTGCGTGCTTCCCGGGAGGAGCACGCACGTCATCACGAAGTGCACCGTGCCGACGTGGCCCAATTGGGATCGGCCATGTTCGGGGGGTTCCTGCATGTGTTGGCCAATCTGACGGCCCTCTCCTCCTCTGTGCAGGCTATCCAACGGTCGTTCTCCTTGCCGTCTTCCGGCCCAGATGCCACCATGGCCCCCTGTGGACCTGCCCCGACCAATGCAGCCAGCTCGGTGGGGATCCCATCCCTGCCACAGTTGGGAGTCGGAGGTCCAGCAGGGGTGGACGACACAGCAAGTGGACCCCAGCAGATGGAAGATGTGCCGGCATCATCGGGCAGGGCACGTGCACGACGGCGTCGGTGGTTACCATCAGCCTGGATGCCGTCGTGCTGGCAGAGGCAGTGGCGTCGGAGGCAGCAGCGGGCTCGACATGGGAGGCATCATGGCTCAGGGCCATCAAGATCAGAGGGGCAGGCATCGGCCGGAGGGCAGGGCAACCCTGGCATGGCGGTGTGTTCCGTGTGGGAGGAGTTTGGCCAGCGGATAGGTGCGGAGCGGCAGCGGGCGGAAGAGGAGCGGCTCGCCATGGCCAGGGCGGAGATCTCCATGCATCGGGCATTGAGGCGGGCTGAGTGCCTCGAGGAGGCTCGCAGGGATTTTGGTGAGCACATGGGGTTGTCCCTGCGAGACCTCGGGGCCAGGACAGAGTCCCGCCTCCAGGACATTGACATGGAGTTCGAGGATGCCCTGGCCAGCATCACCAAGTGAGCCGCAGGACTAGCCCGCTGCCTTTGTATATAGTTTTGTAGTTAGTTAGTGCTAGGTTTCCTTTATTTATTTTTATTATTTTGGACCGCTCGGACAATGGCCACTTTTTTGTACATATTTATTTTATTAGTTAGTATTAGGTTTCATTTGTGCTGTTGGGCTCATGGACCCTGGAACATTCCTGTATATATTGATCTATTTTGGGAGATACATTTTTTAAATTTATTATTGTTTACACCATGACGTAATGGTTTTTCTTTGATTTCCTACTACATGGTTTTGCTTTGGACAAATTATATTGATTTTTTCATCCTTTGTTTTTTGGTTTATCATTTTTGTTCTCGGACATGGACCTTTTATTTATTTTGCCACATAGTTGTAAGTTTTATTGGTTTACTTGATTTGTGTTTTTAATACATTTTTATATTATCTTACACTTGTGTTATTTTCTCTTTGGTTTCTTACATGTCATGATATGGGTTTTGACATTCACTTGCACCCATTGTGTATGTGTGTGTGACAGACGTGTTCTTTTGCATACTTGCCTTTGGGGTTGTGTCATGTGATTGCATTCACTATGTGGGTGCATGCAATCCTTGCCTGGGTGTTTGTGCTGGGTATGCTGGCCATTACTGCCATGATTGTGTATCGTCAGGACCTGGGGCCAGGGGGAAATGGGTGGGGGCCTGCTGGCAGGTTCCCCACAGTGCTGGGGGTGGTGGGAGACATGGGTTGGACATGGGTGGGGGCCTGCTGGCAGGTTCCCCACAGTGCTGGGGGTGGTGGGAGACATGGGTGGGGGCCTGGTGGAGGGTGTCCCTGGTGGATGGGGGGTGGGGGTGGTGGGAGACATGGGTTGGACATGGGTTGGACATGGGTGGGGGCCTGCTGGCAGGTTCCCCACAGTGCTGGGGGTGGGGGTGGTGGGAGACATGGGTTGGACATGGGTGGGGGCCTGCTGGCAGGTTCCCCACAGTGCTGGGGGTGGGGGTGGTGGGAGACATGGGTTGGACATGGGTGGGGGCCTGCTGGCAGGTTCCCCACAGTGCTGGGGGTGGGGGTGGTGGGAGACATGGGTTGGACATGGGTGGGGGCCTGCTGGCAGGTTCCCCACAGTGCTGGGGGTGGTGGGAGACATGGGTGGGGGCCTGGTGGAGGGTGTCCCTGGTGGATGGGGGGTGGGGGTGGTGGGAGACATGGGTGGGGGCCTGGTGGAGGGTGTCCCTGGTGGATGGGGGGTGGGGGTGGTGGGAGACATGAGCAGGTGTGCAGGGTAGTTCCCTGTGGTGTGTGCTGCCTGCAGGGGCCGTGGAGGGTGTACAGGTAATGCCTGGGAGCACACAGCCATATCGCGTGTGGGACTTCCCGCGCACCCCTGCAATCCACGTACCCGGCCATATCGCGTGTGGAACTTCCCGCGCACCCCTGTAATCCACGTACCCGGCCATATCGCGTGTGGAACTTCCCGCGCACCCCTGAAATCCACGTACCCGGCCATATCGCGTGTGGAACTTCCCGCGCACCCCTGAAATCCACGTACCCGGCCATATCGCGTGTGGAACTTCCCGCGCACCCCTGCAATCCACGTACCTGGCCATATCGCGTGTGGAACTTCCCGCGCACCCCTGCAATCCACGTACCCGGCCATATCGCGTGTGGAACTTCCCGCGCACCCCTGAAATCCACGTACCCGGCCATATCGCGTGTGGAACTTCCCGCGCACCCCTGAAATCCACGTAACCGGCCATATCGCGTGTGGGACTTCCCGCGCACCCCTGCAATCCACGTACCCGGCCATATCGCGTGTGGAACTTCCCGCGCACCCCTGAAATCCACGTACACGGCCATATCGCGTGTGGAACTTCCCGCGCACCCCTGAAATCCACGTACCCGGCCATATCGCGTGTGGAACTTCCCGCGCACCCCTGAAATACACGTACCCGGCCATATCGCGTGTGGAACTTCCCGCGCACCCCTGTAATCCACGTACCCGGCCATATCGCGTGTGCAACTTCCCGCGCACCCCTGAAATCCACGTACCCGGCCATATCGCGTGTGGAACTTCCCGCGCACCCCTGAAATCCACGTACCCGGCCATATCGCGTGTGGGACTTCCCGCGCACCCCTGCAATCCACGTACCCGGCCATATCGCGTGTGGAACTTCCCGCGCACCCCTGTAATCCACGTACCCGGCCATATCGCGTGTGGAACTTCCCGCGCACCCCTGAAATCCACGTACCCGGCCATATCGCGTGTGGAACTTCCCGCGCACCCCTGAAATCCACGTACCCGGCCATATCGCGTGTGGGACTTCCCGCGCACCCCTGCAATCCACGTACCCGGCCATATCGCGTGTGGAACTTCCCGCGCACCCCTGAAATCCACGTACACGGCCATATCGCGTGTGGAACTTCCCGCGCACCCCTGAAATCCACGTACCCGGCCATATCGCGTGTGGAACTTCCCGCGCACCCCTGAAATCCACGTACCCGGCCATATCGCGTGTGGAACTTCCCGCGCACCCCTGTAATCCACGTACCCGGCCATATCGCGTGTGCAACTTCCCGCGCACCCCTGAAATCCACGTACCCGGCCATATCGCGTGTGGAACTTCCCGCGCACCCCTGAAATCCACGTACCCGGCCATATCGCGTGTGGGACTTCCCGCGCACCCCTGCAATCCACGTACCCGGCCATATCGCGTGTGGAACTTCCCGCGCACCCCTGTAATCCACGTACCCGGCCATATCGCGTGTGGAACTTCCCGCGCACCCCTGAAATCCACGTACCCGGCCATATCGCGTGTGGAACTTCCCGCGCACCCCTGAAATCCACGTACCCGGCCATATCGCGTGTGGGACTTCCCGCGCACCCCTGCAATCCACGTACCCGGCCATATCGCGTGTGGAACTTCCCGCGCACCCCTGAAATCCACGTACACGGCCATATCGCGTGTGGAACTTCCCGCGCACCCCTGAAATCCACGTACCCGGCCATATCGCGTGTGGAACTTCCCGCGCACCCCTGAAATCCACGTACCCGGCCATATCGCGTGTGGAACTTCCCGCGCACCCCTGAAATCCACGTACCCGGCCATATCGCGTGTGGAACTTCCCGCGCACCCCTGTAATCCACGTACCCGGCCATATCACGTGTGCAACTTCCCGCGCACCCCGGTATGCACGCACACGTTTATTTTTTCTCTCAGCGCGTGTCTGTGTTTGTGGGTACCCCTTTGTACGTCATTTGTCTTGGAGGGCCACAGTATTGGACATTGATCATGTCTGTATATAGGTGCTATTTGTTGGCGCACCTTTTAGCGCACATTTCTTGCAGGCGCAGAGACGCTACCGCCTGCTTTCTTGTGGCGGTCATGTTTGTGCCTGTTTGTGCCTGTGCGCTGCTTTGAGCGTGCGCTTTTTTGCCCTATTCTATTCCATGAATACGTGTTGTATGCGAGCGTGTGGGCGTTCCGCGCACTTGCCTCCTATACTTTCCCGTGCCGCCCACATTCTTCCCCATTCCGAGTGTTGTGCCCCATTTTATTCCCCATTCCGAGTGTCCCGCCCTGTGTTCCGCCTACTTTAGAGCTGTGCGCTGCGCTCGGAGTGATAGCGCAGTGGCCGTGGCGCACGACGTTGGTTGACCTGTGCGCCGGCCTGCGCCGCGCGCTTTTTCGGCGCACGTCCTCTGCTTTTCTTGCGCACGGACTTCCATGAATCGACGTGCGCTGGTTTCCCTGCGCTTTTCGCTAATTTTCGGCGCAGCGCACGTATTGGCCCCTCTGCGCCGGGATTTTCGGCGCACATTTATTCCATGAATCGGCCTGTCAGAGTGTTAATACTGCGGTGCCTTTTGTTGAGGGCATCATAAGAGAAGTAACAGCTGAGGAGACCATGAATGCATCTCTGGTGTTACAGTCAGGTCCAGGGATAAGAATAGCTAAATCTGTTGACGGTGTGAGGGGAGGAAATCTTGTGAAGATGACAGTAACGGTTCCCTCATCCGACCAGTTTGGGTCGAGTGAAGAGGAAGCAGGGGTTCCAATAGCTGATGATTCAAAAGCAAGAGAAATACAGCAGTCAAAAGGGGCTTATACGATTTTTGCGAAAAAATCTAAGGGCCTCTCTAATAAAGCGAAGACAAATGCAAAGAAGTCAAAAAATCAAAAGTCCAAAATAATGGCTTCGAGTGGGACTGCGAAACAATTCTTTAAATCTTTATCCAAACCAGATAGATGCTCAATGTTAGCTTCTAATGCGATTACAAAAAAATATCAGAACTTATCTCAAGAAAGACAAAGAAGGATGAATAAGGGTACAGACCCTCACCCTGTAACTCCCCCTTATGCTCCCCTAGACGAGTTGGTGCATATTGCGCAGGAGCTAGAGGGTGGAGCCAGAAAGGTATTGGCCCAGACTCAAGTGCCAACTGTATTAAAGAATAATCAAGTGAAAGTTGACCCAGTGCCTAATGCAATAGTTAATACGGAGGATCTTAGAAAGGCTGTGGATGAGTATATGAGTCAATACCATCCTAAGCCGCTTTTGACTCATCCCCTGTCTCGGATTTCTATTCCATCAGTGGAAAAACCTGAGCTAGAGTGCGATGAGAATACTAATGCTGGGAGGGGGAGGGCCCTCCCTAGTCATGAAGCAAAGCCCTCTAAGAATGACTTACTAATAACCAAAGCAACTTCGGATGCTCAAGACAGTCTGCAAAATAACATCTTATGCACAATTAAAGACTGTCTAGTTGCTCTGACTTCAGAACAAAAATTGTTAAATCGTCCTTGAAGGCAATGAGGAGTGGCCATTCTGATGTGGTAAATTCATCTCATGAAGGAAGTACCTCTAAAAATGTTTCGTTTAAATCCCCATTGGAGGAGACAAATTGTTATATGAATAGAGAAACATCAAGCAAGCAGAGTTACCCTGATGTCAAGGCACCGCCCAAGAGTAAAAAGCCCACCCAGTTGTTTTCTTTGTTTCTTAGCTGTCGTGGGGGTTCCTTTCCAACATACACAATGAACAGAGGAAGTATTATGCAAATATTTTCAGACATCCCAAATTTGGAGGATATCTCCTCACAGGATGTGGCACAAGTTGAGTTCCCTGATGATAATGATCCAACGGTGTCCTGCATGTGGTTAGGCTCTCGTATTATTTATAATATCATCTGGTCTGCTAGATCTGAACTGTTTGATTTGGGCTTCAACTTAATTCCAACCACAAAAGATTCCCTACCGGTGGAGGCTACCTTTAAACCTGCCAGTCAGGTGACTAATGGTGAGCATACTTCAGGTAGGGGATGTAGTTGTGGGAAAGCGTAACTAGGAACCGATCATTCCGATGCCCGAGGTCAGAAAATGGTAGTCATGAGCTGGAATACTAGGGGACATAAACACCTGTTAAATGACGCTAAGTGTGATGTGAAAGAGTGTGATCTAGTTCTTATGCAAGAAACTTGGCTAACCGTCCCCCTATCATGGGACAATCATTATGTCCATTTAGTACCAGCAATCAAGGGACAAAAAGGTAGACCCATGTCTGGTTTGGCAATCATTTCCAATATGTCTACGATAAGTATTATCTCTGAGAGGCCCAATCCAAACTCTTATTTGCAATGCTCAGTAATAATGTTCCAAAAACTGAAATTCTTAGTTATAAATATATATTGGAACCCAATTGCAATTGCAACTTCTACTTTCCTCAATGATTTGAATGCATTGATGGAAGACACTATAACTATCCCAGATATTGCGCATGTAATATTAGCTGGGGATCTGAACTTACATCTGTTGGTACCATCTAAGAAAAGAAATATGGATCGGATCTCGCTGTGGAGGGCATTTATCAATACTTGGGATCTAGTTATGCTAAATGGAGCAGTGGGAACTGATGATCCTCCATCGTATACTTGGTCTTGTGGTGCTCAAAATGCTATAATTGACTACATGTATGTTGATAGAGGGCTGTTCGAGAAAATCTCTGAGTTTAGGGTAGTTCCCACCACTGCGAGTGATCATTGGATTCTGAGGGCTGAGTTTTTAATTCAAACTAAGGAAGAACTTCGCTCCAGCCGAAATCAATTAAGTGGTCTAATTATAAATCCTCAACGAAACAGACTTCATTGGTCAAGTGATGCACTGCAAACATTTGTGTGCAGTGTAACAAATGACCACCAGCGACTGTCAAGAGGTCTGAACGTTACTGATTATCATGATAAAATGCATCTTTTTGTCCCTGTTTCAACTCCAGATACTAAGAAGAGTAATCAGTGTCATTTGATCTGGCCATTAGAGAGAGAAAGAGGCAACATCGAAAACAGAAAAGGCAGATTTATTATTTACCGGTACATTGTCGAGAGCTGGCCCTACGCAAATTGAAGACTAAATATAGAAATTGGATCCGAGGTCATAAGGCAGTTATGTTCCAACATGATGGAGAAAGGTGGTTACAGATGGCTAAAACTAAAAATACATCACAAATCTGGAAAATGATAAATAATGGAGTGGGTGCTCCCCAACTAACAGCTCAACTTAATAGTGTGTCGGAGAAAAGTTGGGTCACTTATTTCTCCAGCATTTATGATCTTCCATCCAATAATACTTCGAAGCTGGATTGGAAAGTAATTAATCCATCTTTTCAGATTAATTTTGATCGCGAAGATGTTTTGTTTTACATCAACAAAGCTAGTTCTTCAAGAGCTCCAGGGCCTGATGGCTTGTCAAATTATGTCTTAAAACAGAATCCGGAACTATGGGCGTCTATCCTTTACGCTGTCTTCCAAGCCCTGCAAATAAAACAGGCAGTTCCTCCATCGTGGTGTAAGGCCATTACAGTGCCAATTTATAAGAAGGGCGATCGAGCGAATCCTGCAAGTTATCGTCCGATTTCTCTTCTTGACGCCCCGGGCAAGATCTTCAGTAGAATTGTCTTAAGAGATCTCAACAATTGGGCGTCAGAAGAGAATCGGCGAGACCCATTTCAAACTGGTTTTGTGGTAGGTCTTGGCACTAGTATCAACATAACGACTCTTAATGCAATCAAAGAGCTGTATGCCATAAGAAACCAACCAATATACTTGGCGTATGTTGATTTTCGAGTAGCTTTTGACTCGGTAGATCGGAGCTTGCTATTCGAAAAACTGCTAAAATTTGGCTGTCCAACCTCACTTGTGTATCTAATACATTTACTTCATTCAAACACCTCAATGAAAGTTAAATTGAACTTAGAAGGGCTTTTATCGGAAGAAATACCCACCAAACGCGGCCTGAAACAAGGCTGCATTTTAGCCTCTACATTGTTTAATTTGTTTATACTTGATTTGGGCAATGAATTCAGCAACGTTGTGAATGACGCTCCGAAACTTGGCAACCAGATCATTGCATGGCTTTTGTATGTAGACGACTTAGTTCTCATTTCACAAACGCCGAGAGGCCTACAAAACATGCTTGATAAACTGGATCAGTATGTTGCCAAGAATAATTTGACCCTAAACCTGGAGAAAACACAAGTGATGGAACTGGGGAGGCATGGAACTAGATTAAAGAAACAGTATTGTTGGTATTTGAACAATCAAAAGTTGAATGTAGTTAATGAATATAAATACTTAGGTGTCATATTTAGCAATTCTCCTATTAACATGCCTCAAAGAGACAGTATAAAGGGTAAACTGTCCACTTTAATATCGCAAGCGAGGATTTTACAATATAAGTATGGCAAGTTTTCATGCAAGCACATACTTATTTTTTACCAGCAGAAAGTAATTCCTATTGTTACCTATGGATCTGAAGCCTGGTCACCCCTGCAGGCCGGTTATTGGAACAAAATTGAGGCAAGGTTTTGGAAGAAAGTTTTGAATCTCCCAAACTCAAGCCCAACGGCATTGCTTCGTTTTGAGTTGGGAATCCTCTCGGTGAATATTCAAGCATCCTGGAAGAGATGTTGCTTATTTTGGAAATGTGTGTTGGGTCTATCTAGCAATAGTGTATTAAGAATTCTGGCAGATTATCTATTGCGATCGGAACATTTATTCCCCTCAAACTGGACAGCGGCTGTTTTATCGGACCTAACAGAAGCAAACATCTCATTAGATATTTTACTATTTAATCCCACCAAAGCCAAAACAAAACTGTATCAACTAGATTGGCACTTAACTCAACAGAACTGTGTAAAACTAAAAGACTTTGACAGAGCTCTGTTTGGGCATAAGAAATTCCGGCAAACTGCTGACTATTTATTAAAATGTCCCTCACATAAATTGAGAAATCAAATATTGAGGTTTCGCCTGAATTTATGGCCAACTAAACAAATCTTATTAAGGGGGGGTATTATTAAGATAGACTCCTCATTCTGTCGATTCTGCAATGATGGGAAAACTAAAGAAACCTTGAAACATTTATTGATATAATGTGTTGCACTCCAATTGCAGAGAAAATACATTCTTGACAAATTAACAAGGTACCATTACACAAGTCGCTCTAACGATGAGCTATGGCATGAGCTGTTTGCGACCTCAAAGATAACAGTAAGAATAGCCACTATCCAATTTCTAAATAAGATACTGTGTCCAATATATCCAAGTAAGTAAGCTGTTTGGTTAATGGAAGAAATTGGGTAGAATTTGGCTCTCTATATACATCGATAACCATTTGAATATGAAGTACTTATATCTAATTTTAATATGTTATTATTGTCTGACTCATAGAATTAGACATGCTAACTGGAAGTGGTTTCATAGGAGGTTTTACTTATTTTTTCTTAATCATCAGTTAAGCAAATGTACTTAATTTTACCTTATTTGTCAAAATTCGTTTTTTTATGATATCTGTGTTTTATTTGATTTATGTTTTGAAAGGGTGATTTAATCAGCCATCCAAAATAAAAAAAAAAAAAAAAAGAAGAAATACTAAGGGCTGTGAGACGCATGGGGATATATTTTTTTTTTTAAGGGTTGCCTGATATGTGGAAAGCCAATGAACCCATTTCACTTTTCTTAGTGAGTTGGTTGTCAGGCTTAGAGCTATTTGTAACAACACTCTAATTTGCACAGGTGCTGTTCTCATTGGCCCACTAGAACATTTGACCATTAGACCAACAAACATAATTTCTGTTGTGTTCATCGGGCAATTAGAGCAGCAGACAGAATCAGTGGTCATAGCTCCCAGAACTCTGACTAAGTGTCAACTACAATCCTCATACCCCCTTACATGGGCCAACATGAACATTCTCACCCTACCTGGTGTTCAATCAGCTCCATAACTTTCTTTTCAGAATAATACCGAAACCCTAGTGTGGGTTCTTCATACTAAAATGAGGACCAGGGAAGACAAAAGGTGGTGTGTGGAGTCCTCAAAGTACCCCACTAGGCTGGGTATGGGTGCAAGATGGTGAAGAGAGCATGCTGACAGAGAAAGAAAGGGATATGAGGTGGGAGAAAGGATGGGCAATTCAATAACACTGCATTCTCTTATTTACTGTATCTTTGGATCCTTACTATGAACTGACATGTGCCAGAATAGTACGTTTCCTAATGTTAGGACTGTTTTTCCAGAGGTAGGAGGGGTTATCAGGCTTTTAATGTGCACATGGTGTGAACTGTCTCCACAAGGGTTGAGGGGTATTGGTCCCAAGGAGGGATCTCCTGGCCCACAACATCTATATGCACTTCAATGGGGAAGTCAGGGGAGGGACCGCGTTCCTGAATAAGCTATAGTTTGCTGATTTGTACTTAAAAATACACTCAGGATTTGGTATGACTTCCAGGATGTATGTCAACATTTTTGAAGATTGTTCCAGAAGCTATGAAATGACATATGCTTTGCCTGTGTGTGTTTCTTTTGATTCTCTGGTCATTTTATGGTTTTGCTGATGAATCCGTCCAGCTTTACCTTGACACACACGCCTTATTTGGTCTTCAGTTTTACCTTTTCCTCTTCGGTACTCTTTTTTTTTCTTTTATTTGTACATGTTCTTCATTCTTGTGACAAGTAGGCTCTTCATGGTGTCCAGATGTGCCCTTACCTGCTTTAGGTAACTATAATATGGACTGCTTATGATAACAGCCCTGATGGTGCTCGGTAAACACCATTTGAACTGTCCCAAATTGTAGCCCTGGGGCTCCTTGGTAAACAAAGATTGGACTACCCGGCTACAAGAAAAAGAGCACACATCATGTCCCTGATGCCATTCCTAGTCAATGAGCATTTGAGCAGTCCCAGGTACCAGCTCATGCTGTGCTAGGCAAATAGCACATTGATTGTCACATATTCCAGCCTGGTGTTAGCGCCAGGTAAACAGTATTCGGATGATGGGGAATACAAGCCTTCTTGATGGCGAAAGATAAATAGCATTCTGATTGTCACAGATAATTCCCCAGGGTTTCCTGGTAAACAGCATTCCTGCTGTCCTTAATAAAAGTGCTTGGGGTGTTGGATAATCAGCATTTGGGATGTCCTGGATAACACCCTTGGTGGAGATGCTAGGTAAATATCATTCTGACTGTTTCAGATACCAGGCCTGGTGGTGTCAGGTAATCAGAATTTATAGTGTTATAGATGCCATCCATTTGAGTAATAGTTAAACAGACTCAGGGTATCCTGGATACCAGCACTAGTGGTGCTAGATAAACAACATTCAGACTATCCTAGATGCCATCACTGGTGGCGGTGCTAGGTAAATATTATTCAGTTTGTCCCATATAGGAGCTGTGGAGATGCCAGTTAAACAGCACTCATACTGTCCCTAATAGCAACTCTGAGAGTTCTTCATAAACAGCATTAGATTGAATACCATACATGGGGTTGCTAAACAACAGCACCCAGACTGTCCTTGATACCTGCCCATGGGATGCTGGGCAAACAACACTCAGACGGTCCTTAATATCAGCCCTGGTGACAGTAGTATACCAACAGGATTTAGACTGCCCCAGATACAAGCCCTAGTGGTGGTGCTATGTGGATACCTCTGGCACATGCTGTGGCATGTAAACATCATTCATAATGTCCCTTATACCATCTGTGGGGTCCTAGCTAAACAACCTTTGCACTGTCCAACACAAGAGCCCTGGTGGTGGTATTAGGTAAATAGTATTCAGACTTTAAATGATACCAGCAATGCGGTTGCCAGGTGGATATCATTATCACTGTCCGTGATATCAGCCCAACGAGTTGTTTTGAGAACAACATTTGGACTGTTCCAGATGTCAGTTATCGTGGTGATATGATAAGATATGATATTCTATTTGTATCACGTTCGTACACAAGTGTTTCAGAGCGCAACAAGGCAAGGGAGGGGAAACAGGGGAGAAACAAAACAACGATCTTACTAGGCCCAGTGACATTGAGAACGTGCAAGTGCATGGGAAAGGGAAAGGGGAAAAGTGCATGGAAGGGGGAGAATGGAAAGTGCAGAGCAGAGGAGAACAGATAAATAATAATAAATACAAATAAATAGATGAAGCAATACAGAGGGAGTGCAGTCAGCAAGTGGCAAGAGCTGTGTTTACGGCAGCAGAACTGGGTAAGTCATAAAAGAAGAAAAATGGGGCGTGTGGACTGTGGGGGTTACAGGTACAGTCCCCAGTGTGAGGGGTGGCCAGGAGGAAGTGCAGAAGGGTGGCAGGGTGAGCCGGTACCTGGTCACGGGGGACAGAGGGTGGCCAGGGGCACAGTGCCAAGAGAGCGGATCAGCAGGGCAGAGGGGGAGCAAAGGCAAATCCAAAGAGGAAGGTCTTGAGGTGCTTCCGGAACCAGAGATGGTTCTCCTCAAGTTTTAGATTTGCAGGGAGGCTATTCCAGAGGGAGGCCCCAGCCGAAGATAGAGATCTCCTCCCAGCTTGTTTCTTTGAAAAGCGACTGACCCTGTGGGAGTTAGAGGTAGAGGAGCCAAGGGCTCGTGAGGGGAGGTATTTCCAGAGGGATAGCTGAAGGTATTTTTGGGCCCAGGCCCCAGAAAGCCTTGTGGACAATGCAGAGGGTTTTACATTTAATCCTTGCAACCACTGGGAGCCAATGGAGAGATTTCAGAGCTGGAGAGATACAATCCGAGGGCTTGAGGCCAAGGACAAGTCTCGCAGTCCTGTTCTGGATTAGTTGAAGAGGGCGAAGAGTAGAGGCAGGTAACTTTAGAAAAAGGCTGTTACAATAGTCCAACTTAGAGAGAACCAGAGCTTGGGAGACAGTGCGCTTCTGGGGGAAGGAGAGGAAAGGAAGCGTACCTCTGAGGAGGTGCAGTAGGAAGTTTGACTTTTTAGAGACATCTGAGATGTGGGCGGAGAAGGAAAGTGTGGCGTCAAAGATGACCCCGCGGTTCTTAGCCTCACAGGTGGGGATGGGAGGAGGGCCAAGCGAGGCCGGCCAGAGAGAGAGTGGAAAGGATGGAGAAGGTGTGCCGATGAGGTGGATCTCAGTCTTGCTGGCATTCAGGCAAAGATCATTGGTAGCAAGCAAAAGGTATTTGGGTTGTGCCTGAAACTGTGGGGTGCCAGGTAAATAACCCTCATACTATACATGATAACAGCGTACAATAGCACCTGGGTCGTTCCAAGTGTCGAAAGGGATTACCACAATGCATTATCTCAGGCCCTAATAACCAGACAGTCTCAAGGAATATGGCTGAATACTTTATTATCATTTCAATAAAGTAGGGAACCTGGTGAAAAGAGTGTAGCTCACACACTCTCAATGCATTTTGGTTACACAAAAGGTTTTATACCTCGACATACGTCAGCTATAACGTCATCCTACGTGGCTAACAATACAACCTACTGGATGGAGGGATTGGTTAGGGGAAACTTATACATATAATTTGTGTGAATTTTAGTATCATCATTGGATGCCTTTTATCTTGTAGGCACGCCTTGGATCACCTCTAGCTGCATAAAATACAGATAAAGTAATAACAGTAGCAGATAGGTCCATGCATCAATGTATGTTCCACCAATACATAATCCCTCATGATTGGTTGGCACTCTCTTACCAACCATGGACATTCGACTTGTTAGCAGCACATAAACAACGGAACCCTGATGCAAGAGTACACCGTCAGACAACTACCTTCCTTGAAATGACCAAGATAATTATAGTATCAAGAACTTAACAAAAAACAAGTAAATGAACTGTGCATTATCCAAAATAAAGCAGCTGGACTTATTTTTGGACTAAAGCCCTGGGACTATTGTATCACCAGGCCTGAAAAACCTCAATACACTCCTTGTTTCAAAAGAGTAACTCACAACATCAATTGTACTATTTTCTAAAACCTAGAAAACATTGCTTGTACAAAACATGAACTCTTCCATGAACACATATGTACCCGCAAGACTGCTAAGATCATCACAGGTTATCAACCCAAATGCACCCTTGTTCAGAAGACTCCAACATAGAGGTCTATCCCTCGCGCTATAGCTCAGACATTTTGGAACAACCTTCCCACAACCTTGAAGAAAGCAATACACTCAAGAGGCTCAAAAGGACCGTAAAAGTCTGGCTTCATTGACAGATCTAATTCACATATGCATATGTACATTAACCAACGGAACCTCTGTCCCTCCATTGACTCCTATACTAAACTATACCACACTTACATCTCATCACTAGCACTTTCACTGCATGGCAATATTTAGCCATTACCTCATACCCTTGAATTTGCCTGCCTTGTGGAAATCGAAATAATATTGTACCTCCTATCGCATTGTTTGAATGTATGTTGGCCTATGCCAAGTTGTCTAAAAACATTGTGTACATAGATTCCGCGGCAAGGTCTTGACCTTAATGTATTGTGCAAATCGCCATCTTGGATTTAGCCGCCATTTTAGGTTCTCTTGCAGTGTGGAAGTCACCCTGAACAACAAAATGGAGGCCGAATGACATTTCGAGTGGGATTCTGGCCGTTGTGACCTCCGCACACATGAATAAGTAATATGCCCGCAGGCCACTTGTTGGGGTCGCGAACTGAGACCTTGTCCTATCCCTGACCTATGTGTAAATGAACAACTGTATCAGCGGAACTGATCAAAATGCATACATTATGGCATTGACCTGGCAACGAACCCTAGGCCTGGTCCCAAGAATGGTTAACCCGCGAGGGGGTTGGCCAGAGCTGGATAAAAAGTATAAAAACCCAAGTATCCCAATGTACGCTCTCTCACACTAACACGGCGAACTACCGTTGATGGTTCGTTCTGTTACTCTGAGGGCCGAATTGACTTTTGGTAATTGTTGTATCTTTGAATAAAGCGCTTTGTATGTCCTTTGTAACCTGTGTTGGTGTGTTTCCTTTGGGCTTCCCAGCCTCATATCAATTTTTCTGTTTCCACAGTTGGCGCCCGAACAGGGACCCTCAAGATTGATGCCGGATCATTAAAGGTTGACGCAGACTATCGAACTGGGATCGGACGGTGTGATTCTGCGGGCCCGAGACGCGATACCTCGGCAGGGCTGCACGATCCGATCCTTGGACGATAGTCGTGTGGTCTGACACGGCATCTTGACGAGGGTCCAATTTTGAGGTGGGCAGATTTGCCGAAACCACCAAACGCAAGGTAAAATTCGTTAGGTAAGTTCTTTGTAAACCGTACGGTCCTCCTTAGGTTTGGTCAGGTGCAGTCGTGACCCGGGTCTTAATTTAACCCTGACACTTTGAATTTGGCGTATTGTATCTGCAGACACAATTATTGAACCAGATAACACCCATTTTTTGTGAAATGCCTGGGAAATTGTCTAGCTGCTTTAGGGCTCTGTTCTGCAGCGATCGACAATCCTTGGAATTTAGCCGCCCGGCACCACAGGAGGGGTCGCCGGCATGTACTATGTACTGTAAGTATGGCATTGGAAGTATAGTATTTAATGATATTTGGCACAGACAGACCAGACATGCCTCCGAATTTCAGTGGCCAATCAACGGTAGTTTTGAGATCCCCCGTATTGAATACTTAGAATCAATCTTGTTAAAGAAAAAGGCTAGGCCAGCAGCCTTTGATGTGTTACAGAATTGGAAGAAAGAAGCATTACAGCAGCTTAAAAGTAGGGATAAACATGTACGTCGTCATAAAACAAATGCTGAAAAAGCATTATTATATGATAAAGAAAAGCGGTCAGAATCAGTTAAAAATATGGATAGAGCCTTTTCACTAGGGATCCAGAAAATGTATCCCTCTAAAGATTTCCATGTGTCTGAGGAATTTATTGAGAAATTATTAAATGAACGGAGGCCCGATGCCTCAGCGCCACCTCCGTAAGCTCCTGTTTTGGGCGCTCTGCCCATTCCTGCTGTTGTTCCTGTTGCTATTCCTGTTCCCCCTGTACAGCCTATTGTTCCTAGTCCTTTGGTTGTTGTTCCTCCGCCTATCGCACCGCCCCTTCCCCCTGCACCGATAGTTGCACCTTTGTTAAATTTACCTATACCCCCGCTCCCGAGTGGCCCCGTATTGACTGAAGTTGATCCAGGTGCAGGGTCAAAGATTGTGACTCGTAGTACTGTTTCTGCAGATAGGAAACAGGAGTTGTTTGCATGGGCTAAGCATTGCATGGAGAAAGGTGATCAAGCTAATGTTTTTTCTACATTATCTAATTTGAATAGTTTTCCCGAGAAAAATGTTTTTATCGAAGGTTTGGGGACTCATTTGTGTGTGATGTGGGGTAGATTACAAAATTCGGATCTTCCACAAGGGGTGAGAGATCTGAATGCCTTGGCACTTTCGAGGGACACAGAGCAGAAAGTATATGGACATGTTGAAAGATTGTTTGAGTTTAGGAAAGACTTTGAAAAATCACAAGATGAGGATGATGAGGACGATAGAATATATGTACAGAAACGGTTCCTTCCGTGCCGAAGAACAGCACCTGAGGAAGTACGAATTTGTACCAAAGATGCGGTTCAATGGATCTCGGATTCATCGATACCGCCAGACGAAGTGTATGATACGTATAGTCAGTATACAGTAGAGATGCAAAGCAAAGTAATTCAGGTGATGGTACAGCACCTGCAAGAGGAATGTGTAAGGAAGAGGGTTAGTTGCCCCATAGAATTATTGGGGATTTCTAAAAGGGCTTTTTCGCCCGACACTTCTACAGCTGCCTTAGCGCTCGACCTGGCTCTATTGCTTAGTAAGCGGCCGGAGGTACCTATATCTCAGTTGCCTATGAGAGAGGTTCCTCCGACCTTTGTCCCAAAAGTTGAGATCCCCGCCAACGCGGTGACTGGTGCCCCCGCGGTGGATATCCCTGCACATTATGTATCGCAATTTGTTCACGTCCCGTTTTCACGACAGGAAGTGAACACAATTAGACAATCAGTTCCCGATATTAGGAAAAACCCGACGGGGTTTTACAAAGAAATAGAGTCCGTTTAACAGTCCTCTGTGTTCACCTTGAGTGACATTGACTTGTTATTCCCTGTACTCCTACCCGTAGATGTATGGAAACAGGTTCGGACAATAGACGATGTGCCGGGCTGGGAGATACGTGGGCAAATATGATTAGAATTGATGCAGAAAGACCAGCTGGTGAGAAACCACCACAGGTAATACTTACTTTACCTGATAGGATTGTCGCTAAACTAAAAACTATAATTCCAGAAAAAAGGATTATTTGGGACAAGCTTGCGGCCTGTGTTCAAGGGAAAACTGAAGGCGCCACCGAATTTTTCAATAGATTCGAGCAGGTATTTTCTGACTTCAGTGGACAGGATTTAGGTACAGTGTCGGGGAAGAGGTTGTTTGTGGACAAATTTGTACGTGGATTGTTACCTGACATCCAGTCACAAATTATGTCCTCTGAGAGCGCTTGGCAGGCAAAATCTCAATCTGAGGTTTTGCACATGGCTCAGTATTATGAGAACCGTGTTAATAATGAGAAGGAAAAAATTAAAAAGAGAAAGGGAGATTTGAAAACCAAAGTATTATTACAGCAAATTATTAGAAACCCCAGAGGAGGTATGACACAAACTAGAGGTCAGTACGTTCCAAAAGGAAATGCTCCTCTGAATCCTGTAAATATTAATCAATGTGCTTATTGCCGCCAGGAAGGTCATTGGCGAGCACAGTGCTCTGTCCTTCGCCAGAGGTCAAATGGTGCATTTGGAGGTATGGGTAGACGACCTAGGGGCCGCCCTGGAGCAGGGGGCCCTGACAGAGGTCAACTTTTACAAGATTCTCAGCAACCTTTTTCACGGGAAAATCAGACCTCGAGTATGGACTCGAGAAACATATTTGATCACCCTTCTGCTGCTTACCTTTCTGAAGAGCTTCCTTCTGATGAGGCTCTATTTTATTAGGATTGCCCGAAGCAGGGTTTGGAACCTTCACCTATTCCCGTTAATCAGAAAGGCCCCTACGTTGAATTATTAGTAGGGAATAGGAAACACCAGTTTTTGATTGACACTGGAGCACAGAAGTGCTCCATTGATCATTCTAGGGTTCCAAACATCCCACTGTCAGGGCAAACAAATGTTTCCGTAGGGTTTTCTGGTATACCAACTGTCTGTTCGGTTTCTGCGCCGGTATCCGTTTCTTTGGGTCCCTTCACGGACCATTGTCCTTTTCTTCGCACTTCAAACTGTGGAGAGAATTTGCTGGGGTTGAATTTGTTAAAGAAATTGAACGCAGTAATTCATTGTTCTTCGGATGGAGTACAGCTAACGGTTTCACCACAGCAACTTCCTAATTCTCAGTTCTCGATTCGACCTTTACCTCCCGAGTTCAGCATTGTCCCGGAATGTTTGTGGGCGGTGGATGACAATGATGTCGGAGTGTTACATATTGAGCCTGTTAAAATAGTCCTGAAACATGGGGTAAAACTGCCACGCATCCCGCAGTATAAAATATCAGTCGAAGGTGAACGTGCTTTGAAATGCATTGTCTCCGATTTTGTACATCGTGGGGTGATCGAAGAGATTACAGGTAGTTTGTGTAACAGTCCGATCTTACCCGTATATAAGAAAGGCAACAATGCAATTCCATACCGGTTTATAATTGATCTTCGTGCTATTAACCGAGTGGTCGCCCCACAATTTCCAACTGTGCCTGATGTGACGACGATATTAACAATGATCCCTGCTACGGCTATGCACTTCAGCGTTGCGGATTTGAAAAATGCCTTCTTTAGTATCCCTATACATAACGAAAGCAGCTATCTGTTTGCGTTCACCTTGGGGGGACGCTCAATTACATTTACAAGGACACCTCAAGGGTACACTGAAAGTCCCAGTATTTATAGTAGAGCTTTAAAAGAGCAGCTTGACACCCTTGAATTGCCACCTACTTGCACGCTGCTTCAATATGTTGATGATTTACTTTTGGCTGCAGATTCTGAGAAGGCCTTTAAAGAAGGCACTATACTGTTGCTTGTTCATCTAGCTAAAAATGTTCACAAAGCTTCGCATAAAAAATTTCAATATTGTTGTCAGGAGGTTGCCTATCTAAGCTACCTCCTGTCAAAGGAGGGGAGAAGATTGACACCTGAAAGAATAAAACACATTTCTGGCATGTCTGTTCCAAATACACAGAAGGAAGTCAGAGCCCTGATAGGGATGGCGTCCTACTGTAGGTTGTGGATCCCGAATTTCGCACTAGTGATAAAACCGATGTTGACTTTGACGAAGAAGGGCATTTCTCTGCCACTGCCATGGGAATCGGAACATCAACGATCATTTGAGCTTCTCAAAACCGGGCTATGTTCGGCACCGGTTCTGGGTACTCCAAATTATGACAAGGCCTTGGTGTTGTTTGTGCATGAATGTGATGGATGTGCTTTGGCTGTGTTAACACAGGAACATGGAGCGAAGAATAGGCCGTGCGGCTACTACTCCTCCGCCCTTGATCCTGTCGCATGCGCTTTGCCAAGATGTTTGCGCGCTGTCGCTGCTGCTGCCGCGTCTGTAAAACAGAGTGAGGGAATGGTACTAGGCCATGATTTGATTTTGATGGTACCTCACTCTGTTGATATTCTATTGAACAAAACCCAAACGCAACACCTCACCTCTGCACGGTTAACAAGGTATGAACTAATTTTGTTTGCCCCTCATATTCAAATTAAGAGGTGTTGTGTTCTTAATCCAGCTGAACTCTTACCTTTCCCGCAAAACATTGTTTGCGGTAACGAAGAATTACATGACTGCCTGTATACCACTGAACAAGAAACGAAGGGCAGGATAGATCTCATAGATACTCCTTTGGAGAATGCAGAAGGGGAGCTGTTTTGTGATGGCTCCTGCTTCATACTTTCGAATGGTACATCTATAGCTGCTTATGCAGTTACTACATTGAGCAAAGTTGTCGAAACTAAGAGAATTTCGCATAACTCTGCGCAGGCCGCAGAGATTATACCGTTGACCCGAGCTTGTGAACTTTCCCAAGGGCGAAGAGTCAATATATATACTGATAGCCAGTACGCATTTGGGGTGGCTCACAACTTCGGAAAGCTTTGGTCGAAAAGAGGGTTCCTGACCTCACATGGGACCAAGATTCAGCATGGCCCCTTGATAGTGCAATTACTTTCGGCACTCTCACTCCCTAAACAGTTAGCGATCATGAAATGTGCAGCACATCGCAAGGTCATAGATGATGTAGGAAAAGGGAACGCGTTTGCGGATTTGATAGCCAGACAAACGGCCACAGACCTTAGCACGGACATGTATGCTTCAAGGGAAATGAGAGATGCTTGTATAATGGATGAAGGTATTGGGTCTGTGCGAGATATTCAAACTGATGCCACAATGGAAGAATCTAAAAAGTAGGCTGAAGGAATGGGGAAACTGGATGACGAAGGGTGTTGGGTGGATACATCCGAAGGGAAATGGTTGCTTCCTGATTCTTATGTATTGGCAATGGTTGCAATGGCACACGCTCCTACGCATGTGTGTGCCCAGCAGATCATGAAAATGTTAGAACAGGTTTGGGTAAATGACAGAATTCTGGAAACTGCAAAGAGGCACCTCCAGAACTGCATGATCTGCCTACAGCAAAATGTGGGTAAAGGGACAGTGACTCCAAGGGGAAGTTTTGGGCCCCCCTCTGTCCCGTTTGAGGTCATCCACTTTGATTTTATTGAGATGGAACGATGCAGTAATCTAAAATATGTTCTTGTCATTATTTGTGCCTTCAGTAAATGGGTCGAGGCTTTCCCCGTCAAAGATGCTACCGCCATGACCACTGCAAAGATTATGGTAAAAGAATTCTTTCCTCGATTTGGGCTCCCGAGGATAATCTGGTCGGATAATGGTCCTCACTTTATCGCAGCAGTAATTTTGCAAATATGTGCAGCCCTAGGTATTGAGAAACAATTTCATTCAGCTAGGCATCCTCAAAGTGCTGGGTTGGTAGAAAGACACAACGGTATTTTAAAGAATAAACTTGCAAAAACATGTGCTGATACCAAACTGAAATGGCCAGATGCTTTGCCTATTGTGTTATTAGCTATGCGTACCACACCTCAGACTAGAACTGGGCTTTCTCCATTTGAAGTAGTAATGGGGAGGCCTGCTAACATTTGGGGTCTCCCGAAACCTAAAGACCTGAGGGAGGTGGAGAATGCATTGCTTGTAGACTACTGTAACCAGTTAACTAAAAATCTGTATTTCATTTACCACCAGGTGAATTCTGCTTTACCTGTACGGTTCACGGGCCCAGGACACGATATACAGCCTGGAAGTTGGGTCCTCGTGAAGGCCTACGAGAGGTCTTCCTGTCTTGCGCCTCGCTGGCGGCGACCCCACCAGGTATTATTGGTCACCAGGACAGCAGTGCGGGTGGCTGGAAAGAAGAACTGGATTCACACGACGCACGTCAAGAAACTTCCTCACCCGATGCCACCCGCTACAGAAGAAGCAGAACCCCTCGCTGATGCTACAGTCTCTCATCTTGGAGTAGCAAACAGCGCTGTGAGTGCGTCGGAGAAGGTCTCTGAGCCTGAGGAGCTTGGGGAACAGTCCATTTCATCTCCGCACTCTCTTGAAAAATCACTTCCGGAAAACACTGTTTCGAGCTCTGCGACTTCCGTCGCCACCGACACGTCGCTTCCCTCTGGAAGTGACGATACTTTGCTTTCGGACCAGACAATTTCGGGTACCATCAGGTACAACCTTCGACCAAGGAAATAGAACTACGGCACGAGTTTCGTACATCTGGAAAAAAAGGAAGTGATTGGAAAATTGTCTTGTTATGAGAAAGTTTTGTTGAACAAAAAGGGATTCTGCTGGCTCGGTTTGGGAAGGACTAAGAAATCACGCGACCGTAGTGTCGCCAGCAACGAACATTGGGGCCGTCGATCGAGAAACTACGATGCCTGCCACCTTCACCGTTGCTCCCCGCACTGGACTTTTAGATAAGGGGGTGACCAAATCGAACAATGAACAATATGCCTGGGCCCCGAAAACGTACTGTTGTGTTTTGATTTTGATTATTGTTATTTTTGCAACTGCTGCTGTAGGACTTTGGTATTTCGAAGAAGTCTACCCTTTGAAACCTTTATTACCGACCAAGATCGTACCAACTGTTTTGACTCCCTCTGTACACCTTCACACTCTGTCCCCCAGAGACTCCCAACATAGACAGAAGTATCATAATAACACTGTAATGATAGTAATGAATGCTACTCATGCCATTTTTAATAAGAGTAATTGTTGGATTTGTACTCACTTACCGCAGCATGGGAACAAGGGACTGGGATGGTATATATATCCTCTACCTTTAACGACTTCTTGCTATGCCTCTCTTAGAGCACTATTCTTTGGCCGATGGAATGATAGCATCTCAGGGAACTTTGATGGAACTAATTTAAATGATTTTGAGAAACGTGAATTGACTCCCCTGGGATGCTCGCTTTTGGCAAATAGAAGTAAACCTAACGTTGCTTCTATTAGGCCGTCTGACAAACTATCTGTTCCTTTTCAAACTCTGATTTCCTTTAAAATGGCTCCGATAGGCAATAAGGATGCTGTACCTCCTTCTTATTCTATAAATCATAGTCCCGACTTGGTTCCATTCTGTGTACAGAGAAATGGCACTAGGCCAATGGGAGATTTTGAAACTTGTAAAAATATTGTAAATTTGACTGGGGAAAACAGGCCTCTGTATGTAGGAGGGCCTGTTTATTTTGTTTGTGGTAGTTTAGCATTTCCCTGGTTGCCCAAGGATTGGCAGGGAACCTGTTATTTAGGAATATTGTTACCCGGGGTATTTGTAGCTAGTACATTGGAGGTTTCTAAGGCTCGACCATGGCGAGACAACAATGGAGATACCCCTGGGCAAGTATTGGGGGACATAGCTAAATCGATTGTGCCCTTTTGGGGACAAATAGCAAACTCAGAGAACATTAGGGGATTAGCAAGGGTATTGGAGAGAACGATCAACCGGACCACGGACATACTCTACAATATGACCTTAGAGCAAAAGGTGATAAGATTGGTAGCACTTCAAAATCGGATGGCATTAGATGTCATCTTGGCAGAACGAGGTGGAGTATGCAAATTAGTGGGGTCCGCTTGTTGTGTTTTCGCACCAGACTCCTCACCAACAATTTTTAAAGCAATTCAGAACTTGCATACTCTCAGTTCTGAAGTCCATATCCCTGTAGGAGACTGGAACCTTAGTACTTGGTTTTGGGATTCTTTGCGATCTTGGGGTTGGAAGGTGCTTTCCGTTATTCTGGTTATTTTAGGGATTCTGTTATTCCTTTGTTGTTGTTTTCAATGCCTCCCAAGTATATGTGGAATGATAGGGGGGTGTTGTGCTCAAACAGTGAGCGCAATAGGGCATAAAATATATACCCCAGATACAGCATCTAAAGAATTCATGTTACAAGAGGTTCTTATGAACGACCTTATTGCTATAGACAATGCGGACAATGAGGCGGAACCTATGGATGATAATACATGGAGTCATTTTCGAAAGTATTAGGGATGATGTTTAGCACTTGGCATATGTATGGAATGTATGTTGGCCTACGCCAAGTTGTCTAAAAACATTGTGTACATAGATTCCGCGGCAAGGTCTTGACCTTAATGTATTGTGCAAATCGCCATCTTGGATTTAGCCGCCATTTTAGGTTCTCTTGCAGTGTGGAAGTCACCCTGAACAACAAAATGGAGGCCGAATGACATTTCGAGTGGGATTCTGGCCGTTGTGACCTCCGCACACATGAATAAGTAATATGCCCGCAGGCCACTTGTTGGGGTCGCAAACTGAGACCTTGTCCTATCCCTGACCTATGTGTAAATGAACAACTGTATCAGCGGAACTTATCAAAATGCATACATTATGGAATTGACCTGGCAACGAACCCTAGGCCTGGTCCCAAGAATGGTTAACCCGCGAGGGGGTTGGCCAGAGCTGGATAAAAAGTATAAAAACCCAAGTATCCCAATGTACGCTCTCTCACACTAACACGGCGAACTACCGTTGATGGTTCGTTCTGTTACTCTGAGGGCCGAATAGTTATCCGTATGTCAATTGACTTTTGGTAATTGTTATATCTTTGAATAAAGCGCTTTGTATGTCCTTTGTAACCTGTGTTGGTGTGTTTCCTTTGCGCTTCCCGGCCTCATATCAATTTTTCTGTTTCCACAGCCTTAGCCGTGTGAATGGTTATCAGACTTGTTCCTGCATCCACTTGTTTTATGTTTGTTATAACATGAAAAATGTGCAAGCCCCAGAATTTCTCTAACTGATGGTGCCTTAGTAAAAGCATCAAACACACTATGTAATCCAAATGTCAGCTCAGATCTCTGATACCGACTGTAACTAAGCAAACTACTTTGGTGTGTAACCTCATCCTTTGCTTCCTTTTCCGGTTTTGGGTGTCACAGGAAAGTTGAAGTGGTAACCCCCATGAGTTACTGTATTATATAATTTATACATAAATAAATAGATACAATATATTGGGCCTCATTACGAGGTAGGAGATAGCCATGGTGCTGTTAGCACCATGGCTATCCCCTTACCACATTCCGGGTCCGGGTTCCCGAAATAGGGACTTCCTGGGTCATTCCAACCTTGGAGGACCCGGTAAATCCCCATTCCGGGAACCATTCCCCATTCCCATTTGAGCCCCCATAGGGCTCAATGGGAATGGGGAGGGAGCTAATAACGGTACCGCAATTTGCGGTACCGTTATTAGCTCTGAAGTCCCTTAACGGGTCCCTTCCATAACGCCTGATAAAACCATGCGCTAAGGAAGGGACCCGCTAAGGGACCTCGGAATAGGGTGGTAAGGGATTACCGGCACTGGTGTCCTTACCGGTGCGGTAATCCCTTACCACCTACCTCGTAATGAGGCCCATCTTGAAGTGTCTTTTACAGTGGCAATACTGGCATATATTGTGGGCTTATAAATCATGTGCACTGTTAGTCTTGTGGTACCTATTAGAGTTTTTCCTGTGTTACCCTAAAGAAAATATTGCATGTTGTATGTTTCATTATCAAATCTTTTCCAAAATATTTGCTGTAAAATGCATCATTTCAACCCAGTATTAACTCTCAGTGGGAGAACCCCCTGAACTGCCCTTGGCTGCACTCTGTCACTCAGGCTAATTTGAGGGAAATGTATATGGTACTTCAGTAACAATTCACCAGTCGCCACTGGTAAAAAATCAGTTAGGGCTCCATATTCACAAAAAACATCATCCACTTTCTGCGCTACAATGAGAAATCTTCAGCATTTCTGCAACCTGTTGCAGTGTTTCTGCACACTGGATACCATGGACACATTTATCCAAAAGAATCTGCTGTGCCTCTACTTGGTAAAACCAAGCAGATGATTCCTGATCCATGTCCCGGCTTCTCTCACGATCCAGGGCTTCTGATACTGTATTACACATGAGGCAGTACAATTCCTCCCGGGACCAGATAACCACATCCTTGGGCTGATGAGGATGATTCTCAAATCCTTGGGCTGATGAGGATGATTCTCACATCCTTGGGCTGATGAGGATGATTCTCACATCCTTGGGCTGATGAGGATGATTCTCACATCCTTGGTTGGAAAATTGATACATCCCCTTCCCCACAAGCGTCAATCTCAGCTTAGTCCATTGCAGCGTGGCAACAGACCTGAAGGAAAACTCCCTTTCTAACACCCCAGAACCTGTTACACAGTGATTTGACAATTCCAGGGTTCTTATGCTGACCAAGGCACCATGCTTTAATGAGGCAGTATGAGTTAAAATAAGAGGAACACAGAGTTGTATGGCTTTAGGTAACAGTTTGCAGATCGAGGAGGGCAGAAGGAGATGCAGCCCCAGCTATGCCAGCAAACGGGCGCTCAGTAGCATTTCCTACCTTCCTTCAGACTGCACGTGCCCCTCTCGGTGCTGTGTGCATGCACTGCAGCCATGTGGATCAAAACTATTAAGGATAGGTAAGCATGTCCACACTAAAACTCCTTCCAGTTACATAACAAAGACCACCTTAACAAGTGAGGGACAAGTCGAAGGAACACATGGGTGGACGGTGTCCGCCCAGCTTTTTCAGAGGGCAGACGCTGTACGCCCTATTGAGCTCATTTGAAAGGAGCACGTAATGGGAATCTACTGCGTAAAAGCCTTGCTTAAAGATTTTACGCAGTTGATTCTTGTCACGGCTTATTTTCATTCATTTGTATGGCGGAGAGAAGTAGTGGATCATAACTTCTGATTGTGGAGAATTAGGGGCACTTGAAATATGATCCCCTATGCTTTTTCAAGGAATTAAAAAAAGAATAGTTCTTTGCTGCACCCACTTGAAATAAACAGTGTTGTGGCAAGGATTTGAAGTTAGGTCATGGAGCTGTGAGCCCAGACAACCACACGATCAGACACTTAACGACAAGACCATCCAAATCTCTTGCCATGAAGCACTAAAATGTCTTCTGTTGACATTCTGCTATCCCGGACATGTTTATTTACAGATTCCTAGGCATACAAGTTGCTAATGTGGTTTTAAATATTCCCCAGTATCACAGTACTAAATTGTGGTTGCATATCCTTCGGCCTGGTACGAGAGGCTAGGGCTTTCCAATGGGAAACATAGGGCCTCATTACACGGATGGCGGTGGACCAAGGTGCTATTAGCACCTTGGTCCATGCCGGTAAAATACCGGCAGCGCCTTGGTGGAAAGGGGAATTACCGCCCTATTCCAAGGTTGGTGGGCGGTAATTCCCCCTTCCCCCATTGCCCTTCCCCATTCCCATTTTTGCCCCATAGGGCTCTATGGGAATGGGGAAGGCGCTAATTACGGTACCGCAAATTGCGGTACCGTAATTAGCTCCCTGGTCACTTTGCGGGTTGGTTTTTACCGCCTGCAAAAAGCAGGCGTTAAATTCCCCAACCCGCAAAGGGACCTCGTAGTGAGGCGGTAAGGGTTTACCGGTACCGGTAGAATACCGGTACCGGTAAACCCTTACTGCCTACCATGTAATGAGGCCCATCGTCACTGTGGGAGGTAGAGCTGGCCATTGAATTCAATGCCTGTGCCAAAAACCCAGTTTTACTGGTTTCTGAGTCTGTTCTTAGTAACCAAGTCTTTTGGGGACAAATATAATGTACATTATATAGCAAAACCCCCACCCACATATTAAATCACATTTCTGTGAAAGCAAAAGCTGTCATTTGACATTTAACTTTTAAACAGTGAAGGCAAGCGTCCCCCAGCCAGCACGATCCTCCCCGCAATGAGAGACAATGACGGACTCTCACAAGTTGGGAATAAAGCCAAGACAGAGTGCGGGTGAGCTTAAATGAGAGTTTATCAATCAGAATAGGGCATGCAAAGAACTCTGCAACCTCCGAGAGCGTTCTGTCTGACAATAGCAAAGACAGGCGTATTTATTTACAAACAACATCATCAGTACCTACATACTATAAGGGGCACAAGTTCAATGGGATTGGGTGGCGATGACTAGCTATAGGTGCTGCTGCGATGTGGTTGGCCTTGGCTGGAGGACGTCACTTGTCAGCCTCGTGGGTTGGGCTGGGCCTGGCAGGTCAGCTGAGTTCATCCGGGCGGTGTTGTTGTGCCATTGTGGCCAGTGTCAGAGATGAATGTCCTCACCTTACTTATTTGCCCTATGCCATGCACACTGCAGTCATTCAGTCATTGCAATGTTATCTCCTTTAGTAAATCTATCAATAGGTTATCCTACAGGTTAATGCAACACAGGAGGAATGCACCTTGTGAGGGGTTTGATGGTGATTTATCCGTGCATGGTTACCAGTGTCCTGTTTGACCGGTACCATAGGTCGTGGGGTTAAGTCTCCAGGCATGGGACGGGCGGTACATGTCTTTCTGTCTCGTTAGAGGTTATTACGAATGGGCTGTTGTGTGTTACCACAGTATTGGGTGTCTTCGTTGCACCGGGTCATAAGTCTGAGGTGTTCCGGGGGGTTGTGGGGTTTACGAGGGGGCGCCTTGGATTTGTGTATTCAAGCGGAGGTTTACTGCTGGGCTGTAAATAATGCAGGTGGCAGCCCGTGGCCTTGGGTGCTGTAGCGGGGACTACAAATCTTTGAAGCGGCTCCAGCCTAGTTGGGGGAGGTGGAGCAGCATGGCACAGGCCTTAGCTCTCTTATTTGGCAGACTTTGCAGGGTGGGGGGGTGGGAATGGCCTTGCACATATTCGCAAAGGTATTTTCCTCGTGTGTTGCCGACTTTCGATGAGAACATCATAAACATTTGAACATCCTTATAATACTCATTTGGATCACTTGAAAACATACATTTCAACTCACTACATGTCTCTCGAATAGAGCCAGTCTAAGCACCTTACTAGTACATTATATTTTAACAACTACAGCATTTAGTAATATGCATATATATTTGCATTACGTGAGGTAGTAGGGTGGTCGGTGGAGCATAGAGAACGAGGCCCGCCATTGTACGCGGTGGTAATGGCATATAAAGGCTGTAGATATATATATATACACATGACTGGCACATTTGCCCGCGTCTCTTCACCCGAGCCTTATATACAGTTGCATTTGTCCTCCCCTGCACTCTAGCAGCATTAGTTCAGTTATGGCGCGGGACCGCGGGGTGTACGGTTTTCAATGATACATATAGAGAACAATTCCCCGGAAATGCTTTTTATCATTCGCACACCCCTGCAGGGGTGTGGGTCCTCCATTGCTGGTGTCATGTAAACATGCGTTTCATACAATAATTACACAATTTTTACAGGTTTCTTTAGTAGAAGTAGTTTTATGGAAAGGATACACGTATTGCAAGTAGTTTTTGACATTCGTATTTGGGTATTTTTCTGCTTTCATCGGATGAGCATTCTACAGTTCTCCCCACCACCCAGGCCTTGCTGACCGGGTCATGCTGGGAGCAGTGATACACTGTGGACGGTGAAATGTTACAGTGTTAGTATCTTATGCTAGCTAATGTCCGTTTTGTTCGTGGGAACAGGTTCACAGCGGATCTGCCAGGGTGCTGCGGCGACAGGTATAATTGAAACTGTCCGAGGGTGGGGGCCGCGCTACAGTGCGCTGAGCTCACACCATCTTTGATAGACAAAATGGTTTCTGGGCCTAGCTAAATTCAATACGTGTGGGCAATGTCTTCAGCAGGTGAACCCTCCACCACCTGGGCCCGGGTGGTCTGAGGGAACGCCCAATGAGCCATGGCCCTCACCTGGGGAGGGGATGTAGGCAAGGGGGGGTCTTTTCGACCACTCCTCCCCTACATTTCCCCCCTTTCGTTACTTAAGTAACAAATTCTTTAACTCATTCAATCTCCTACACTCTTCTTCGTCCACAACTGCCTCATCCCATGCTGGTGTGCCTTTTATCGGCATCCAGGCTCTGCACACCCCCCTTAAGCTCTCACTCCTCCTAGCATATTCATCTGGGGTACAGGTTAGGTATATACATCCGCCCTCTCCTTCCAAGTCTACCCACACCTCCTGGTACCATTCTAGTATACGGGGCTCTCTGATGGTGGTGTGCCATAATTTGTCTATGATATCCTTGTCATGATACCTGGGCACTAGCTGATACCTGGGTGTATCATCAGTTCCGGTTTGTACCTGCACTTCCTGCATAGTTTGCATTGTCCCACGGGTGTTGCCCATTGTCACCATCATCATTGCACCATTAGGTACTGCGTTAGCAAAACACCGAAGACCCACCTGGCACATGCAAAAAATTAAAAGGAGGAACACCACAGCTGGCATCAAAAATTTCACAGTCGTTCCAAGCCATGAGGGGACCCAGGAGAAGATGTTGTCGAACCACGTACTGTCTTCGGCTCCACCTTCCATTTTCATTTTTTCTCCTAGGTTGTGTACTGCTTCGATCACATGGGACAGGGAGCCGTTTTCTGCATCTTCGGAAGGTACGAAAGTGCAGCAGGCACTTCCAATTTTTCGGCAAACACCTCCATCCATCGCCGTCAACAGGTCCAAGACATACCTGTTTTGCATTGTCATCAGCCGTAAAGCCCTTAGTTCCACTTTTATTACGTTGAACCCTTCTTCAGTGTCATTTGCCAGCTGAATCAATTCCCAGTGTGTTATCTGGAGCCATTTTGCGTTTGCCCTTGCTTGGACACTTGAGATGAGGGAAGCAAAGAATGTTTCTGCTGAGCTGAATAATCGATATCTGTCTGGGATCTGAGCCAACAGTTCTGATGATGCCTTTGATATGTAGTTTGATGATCGTTTGTTACGGGTCAGCACCTCTTCCTTGCTCCCGGAAGACAGGACATACATCTGTGACTCCGCAGTCGGCTGGGCTGCACTCTGTTGTATGCGTTCCTGTGTCTTTTTGCTCCCATTGATGTGGCTTTCTGGTATAACCATTAGGGCTGAGTGCAGAGTGGCCATTGAGCAGCTGCCACTCCATGACGGGGGAAGGTGCAGGTATGCCTGGTTGCCGCATACCCAGTACGTGTCCATCAGGGCCGCTGTCCCTTTTCTCAGATCTGGGATGGTGAGGTCTTGTTACAGTTTTTGTTTGTCCCCATAGAGGTTTTCCCCTCTCCTTTGAAACATAGTTCATAGTCTATTTTGTTTTGCAGTTTGAAGGGTTTTTCAATGGCGGTTACCCAAGTTAGTTTTGAGATGTGTTCCTTCCATACTGGTGTGCATGTTTCTTCTATCCATTGCAATTTCTCTGGTGCCACACCTCTCAGTGCTTCAGCTTTACACATTACTTCTTCATCCTTCCACTTGTTGTCCGAAAAAAGTGTCCCTTGTATTACAAAAAATGGTTCCTCCAGACATACGACCCCTGCCGTCTTCGGGTAGCAGGTTTTCTCGTTCTGCAGCATTCTAAAAGTAACTTCATGTGCCTGGAAGGTGTTCTTAATCCTGCACAACGTAAGATGAAGGAGACACTGGGCATCTATAATTGGCAACTCTTTGGGTAGCAATACTTAGGGTGTACCTGAAGCATGGGGAATGAGGGAACAGACATAGCAGCTCTCGTTTGTTGTTTGTTTAGCTGTTGCACTCATATCCGCATACCATTTATTAGTCTGGTGGGGGTGTCGTGGGTCTTCCATTCTATCTAATCCTAACCCATAGTACTCATCATACTTCCTCCTTTCCGCTCCCTTTTTCTCCTGTTACTTCTCTTCCTAATGTACTTCCCAGCTTCAGGGGTGATAGACACAGTAGACCCCCCTTTCTCCTTCCCGCCCCCTTCACCCAATCATCATATAGTATTTCATGTGTTGCTTTCATTCTTCCATTTTCTTCCATTCTATTATTTGACAATGTGTCTGTAGCTATGGGGGCAGGTTGGCTGGTAGGGGTGTTATACAACCAGGATATGGCGGAGGGGTTTCGGTCGTTCAGACTGTGAGCATTGTAATTAGATATCTTTGGCGGGGACACTGTGTTATTTTGCATTTCACCCTGTAGCTCTTCGTTTTTTATCATGACAGCATTGGATGGCGTTGTATAATAACCCCATACAAGTTTTGTCCCGTCCCATACCAAGAAGTCACCTTCCTTATTATTTACACTCGTGGTTGCATTACTTACAGTAGTGCTGTTAGTCCCTCCCCCCTCGTTTATCTCGATAGAGATAAACGCTATGAACCAGTATGTAACCAGGCCAAACATTAGTGTGAAAAACAATGTAATACACACTGATAGTCCACATTCATACGAATATCTGCATTTCTCAGTTAACCACTCTCTGACTCTAGTAAATGTATACGTTGCAGGCTGCCCGTTAGATGCCATGGTAGTTCCTGTTTGAGATATAAAAGTGCATTAAGTGCATGAATGTAAACATTTTGTGGGCACTACCAGTGCCAGTTATATATTGACAAGGAATGGAAGCGGGTAGGGTTGCGGGGAAGGGTATTCACAGACAAGGGTGTAAACACGGCATAATTTGATCACTTCATTAATTACATATAAATCCATAAGATAAAAAGAAAAAAAACGTTTTTTTTTTTTCCTTCCAGTAACATCTTAAAAAGAATGCAAGTATACTTATCAGTCATTTTCCTATTCAGGTCCGCTACTGTTACACACACACAAGTTCATATTCAAACATTCTGCCCAGCTGCATCGTTTGCTGTTGTCTGTGCCTCCTCATCTACCCCCTCTTGCACATTACTGTATGCTTTTCGTACATCTGTCAAGTGTACCCAGTATTTTAGGCCCTTAACTTTTACGGCCGTGGGCGTGCAGAACACTACCTCGTATGGGCCATGGAACCGTGGTGCATTCCATCGACGCACAAAACTCCTGACATAAATGAATTCGCCCGGCATCAGCTGTAGCTGTTGCTCAGGCTCCGTGACAGACCCTGTTATGTTTCCCTCCTCTCTCGTGAAGGGTGGAGAGAGCTGCTTTGATATTGCGCGCGCTGCCCTTGTCAATTTCTTCAAATAGTCTGTGAACTCTTCTCCCAATATCGCGGCGCTTCTGTGTGTGTCTGAGTGTTCGCGCAGTGGAGAGTGTGCTGTGCACATTCGTCTCCCAGTCACGATCTCGTGCGGGGACAAGTGGTGGTCTTTGCTTGGCTGATTTCTCAGCTCAAATAGCGCAAGGGGCAGACAGTAAATCCAATTCTTTTTCAATGAAAAGCACAGTTTCGATAACCTGCCTTTTAACAGTCCGTTCATCTTTTCCACTACGCCATTACTTTGCGGATGGTAAATCGAACACAATTTATGTTTTATTCCCAATAATGTAGTAACTTCCTTGAAAAGCTCATTTACAAAGTGAGTGCCATTATCTGAGCGAATAACGTCACAAATTCCCCAGCGCGGGAACACTTCCCTCACTAGGAACTTTGCAGTGCTTTTGGCATCAGGTCGTGCACACGGTCCTGCTTCTACACACCTTGAGAATGGGCATACAACCATGATCATGTACCGTGCTCCATTACAACTTTCCCCCATGTCCGCGTAATCAATATGTAGCTCTCTGAATGGGCCAACGGGTTTGGAATTGTTCCCCGGAGCGTGCGTAATGTCATTCCTGAATTATATATCTGACATGTTGTGCATTCCATCGCTAATCGAGATGCGTGCTCCTGGAGACAGGGCACAAACCATTCTTCCTGTATTTCTGCTGCGATGTGCTGTTTGGTATTGTGTGCAGGGAAGTGTAGTTGTTGAAACGCAATTTCTAGTAACTTGATTGGCATTACCACTTTCCCTGAGTTATTTTGCCGCCACAGTAAGTCTGTCCCCGACTTGCTGCACCCTCGTTTTGTCCACATCAATTTTTCGTCTGCACTAGCTCCTTCCTGTAATTCTAGTATTTGTGATATAGGCATCATGCTGTACCCGCCTGGGGGCTCTTGGTTTGTCTTGTGCTGCAGCATGTACTCACCTGCTTCATATTTCTGAAAATAGGAAGCCTCCTTGGCGGCAGCGTCCGCTGCCGTGTTTCCCAAAGACACAACATCTGTGTTGGATGTATGTGCTTGGCACTTCACTATTGCTACTGCAGTTGGGTTTTGTAGGGCCTCAATTAACTCTTTCAACAATTCTGCATGCTGTACTGGTGTTCCGTCTGCCCGTCGGAATCCCCTCCGCCCCCATCTCGCTAGACCTCCATGTACTGTCATTGTCATGTAAGCTGAGTCTGTATATATTGTTACTGCGCAACCCTTTGCTGCATGTAGTGCTTCTATGAGCGCAATCAGTTCTGCTGCTTGTGCGGAGAAATGTGATGGGAGGCGGTACTGTACTAGTGTTTCATATTCACCGTCTTCTAACCTCACCACTGCCATGCCAACATGTTTTTCTCCCGTGTCCACATCAATCGATGCAGACCCATCCACAAAGTACACTTCCCCCTCGCTCAGGGCGTTCTCACACACCACTGTGTCCTCCCCTCGTTCTCCTGTATAAGTTGCACAATCGTGGTCCTGCATGTCCTCTAGTGTGCATGCTTCTGTAATGAATGTTGCTGGGTTCACTGTCTTGCATCTCACCACATGGATATTGGCGCTAGACAATATGATCTCATAGGCTGTTGCCCGCTGTGTCGTCAGTGTGCTTTTTGACCTCTCAAGTATTGCAAATAGTGAATGTTCCACCAACAATGTCACAGGGCATCCCATTACTATTGTGGCACTTTTCTCAATCGCGAACGCGGCTGCAGCGAGTGATTGCTCGCACGCGAAATGGCCTTGCATCACGGCATCTAAAGTACCACTAGAGTAAGCCAAAGGCTTGTGTCCTAGGGACGTCTTTTGTGTCAGAACAGCTGTCATGATTGTTCCCTTGCAGTGTGAGAATAGGTAAAATTTGCGTCCATAATCAGGATTTGCTAGCACTGGAGCGCTTGCAATTAACTCTTTTAATGATTTGAATGACGCGCTCATTTCTTTTGTCCATTCTATTTTTTTATTTTCCTGTTGTGCTTCTTTGAGTGCTTGTAGTAGGGGTCTCGTGTATGCTGCATAGTCTAATATCCATGCTCGGCAATAGTTGCACATTCCCAAGAATTTCTGCATGTCTTTCACTGTTGTGGGCTCTCCTACTGATTTTATCGCTTCTACCCTGTCGGGGATTATTATTTTTCCATCTTTTGATATCAGCTGTCCCAAGTATAAGACCTCTGTCAGACAGTACTGTAGCTTTTCCTTGTCTACCTTGTACCCCTTATTGGCCAATAGAGTCAGGAGCGTTGTTGAATCCTTTCTACATGTTTCTTCGTCTTGTGCACACACTAGTAAATCGTCTACGTACTGAATGATCGTACTCTCAACTGATAGGTTTCCCAAGTCTTCATGCAATATGCGGTTGAATATGCTTGGGCTCTCACAGTATCCCTGCGGTAATCTGCAGTGTTCATATCTCTTTCCCCCCAGTGTGAATGCTGTCAGGTATCTACTCTCTTCAGCCAGGGGGATTGAGAAAAATGCGTTTTTCAAGTCAACTACTGTGAAGTGCGATGCCGTTTTTGGGATGCTGCATAATATTGATGCAGGGTTTGGGACCAAAGGGAACCCTTTCTGAATTACATCATTTAGGGGGCGTAAATCCTGTATCATCCTCCAAGACCCTCCTTTCGCTTTTTTGATTGGATATATACATGTGTTACATGGGGATTTCGAAGGCACTATTATCCCTTGTGCTAGTAGTGCATCTATTGTCTCTTTTATCCCTTGCTCAGCTTCACGGGACAATGGATACTGTTTCACTCGGGGTAGAATTGCTCCTTGCTTTAGTCTTATTATTACAGGTTGTACTCCATGCAACAGGCCTACATCATGGGGGCCTGTTGTCCACAAATTATTTGGTACGAGTCTCATGTCATCATCAAAGAATGACGGTGGTGCTCCTACCACTGCCATCAGTTGAGCGGGGATTTCCCTAGCTTGAATCAAAATGTCACAGGGCATCGCTATTTCCATTACAATTTCACCATCCCCCTCTGCATCGGAAAAGAGATCCTCATCTGTTAAGTCTCTTAGGGCGAAGTTGGCGTTCGTGCACAGTACTGTACGCCACTCGCATCCTTCCATATCTACTCCAATCACCGCAATCCTTTTCGCTGATACCTGTACAGTGTGCAAGTCTAATGATACCACTGACCCTTGTGCTGTGTCGGGGCACACTATGGGGCGGAAGAGGAATTCTGCTGGAATCCTCCAATCCATCTTCCTCAGCTCTGGAACTATGAGGGCCAATGTCTTCAGCCCTTCAATAAACATTTCCTCGTTTTTCGGCAAACCTCGTACTTCTTGTGTGGTCGTGTGGGCATGTACTACCAACATTGCACGCAATGGGCATATTCCAGTTGATGAACACACTATACCTCTCTCAGTGAATGATATAGTCATGTTGAGTTTACTCAGGAGATCCCTTCCTAGTAAATTTATTGGTGAGTGTTCATAATACAGTAAGGGTGTCTTTACAGTCTTCCCCCCCACTGTTACGTCCAATGCTTCTGTGTAAGGAACTTCAATTACAGCCCCAGAGAACCCCTGCGTCTCTAACTTCCGGTTAGATAACGGGAACCGGCCCTCCCTGATACATGATTTCTCCGCTCCCGAATGCACCATGAATATGAACTGCTTGTCTCCTATCTGCGCCCCTACCAATGGTTCCTCTGCTGCATCGTAGGTGGTAGATAGAACTGGACACGCAAGTGTTCTCTGTGGGCTGTCCTATGCAGGGTGTCTCATCGCCCCCCCTTCATTAAAGACACTTCCTGAAATTACTGACACGCCGTTGTAGGGTGCTGGTGCGGGGGCCCCGTTCGCTGCTGTCGCAAAAGGGTTGCCTGGCGTGTACTGCAAGTTGCCATTGTTTTGTGGGTGGTTCTGTGTTCTATACTGGTGCCCTTGTTGTTGCTCATTATTACCTTGGCCTGGGTTTCTCGGGTGTTGTTGTCCCATTGGAAGACCATATGGGCTCCCCGGGTGGGGATGGCCATACTGTTCTACTTCTTGGAACCCGTTGTTGGGTCTGGCTCTGCACTCCCTAGAGTAATGCCCCCATCTTCCGCAGTTCCAGCAACTCCCTTGTGCACCTCTAGGGCCCTGCCATCCATTTCCTCCCATTCCCCCGTACCCCGGTCCACTTCCTCTTCGGCCCGTGTACCCACCTCGTCCCCCTCGAGGGGTCCACTCTTGCCACTGCGGACCTCCGCCTTGCTCCTGCTCGTTCCACTGCCGCTGTCCTGCTCCAGCCCAATTAGTTGCCATCCTTCCTTGTATTGCTATCAGCCCCTCCTCCTCTTCATCTCCCTCCCTGCTGTGGGGGAGTGCGGCTACAGCCGCTGCGACCTTCACCAACTTTGTCTGCACTAGTTTTGCTTCGTCTGCCAATCTCTTCTGCGCCAACTCCTTCTCCCTTTCCTTTATGCTCTGGATCTCAGGCCATCCCTTTGCTTCAATACCTGCTATCTTGACGAGCGCCTTTTGCACTTCTTTTGGGAGCCCTCTTTTTATAATGAAGTAAAATAAAGATGTCGATTGATACCAGGGCGTGCCCGTTTCTATTCTCCACATCTCTTGGACCCGAAAAATGTAATCCATAGCCTCCTCCCCGTCATTCATTGTACACTGCATTACTGACTGTAAGTCTGGTGTATCTGGAAACGTTTCTCGCAAGGCATCCCACACCCTTGCACGCACTGTGTTAAAGGAGGCCCCATCATGGCGGTCGCAGTCTAATGTTACTCCCGGGAAACCGCCCTTGACCCATACTCTATCAGCCTGATCCCCCACTGCTGATACAAGCAAGCTCTTCACATCTCCTATCGCTAGGGGTACCCCAGCAGTGTGTTTCTCAAAGGCGTATATCCACTTACTTGCCCCTCCCGATAACGGGGGCAATAGCTTTAATAAATTGGCTTTATCCATCTGAGCCCATGGGATATAATTCGGCCTCCCTCCTCCCCTATGTATCAATGGGAGCTGTAGCCTTCCTTTTGTCGTTGCATCTACACCAGTTTTGGCTGCTGATGTTCCCAGTGATGCCATTTTCCCCACCCTATTCCTTAATCGCCCCGTCCACTCATCATCCAGTGTTCTCATTGAACATGTACCATCCACCCCTTCACTTCCCCCTCCCATTGCCATGCTCAATCGGTCGCTTTCTTCTAAATCGTCCCTTATATCACATAGTAGTTCCTCTCTGTCCCCTATAGGCCTTTCTTCATTATCAATACCTCCCTCTCGTGTCCCTACTTCGATTATTCGTGTCGGTTCTTCCTCAATTCTAAACAGTATCTCACCTTTTTTCCACCCATCTTCAAGTGTTCTATTCTCACTCGGCGCTCTAGACGTGCGCCCTGATCTTGCTGCATTAAGTACTGTCTGTTCACATATGTCTTTTATCCTTGCGAGCTCATCTTTCGCTTTTGAGAGTCTTGATTGCAAATCATCTGTTAGCTTTTCTATGTCCACCCTTTGTGTGCATGCTTGGGCTCGCTCCCTTGTACTTTCGTATGGCGGGGGTGCCGTTGGCCGGTGGGGTGTAGTAGTTGTCAGGGGAGGAGGGACATAAGTGGGGTCACTGTACCCTTCTGCGGGCACAGGCTTGTTTAATATCGGGTACAAGCTTATTACCTCTACTTGTGGCTCTATATTTGACGATTCTTTACCATCTTTCTGTATCATCAGTGGATTGTCAGTGGTGGAGGGTAGGTCAGGATTTAATGCTGGTGCTTTAGGCAGTGGTATCTCTTCAAATAACCTCCAGAGATCTAATATTTCCCTCCTATTGTGTAACTGCTTCCCCTTGTATTTCAAACAAATGCATGTGGCCACCATATCCAGAACACTTTTATCAAATGACCCTCCCTCTGGCCATATCTGGGGTAACCCCTCTCCCTTCAGCTCTGTTATCCACTGGTCATGATATTTCTTAATTCGCTCCGCGTACCCTGGTAGGTTCTTACAGATATGTGATAAGGGTGTTTCGGCCCCCATCTTTGTGTTTTCCTAGTACTTCTCTGTCCCTGTGTGTCCACAATTACAATGTAAACCTATTACCAATGTGGGTTTCGTCTTCTACTTCACATTCAATAATGGGCTCCTTTGTACTCTTCCCCCTGCCTGCGCAATGCAAAACTGGCTGTACACAGTCTCTATGTTATTCTCTTTGGGGGGGGGCACATACAAGAGCAAACCATCAGTGATTTTGACAATATTAACCCGGAGATCAAAAAGGTACACACTCACTTCACCTTGTCATTTTTGTCTTCAAGAAGCTTTATCCGGCCACACTTACCATGACCATTCAATTACCATACATTTATAACCATTTTACACACCCACAGCACCAAATTGTCTTCCGACGCATACGAGGTGCACACACCTCTCTGTAACACTCTATTCACAATTCAAGCTGCCCTCCCTTTCCTCCCTAGCCGGCTGTCCCTGTCCGTCTTATTCAGATATATGGATGCGTATATATATATATATAAATTGGTCTGCTCTTTCCTCTTCTAGTAGGACTCTCTCTCTTACTTCCTCCCTAACGTTTTGTACTGATCTCACTTTTAATTTCCCCCAACCCTAAAGAAAAGAATAGAAAGAAGAAATAGCAGTCACTAATATATTCTCTGTGTCCCCCTTTGCCAGACACTTTTATCTTATTGTCCACTTCTTCATATATTCCCAGAACTAGTCAAGATAGCACTATGCGGCGCCGCCTTCCACCCCCTTTCGGAGCTAGGTTCCCGTCACTTTTATCTCTTATTCACCTCTTAATCCTAATGGCCATATGCAAAGAAAAAGCAAAGAAACTTCAGGATGATCCTTAGTAGATCTGCGTACCCCCCTTTTCTACCCCTCTTCGTTCTCTGTCCTAAATTTCTTCCTCCACTCCCTTTACGATCGCTCGCACTCAATACTCACGTGCCCGTCTTGAACTGATAGTCTCCGAAACTGGGTCCGTCCAGGCAGTGTTGCCGTCCGCTCAACAGTCAGCCCCGGCTCCGGCGAGCGGTACTCAAAGGGGATTTTTCAACCGGGATCCCGTACCCTTTCTCTATTGAGTGCGCACTTCTTAGTGTACTGGTCGCCGTTGGCGGGCAGCCTCCCGGAGCCGGCGCACCGTGCGTATCCCTTTTCGACCGGAGATTCTCGTGCCAAAAGGGGACGGTAATGTTAGGTCGGGAAAAAATAATAATAATAATAATCACGCTTTCGGGGTCACCACTGAAGGCAAGCGTCCCCCAGCCAGCACGATCCTCCCCGCAATGAGAGACAATGACGGACTCTCCCAAGTTGGGAATAAAGCCAAGACAGAGTGCGGGTGAGCTTAAATGAGAGTTTATCAATCAGAATAGGGCATGCAAAGAACTCTGCAACCTCCGAGAGCGCTCTGTCTGACAATAGCAAAGACAGGCGTATTTATTTACAAAAAACGTCATCAGTACCTACATACTATAAGGGGCACAAGTTCAATGGGATTGGGTGGCGATGACTAGCTATAGGTGCTGCTGCGATGTGGTTGGCCTTGGCTGGAGGACGTCACTTGTCAGCCTCGTGGGTTGGGCTGGGCCTGGCAGGTCAGCCTAGTTCATCCGGGCGGTGTTGTTGTGCCATTGTGGCCAGTGTCAGAGATGAATGTCGTCTCCTGACTTATTTGCCCTATGCCATGCACACCGCAGTCATTCAGTCATTGCAATGTTATCTCCTTTAGTAAATCTATCAATAGGTTATCCTACAGGTTAATGCAACACATGAGGAATGCACCTTGTGAGCGGTTTGATGGTGATTTATCCGTGCATGGTTACCAGTGTCCTGTTTGACCGGTGCAATAGGTTGTGGGGTTAAGTCTCCGGGCATGGGACGGGCGGTACATGTCTTTCTGTCTCGTTAGAAGTTATTACGAATGGGCTGTTGTGTGTTACCACAGTATTGGGTGTCTTCGTTGCACCGGGTCATAAGTCTGAGGTGTTCCGGGGGTTGTGGGGTTTACGAGGGGGCGCCTTGGATTTGTGTATTCAAGCGGAGGTTTACTGCTGGGCTGTAAATAATGCAGGTGGCAGGCCGTGGCCTTGGGTGCTGTAGCGGGGACTACAAATCTTTGAAGCGGCTCCAGCCTAGTTGGGGGAGGTGGAGCAGCGTGGCGCAGGCCTTAGCTCTCTTATTTGGCAGACTTTGCAGGGTGGGGGGGGAGAATGGCCTTGCACATATTCGCAAAGGTATTTTCCTCGTGTGTTGCCGACTTTCGATGAGAACATCATCAACATTTGAACGTCCTTATAATACTCATTTGGATCACTTGAAAACATACATTTCAACTCACTACATGTCTCTCGAATAGAGCCAGTCTAAGCACCTTACTAGTACATTATATTTTAACAACTACAGAATTTAGTAATATACATATATATTTGCATTACGTGAGGTAGTAGGGTGGTCGGTGGAGCATAGAGAACGAGGCCCGCCATTGTACGCGGTGGTAATGGCATATAAGGGCTGTAGATATATATATACACATGACTGGCACATTTGCCCGCGTCTCTTCACCCGAGCCTTATATACAGTTGCATTTGTCCTCCCCTGCACTCTAGCAGCATTAGTTCAGTTATGGCGCGGGACCGCGGGGTGTACGGTTTTCAATGATACATATAGAGAACAATTCCCCAGAAATGCTTTTTATCATTCGCACACCCCTGCAGGGGTGTGGTTCCTCCATTGCTGGTGTCATGTAAACATGCGTTTCATACAATAATTACACAATTTTTACAGGTTTCTTTAGTAGAAGTAGTTTTATGGAAAGGATACACGTATTGCAAGTAGTTTTTGACATTCGTATTTGGGTATTTTTCTGCTTTCATCGGATGAGCATTCCACAGTTCTCCTCACCACCCAGGCCTTGCTGACCGGGTCATGCTGGGAGCAGTGATACACTGTGGACGGTGAAATGTTACAGTGTTAGTATCTTATGCTAGCTCATGTCCGTTTTGTTCGTGGGAACAGGCTCACAGCGGATCCGCCAGGGTGCTGCGGCGACAGGGATAATTGAAACTCTCCGAAGGTGGGGGCCGCGCTACAGTGCGCTGAGCTCACACCATCTTTGATCGACAAAATGGTTTCTGGGCCTAGCTAAATTCAATACGTGTGGGCAATGTCTTCAGCAGGTGAACCCTCCACCACCTGGGCCCGGGTGGTCTGAGGGAACGCCCAATGAGCCATGGCCCTCACCTGGGGAGGGGATGTAGGCAAGGGGGGGTCTTTTGGACCACTCCTCCCCTACAACAGCATTTTCCTTATTTTCAAACGAGCCGATTCACACGTGTGTTCATTTTAAGTAGACACCTGCCGTTTCTGCAACGCAAGGGATTGACTTTCAATTAATCTTCTGGGGGTTTTGGATGTAGTGTGGGTTCAAGGACACAAAAGGATGCTGGACAGGATTTCTTTGATATTCACATGGAAAATTAAATTGCACATTATTTCTTTCATTTACTGAAATTTGAGCATGATGGTTCACAGCAAAAGGAAACAAAAGCCGTGTTGAGTGAAAAGCAGAACTCTGTCCCTATTATTAGAACATGCAATTCATGGGAGGTATTGCCTAACTTTTTGGAAAACAGATGAATTAAAGCATGCAGGGGTATGTTTCAATAGAACTCTTAACTTTGTGATGTTTTAAATGAAATAAAGAATAATTGCAGGGCCGTCTTGAATGTTGTGCGCAACTTTAGGATTACAGAGGACAGAACATCAAATGTAGAGCCACTCTGAAAGCAGGTCTTCTCCTTATGCTTCAACTTAAAAGTAAAGCAACTGCAGAGCCATTCTTTAGGTGGCAGTGTGCAATGCTCGCCACACATGTGCCATTATTTCAATGTGGTTTTTGGCTGAAGGGGATTTCTGCTTAGGGCCTTAAATGTACCCCACATTCGAATGGGAATCATAGTCTCTGATAAGAGATTTTGGCTGTGCCTGGTGGCGAATAGTCATGTTCTTGATTCATTTCTGTAAATGACAACTTTCGCAGAGTTATGGGCTTGTTCTGGACGACGGTGCCACAAATTTGACATTTGGTTGGAAAGACTGCTAGTCGTGACTTTTTTAACTATTGCATTTCCGTATACACTTTGGAGCACTCTTTAAATAGTTGTGAATTATAGCATTGTTAAATATTGTGGATGAAACGTGCAGCTCTGTATGGAAAGCAGCATATTGTTCATCTCAAAATGGTTGGTACTTTGCCAGGCCTTGCAAAAGCAGTCTGTGGCAAGTCAAGTGATCCACTGTCCTTGTTTATAGTTGGCTGTAATAGCGCAGTCGTATCTGTCGAGCCTGATTTGCTTGAATCACGGCCTCTCGTTGCCCAAGCAGCCTTCCCTGTGCTGTGGGAAGGGAAGTCTTGAGGTGAGCGGAACAGTGCAGTCCGACAGCATGTTTGTGGGCACAGTTAGGTGTGTACTCGTAGCAGGTACTTTTTTGGTCTTCAGATTAATTGTGTCATGGTGCTGCCTATTGTGTTTTTGTGTTGCAGTTATGCGTGTTAAATGAAATTCAGTGCTTTATTCATTTGTTTTACGCTTAAGGTCAGTGAATTTTTTCAGATATGGTTCAATTTGTAATGTATTTGTAATGTTGTGCTACAGCAGAGGACTTCATGTTTGTCCTCTTCACAGACTCTCTGTGGTGATGGGGAGCCATGGCACAATTGGGACGCTGATGTTGTCATCTGAACACTAACATGAATAAAGTCCAATTGGACTACAAATATGGTAGGTGAAGGACATCTGTGTCCGAGTCGTTTTTATGTGTGGTTTTCTTTTTAAATTTGCGTTTGAGTTTGTATTGGGTCAGTGTTTTTACAATACATACTGTCATACTGTTACTTTTCATAGGTACATTGCACGTCCGCTTCCCTGGCTGCATGTATGCGCTTGCCCTGTTGAAAGCTGCGTCATTGTCACCATACTAGGCAACGTTAACAGCTGAAACTCGAATTGGCATCTGATCAAGCTTTTGTGTAGTCTTGAAGTGCTGCGGCAATGTTCCAAGTATCACATCTGTTAATGAACAAAGCATGTATTGCTTACGCTGTTTGGGTAATCACATTGAATTGCTCTGCACATCGATTTTGGATGCTGAAATGCATGTTACTCACCATTATCGGGTGATCTAGCATGACTCCCTTTTTTTCAATTTAGATATTATTCTGTTTTCTCTTTTCTAGAGTTTGGTTCGACTTTCTTTCTTGGTTAATTTCTTTCACGTGGTGAGTCACAATGGTGTTGGGTCTTTAACCTTGGTTCTAATAGGGAAGTGTTAGGTTGAATTATCAACTTTAGGTTATTCAAGTTGGGTAATATTTCAAGAGTTGTATTGGAAACAGAGTTTGATTGTGTTTTGTTCGAAATCCTTATGTCAATGCATACTAATGTGTTCGTTTTTTTTGTTATGGATGTCTGTTTGTGTAATTAGTGTTCAGTCTTAATAATTGTTCTATAATTTGGACCTTCCTTGGTTGATTCGATGGCACTAATGCACTTTTCTATATCATTAAAAGCAAGTTTTAATAAAATGTTCTTAAATGTCACCATGTGAATGAATTTATATAATTGTAAAGCCCCCCTTACGTTGTTCTTGTGTTGTTGGTTTTTGATTCCGGTTTGTAGGGAGCTGTCTTGTAATGAAATGGTGAATCTCCTGTTCGTTTTACAAGCACCTTTTCTACTTAGCAAGCAATGCTGTAGGAAGCTGTTCTCTTTGCAAATACGTATTTGTTCTCTGCATTTTCTTCAGCTGGGAAAGACCAATCGAATGCCAATTGCACATTTCACATATTTTAGATGAAATTAATTCAACACAATCCTGCAACTCCTTAACACAAACTATCAACAGACCATCATGGGGGGAATGATTGTCCACTAACCATTATCAAACAGGCCCTTACCCAGCCCTCTATCTTTATGGTCACTCGCCAACTTCCACCGACCCACAATATGTTGCACTGCTGTGTAGAGGCGTCACACCATGCTAGTCCATCATGCGGGCTGAAGGAATGCCCTAGAGTTCCAGAATTGCAGGGCTGCCTCTCAGTACCTGTGCTGCACCCTGCCATCCGGGTTTCCTGTGTAGCCCAAGTAGTACCCCCTTTGTAAAGAGATGATGTTGAGCGTTAATAGCTAGGCATGGTCAATGGATACCATTTACTCGCTTTCACGAGTGCACTACTTCTGTGGCATAAGCAAAACAGATGGCTCCTGATGAAGGGTGTCAAGCGGGAGCTCTTGCTGCAGGCAATGATCTGACTGCCCTCTGCTGCAAGTACCCCATTTTGTGAGTGTGTGATTGCCTATAAGTCCTGCACTTTGGCATCTGCCAATTGGCCCAGCAATCATTTTTGCAGCTCACTTGAACATTTTCATCACTTATGACCCATTGCCCCTTTTTCAAACCAATGTTGGACAGAACCAGCTGTGACCAGTGTGCCTTTGACTCTACCAATGCCCCTGCCTTCTTTAAACTTTACCCCACTTAGGGGCCTGCTCAAGGCCCCCAGAGCCCTCCCCATAACCTAGGCATTTGCTTGCTGGATGCTGATTCATCAAATGTGAAAGAACTAGATCACAAACCCAAATGCAGAAATAGGGTCATAGATTTAATAACATAACATTAATTTAACAAAATCCTGCATCGCTGCACCATAAATGATGACCGGGCCATACCATTATCATGCAGCCCATTACTTAGCCTTCTTCCAGCAGGCCCATCGCCCAACCTTACTCTTCTGATGCTATTTTACCCCATCACTTGGAGGCTATGCACAATCAACCCCGGTTGGGAGCTGTAATGTTTGCTGTAGAGTTCCAGTGCTGTGGAGCTGTCTCTTCCTACCTCTATGACTCCTGCCATACAGGTTCCCCAGGCTAAGGAGGCCCTGCCCCCCTAAAAATAGGATTTTGGGTGTTAATAATTCTGCATGATTGTTTCCATACCGTCAAGCCAACTAAGGCTTGACTGCGCTCCTGTTGGCTCCCTGCTAATGGTGTTCTAGTATGAGCGCACTTCCAGGACATCAAAGATGTTCAAGGGAAACAGGGCCATCCCCACTTCTAACTGGTGGACCCCATCCATGGCACTCCTTAAGTTGATCAGTCTCTGTTACATTGTGGAAAAATCTAAACCCTGCAGAACCTTATCATTGACTTGATGGTGTTTTACATGTTTTGTAATTGCACTCTGACACTTTATTTCCTGCCACTTGAGACCAAATAACTTCCGCCCTGCTCAGATAACTGGGCAACCTCCAGCATGATTCAATCATGCCCGCTTGAAGGTCACCTCCGCCTAAAGATGTTAATGTCATTCTCTCCAGAGTGCATTACCACCAGGTCAGCACCGGGCTGGCTCTTCAAGAGGCTGTCAATGCTCAGTTTCAGATGCTCCCATTTCATGCCTGGCTTGGCCCACCACTTGACACTACTAGTTCCAAATGCCCTCACCCTTTTAGCGCTTTGTTCATGGAGCTGAACTCTCTTTCCCACTTACGATACATATAAGCGACCCATTACCCAGGCCACATGCTCTGTCTTGCTTGATGGAAGCAATGGCTAGAGGCATATGATCAAGTCAATAGATTTGTGGCTGGCCTTCTAAAGGAATGGGTGCCAAACTTGCATACCAAAAGAAAACAATTGTTTTGCAAACACACTGCGCATAAACACAAATTTAGTCCAAAGTGGTATAGTGAATTTAATTGTCACTGAGGTAGCCTGACACGTGTTTCGGGCACTTGCCCTTCAACTGAGGCTGTGAGTTAGGTGTGTTCAGTGTGAACCTGATTAGGGTAAATGAGAGAATAATTTAACATGCGCTCCACTGTCACTTGCAATTGCACTCAAGGGTTTATATAAAAGCGTTTCCGCGTATCAGCGTCTCCGCTGAATGGAACGAAATGGAGCCCCCCCCTTGCCACTCAATTCGGATGCATACCAAAAGCCCTGCCACACCCAAAACCTACCTCATCAGTGCCTTACATCGTAAACTGTTGAAGGAGAGCCCTCAAAGTGCAGCCGGTCGTAATTAATCTCCAAGGTTCCAACTCCAAGTGAATATTCAAGAGGCAGATGGGGCAATGTCCAGTTTCCTGCAGACATCTCCTTTTCTCCTTGGCTGTTTTCTGGTCCCCTGATATTTACCCCAGTCTTGCTGATAGATACAAGCTGTCGCCAAGCTGACCTGAAAGGCCCCAAAAAATGCCAAAGCAAATCTACACTGAATTCTCGCTTAGAAATATTGATTTGCATATGGCAGGAAAGGAATCTATGCTCTTTTGTGTTTTTCTGAAATGGTTAGGATGCTGGAGTAATGTTTTGCTATCTGTTCTCCCCACATCCTTTCAAAGCTTTTCTTAATAGTGGCTACATGTGGGGTCGACCCGCCCCACCAGTCAATTCTGGTGAAGTGTGACGCTGCAGTGCTGTGAGCCCTCGTCCAAGATTTGGACCTGGCTATGCAAGGCTTCAAGCAAAGGCTGACCACTGAACTAAAATCATTTTGCGGGACACTTAAACGCACTGCTGCGTTGACGTCACATCTTCATTCTCCTTTGCCCTGCCTCCAATAGTTATTTAAGCAATTACTGAATGGCTTGTTAATCTGTGACACCCAACTTAATTCCAGTGCTAATTGTGTGTCCTTGAGGGTGCTGTTAAGATTTCTAACTGTAAACATGACCATCACAACTCCACAAACAAAGCATTAGCATTGTACATGGGCATAATTTGAGGGGGGTACAAGGATGTTTGTCACCCCCAATTTTGGTGGCACACCATTTTTCCCACTCATTTGGCAGGGGCGCCTTTCATTTAGATGTCATGGCATTGCAATTAAGCCGGGTGTCAGAGCATTGACAGTAAGCAAGACAGGAAGAGAGGTAAATGCTGTGGTGGTGAGACGGGTCATGGAAGAGTGGCAGGAGAGGTGGGTGAGTGGGGTGAAGGGCAGGTGGATGTTCGGTGTTCGTGGGAAAGTGTCGGTGAAGGTGGATGCGGGGAGCCTGGAATGGAGGAGCGGGGAGGAGGTGATGCTGAATCGGTTGAGGATAGGACATGTGGGGCTGAATGACTGTCTGTTTCGAGTAGGGAAGCGTGAGTCGAGGGATTGTGTGGTGTGTGGGGTGCCTGAGACTGTGGGACATTTTCTGCTTAGGTGTGAGAGACATGTTGAGGAGAGAGAATTGATGAGGCTTCGGTTGTCTGCGCTGGGTGTGGCTGAGCTGAGTGGGAAGGCTTTGCTGGGAGGTGACGGGGTGAGAGGCAGGAGAAGGAACAGTGTGATGTTGGTTTTTGTGAGGCAGACTGGGTGATGGGAGGAGTTGTGAGTTTATGGGAGCTAAGTACTGATTGGTGGGTCTGGTGCACATTATCCTTTAGGATGGGGAAGCGCCTGCGTGGGTCCGCCCACGCATCTGATAATTAAAAAGAAGAAGAAGCGGCAGCAGTTCGATCTGCACGCTAAAGAGGGCTGAGTCGAGCCTGCTAAATCAAAGGAAGTGGGATTTTTCACTGTTCAGCACAGGAACACGTCCCACTGATCAGTCCTGCAAAATACGGGATGGTTGGCCACCCTACGAGCACTTCTGGGCAATGCTGCAGGGCCTCCCAAAGGGAGGCAGGGAAGCCAGAGCCCCATGGCTGCCCAGGCAGCGGAGAGGGTGAGCAGCAGCCCAACAAACTACAAAGGTGAGCACAGTGGCTGCACCAGGAAACACAGAGGGAGAGGGGCAGGGTGTTAATCAAACACCCTGCCCTCCATTCAAGGATGCAAAACAATAGGGCCCCCAAAGGCAGGAAGTAGGCGGGGGAGCTAGGCTGAGGCACCATAAGGTGCAATTAGCTGTCATCAGATGCTGTCCAGGGGGCTGGCACCACTGCCCCACCACACAGAATGACCCAAGGGACAGCCAAGAACAAATCAGATTGTGGACCCTGTATGGGAACCCAAACCAAAGAGTACTCTGTGCACTCAGAGTCTCTTCTTCTTTTTCTGTTCAGTCAGGAGGTTCACTGTTAACTCAGTGCGCGCCACTTTTCCTCCTTTTCACTTGGTGAAGTTTACTCTTAACTGAGCATCTTCGCGTGGCTTTCCCTACCTTGGGCCTCCCTCCTCACAAGTTCGCCGCACAGGCGGTGTCTTCTCCGCTTCCTTTGAACATTGCCCTGTTCAAAACCATTAAAAGGAGAGAGAGCGGAGAGCAGAATTCCAGGAACCTTCCAGTCGGAGCACGTGGCGGACGAGCGAAACAACCAAGAAAACAACAGAGAAACCCGGCGCAGGCAGCGTACATTTCACCTTATACAAGTAAGTGAGCCCCTGAGTCGGGTTGCACAGCAAAAGGCAGCAGGTTTATCGCCCCACGAAATTAGATACATTTACCTTGTAAGCAAGCAGACACGGAGCAGCATGTTCAGACAGTGCACACATGTTTTACAAAATGCATGTTAAAAGAGACAAACTTTGAAACACGCACTTTAACAGAAGCTAGCAGGCCGATCGCTCCACAGAATGAGCAATATTAAATTTGGAAGCAAGCCAACACGGAGCAAAGTGCCAGACACTGCGCATGTGTTTTGCAAAATGCATTTTAAAAGAGACAATGTTTGAAACACGTACTATAGCTGACGGTACGAACGCGGGGACTTGTCCATATAAAACAAATCTGAGGGGCGTTTTTCAAACCTCAGTACAAACCTGTTTTTATAAAGTACAGACACAAAGTCAATTTGAGTGCAGTGCCAGGCATTTCTTTAGATATAAACAGAGAACGGGGGAAAAGCATTACGAATATCACCAGCAGGGAACCAGTCAGGCACACTCTGCCAGAACAAAGGAAAGTTGTGAAACAAACACGCACAGATATTCTAGCTTTAAACCCGGCGGCCAGACAGCAAGCTTTGTGTATTGTGCCAAAGGGTTGGGGGCGAAGCCTTTTAAGCAAAATACAGGTCCCCCATAAGGATTTTTTAAAGACACAGCATTGGGGATGTAAGTCGCATTCACGAACAAATGTTTATTGTATAGCAGACAAAGCTATAAAGAAATAACAGGCACTATAACAAGCACAATTTTGCAGACAAATTGACCGACGGGAGGGTAGCTCAGGCGCAACGTGCTCGCCTTGAAAGCAAGACAATGCAGAGCAACACAGTTTCAATCCCCGGGTCAGCGCTTTGAAAACCTCTGGGTTTTAAGCGCGTTATAAATAACATATCATATCATAATGGCTGTCAAAACTGTGCGATTTACAAGGCGCATTTAGTACAGTACTAGATGCAAAAACCAAACAGAAGTTTTTTTTAGAATAAACAGGGTTTTAACACGGGTGAAAACATACAAAATACAATTGTTTATTCAGGTTCACGTGTCATGCTACAGATGATGATATTCATGTACCAGACAGGAACAAACAAATGGGCTAGAGTGAACATGAGTTTTTCAAGAAACAAACTCGGGGATAAAAACATGAATGGAAGGCAATGCTTACCACATAAATGAATTAAGCACACACGCTCCAACAAACACAGACAGGTTTATCCACAAACATGTTCAGCCCCCCATATTGATACTGTGGGATGTATTTACCCATGCATCCGAGCCGTACCTCAAAACTGTGCAGTACTGACATGGAAAACATCATGATGGCCAGAGCTTCCCAGAAAATGCACAGGGAAATGCATGAAGAATAGGCTGCCACCCATTTTTGCCGATGTTATGGGCACAGAAGGACACTGCCTAAAACCACCATTGGACTACCCACACAGTAGTCTGAAACCCTTGGGAATGGCAATGCTGATTGCCAAAAGCAAACCCATAACTGTTGGGAATTCATTTCTTAAATCCCAAAAATGGGTGCAGTACCAGTACTCACCACTATCCAAAAGCCGGCGTTTTAAAACCACCCTGTGTTTCTCTGGAGGCAGGCTCAAACTGTCTATTTTAAACATTGCAACACATCTAAAAACTCACTGGACACCAGCAGACATTTGGTAGAATGGAGTGTTGTGTGCCTACAAAATCTGGGAAATGAAGAGCCCAAAACAATGCTTATAACAAAACTGCTATGGAGTCAGCAGTTTAAGTTGCACTGGATTTAAAGACACTAAAATCGAAATGTTTAGATTAAATGAGTGACCTATGTTTGGTGTCACATGCCTTTGTAACTGTTGAAATGCCATAGTTTTGCACTTAGAATCAGCCTTCTAGCTGCATATGTGAAAATGTTTAGTTTTATTTGAATGCAGAAACTGGGGAACAAAAAGTGACATTTTATCTGAAACCCGGCTTAAGGAACTGAATTCTGCCTGGCAACTACCCCCATCAGGAGTGAAACTTGAGTCACAGCTGTGTTCCCAGGCCTAGCTGCCCTTTTGCTGCTCACACTAAGGATATGCCATCTATCTGATAATTGAATTACCTGTGCTCTACAGGAGCTCTGAACAAAGCCTGTCTTGACTCATGCAAAGGTTTTATTACAGCGGTCGTAAAATGTAGCTTCCTCTTGGCAGAAGCTGGGGCGGGCACTGCCTGTGAGAGCAAGCTGGCTTGGCAGAACTGGATAAACCAGTATTTCCACCATGTGACCTGGGAAACTACACCCCTTTGTAGCCAGAATATTGTTTAGAAAAAGATGAATAACTCATGGTGCGGACATGTGAAAATTTTATAAATGACACCATAATTCTTGTGATTTTTCTGCCCACATTTTAAGAGGTTTTTCGACCCGGTGGCATGTTCAGGGGGGTTTTAGCGGAAAAGAGGATATTACTCAAAATGTGTGCATGTGAAAAATCTGACACTTCATCAACTAATGTCCATACTCCTTGCGCACATGTGTGTAAATTTGGGGTAATGTCCGGAATTGCAAACCAGTTAAAAAGTGCAAAATATTGCCATTTCTGAATGCAAGCTCCCAGGAAGAGCAGAGTTTGAACAGGGTATACCTCCTGTAATGCATGATGGGTGCATATGATTTTAAAACAATATGTACCTCTGCAAATATGTATTTGTTTCAAATCTAGATTTGTGTGTAAGTTGACAGGAGGAGTGGACTCTCTGCAAGCCATAAAATGACATCACTCTGACACAACTTAGATTCGCCAATCAAATGAGAAATGGAAGTTTGACCAATTAGAAGCTGAGAGAGAGGTAGGGTCAGTGATGCTAGAACACACCCACTCTCAAAACACATAAAAGCAGACAGACAGGACAGATAGAGACTTTCAAATCCATTTGCAGCTGGAAGCTCTGCCGGGAAAATCCATACTTACCTCCATCAAACCTCCAGAGAGCCAAACTAGAGACTTCAATCTATCCAGAACTAGAGACCCAGACCAGAGAACCAGAGAGAGCTGACCCAGATCACTGTGAAGTGCAGAGACCAGAGGCGAATTTAAAACCTGACCAGATCCATGGCGAGGCCCATTTCACTCAAGAATATAGTGTGAGTACCCAGAAAACTGTGCAGAACCAATCTCCTAGTTAAAATAATATAATTCAATCTATTTAATCTAAGTAGAACTGCCTCCTAACTGTCACCTGTCATTTGTAAAGCTGTCACTTGTCATTTTCTAGTTGCAAGCTGCACTTGTCTTTTTGAACTTTAAAATTTCAAATCTGAAAAACAACCTTTATTTAATCGCTCATATCTCCGCGACCGTTTGTGCTAGAGACTTGCAGTAACTTTCATTTGAAAGCTTAGAATCTTAGCTTTGAATTGCACCAAGAACCACATTCCTACCCCTTATATTTTTACCGCAATCGCGGAACACGCATTCGCGAATTTTGCCGCGATTTGCAAATTTCTTCACGTGTAAAAAGCTGCTGCTGCTTGCCTTCCATTTGCCAGAAATTCGTTTAACCTGCTAACTATCCCTGCATCATTGCTAGTGTGAGCCTGGACTAATATTAACTAGATACCACTCACCCTGAACCTCTGAAAGGGAATTAAAAGCATTTCCAGCGTATTTCTCATCCATTGCTAGCACATATCAAAGCATTTGCCTGTGTTTTAAACTTCTGTTGTCTAAGCTTGCTGGGGTGAACTGAATTACAGTTGATTGCATTTCTGAGAACTGTGTGCTTCCTTCCATTTCCTTGCATTGCATCAAGGGGGGGAGGGGATTGCCAGAGAAAAGTGATTACATTGTTTTGTTGAAATCATATTGAGTATTTTCTATACTGCATTTCATTCATTCAACATTCCATCCATTTGAACTCTATAAAGCATTCTCTACCACATTATACTTCTGTACCTATTTACCACTGTGCTACCTTATCCATTTCATGTCAACTCCTTATTGATTATAGAGAAGCGTGTTAGTGCCAGATTCTCCGTTGGTAATCTTTATCATATCAGATTAAGTGTGATATTCAATTATTAATTTATTATAAGGTGTGACATATATATATCTATTGTTTAAATTATCAAATAAACCTTTTAACTTGCAAAACAGAACTACTTCTTGGCTCAGTGGGGTCAGGGGGATTCCAAGAGAGGGGTGTTATATAGGGGTAGTCATCCAGAACGCATGAACTGGACATAAAGATATATCAATAAGGGTTTCCATTCAGTATCCCAGACTAGGCATTGACTTAGCTGTAGTGTTGAATTGAATCCTCTTACAAATTGGGGGCTCGGGCCGGACGTTTGGGTTAGATTTACCATTTGTGCAGATTAATACAGCGCGCCAGCTGACCAGATACACATATCCGGTCGGATCACCACGCTGTGTTACGCTGTAAAGCACTCCTCAAAAGGGACACTCCAAGAAAAGTTCTGTTCTGCAAAAATAAAATACAAACTTCTGTAAGTCAGGACAGAGACCAATCTCTAGAATGACGACCTTAGTAGACATGAAAATAGCCAGAGAGCACCTCTTGCATAAGCTATTTGTGAGAGGTGAATGGACCGAACAGGGCCAGGATGCGTGGTTGCAGGCCATCACGCGACAGGTCACTGAAACAGGGTCAGACTTATGGAGAGATCAGGGTCCATTACATGTGGCCCTGAGTGAACTATATATGGCTCCTAAAGCCAAAGAGGAACACAATAAGATTGCCAGGATAGCGGCATACCTGTACCTATATATGGGAGACATGCAGGATAGATGTGCTGAAAGCCAAAATCTGGCAAATAGGCAACAGATGGCGTTAGAGAAGGTCCAATCTGACCTGGTCTCTTCTGAGCAGAGGCTGCAGAGGAGCCAGGAGTCAGAAGATGATAGTAGGCAGCACATCATTAAAATAAAGAAGGACATGGATATACTGCAACAGGAAAAGACAGACCAGGATACCAGATTTCTGGCCTTGCAGAAGGAGCACCAAGACAGTTTGAACTCCCTACTGCAGAGCCAGAAAAAGCTGGAGCAACAGATCAATTTCAACAGGGCATGCACAGAGCAGGTAGCCACCCTGCAAATCCAACTAGACAGAGAGAAAGAGGAGAGCAACAAACTAATTTTGAAAGACCTGGATACCCAGGCAGAGTTTGATGAGGAGAGCCAAAAAGCTGGTGCCTTTCAACGGCAAAGGGACGACCAGGCAGCACAGATGCAGGCTCTTAGTCAGGAAAGAGACGCCTTAGGCCAGGAAGTCTGCCATTTAAAAAGAAAAATGGAAGAAAATCACCTGGCCCACCAGGGACTGGGTGATCTCCAAAAAGAACACCAGAACTTGTTAGAGCACACCAGGAGGGTGGAGGATGCTCTAGCAAGAAAGGAGCAGGCCAATAGGGACACAGCTCAGGAGGTAACCCTCCTGCAGCAAAGACTGGCCTAGTTCTCCAGGACCAACCAGATAGCACAGAGGGAAAATGAGGCCCTCTGTCAACACAATGATAGGCTCCAACAACAGGTAGCGATGCAGGAGAGACTGATAGAGTCTAGTAAGGCCTTAACTGAGGAACTGAAGGCACAAATGCAGGCTCTTGCATTGCAACAGGGAGCAGGGGCGGATAGAGATGAGGTTCGCTGGGAAATGGAAACTCCGGAGCATAACCTCAGGAGCCCTAGTACCAGAGGCCCTCATACCTCTCAGTCCCTGGACTCTGCCACCCCCATGTCCCCTGGCGCACATGAGCACAGGGCCACAGGGATGGCAGATTACTATCCAGCTAAGAGTATGGGGCTCATAGGCCAGTACCACTCAGGAATGGAGGGGTGGGCCTCCGGGTATGGGCACCCAAGTACAGTACAGTTCAATGGGGAACCCCGGGAGAGTAGGCCCATTAAGGGCATCCTGAAAACCTCTGCCCAGTTAGGTCAGTGGAGGGGGTACCCATCAAATCCTGGCAGCAAGGAGGAATCTGAAGACTCCTCTGAACTGCGCAGGACACAGGAGACCAGGTCCCCACATTCTGCCAGCCATTCCCAGGCTCGCAGAATCCGGGAAAACCTGGAAGAACAGACGGGAACCTCTGGGAGCAGTGCCTCTGAGTCCGAGGACGAATGGACAAGGGTTACCCGAACTAAAAAGGCCAATAAGGCAAAAAGGGCCTTGCTAAAGGACCCCTTAAAGCAGATTAAGGCGATCAGGAGCGTCATCACGCCTTACCATAAGAACGCTAAGTATTCTGTTTGGGAGCACTTAGAGTTGTTTGAACAAATGATGGAGACTTTCCATTTGAAGGACAGCCAAAGCTGTATTCAGTATGTAAAGTGGACCTTCTCCCCGGAATACTCCAGTTTCTTTGCAGGGCTGGAGGACCAAAATCATTTAAGATGGTCCACCTATAAGGCGGCCATCTTGAAACATTTTTCTGTTCACAGCAATCCTCAAGAGGCTCGCAAGGCAGCCTACAATTTGCAATGTGGGGAGGATCAGGCCCCACGAGAATTTGTGCAAGAACTGAAACGTGCTTTTGCGCAGACCACCAGAAGGGTGCGCACAGATAGCAGAGAATTTATAAATACGTTTTTCCATGCCTTGCCCAAATATATCATGACCCAGCTCGTGAGGGATTTTCACGAGAAAAGATCTTTAGAATGGGTCATTGAACAGGCTACCCGGATCTATGAGGTGCAGAAACTGATAGATAGCAAAAGTAATGCCCAGAAAAACCCGAAAGCCAACAGCACCCCTGCTGCTGCCAAGGTGGCAGAGGTAAAGGTCACCCCCGTTTTGGATTTGGAGATGGGGGGGCCTAAAAACCTACCTGCACCTAATAATGCTAGGCCCAGAAGGTCCTCGGGCCAGTCACAGACAGGGAGCCAGGGAGGCAGCCCCACAAATGGGGTCCCTCGCTCTCCTGATTATGTAAGTCCCCGTTACAAGGGAAATCGACCCATCCTGGGTTATGTGTGGACTCCTCCAGCCCAAGGGGGGGGATCCAGCCAAGCACCTAACCCAGGGAACTTCCCTCCCAACTTCCCACAGGAGGGCAGAAATTTACCAAACCCTGGGCAGAACTTTTTCCCCAGATATCCACCCGACTTTCAGCCCCAAAACCATCCATCCTTCTTTCCCCAATTCCCTGAGCCCAGACCACTGAATCCGGGAGAGGGGAGGCCAAGGGTGGAGGGGTATCCAAATCTTCCCAACCCGGGGTATTACCAGAGGCGGGACAGCTACCCTTCCCGGGATCAGCCCAGGGGAGAAAACAGGGCCCCGTATCAGCCTGAGCGGGTTTCCCAGTTAGAGCGCCAGGTTCAAAACATGGCGCGGGATCTGGGTCACATACTGAGGGCTCAGCAGAACCCTCAGATGGGCGTGCCGGCGCCGAACGCACCCAACTCTGGACCTGGTGCTCCAGAACAATGACGGGGGCAGCACCCCGATAACTCACCGGTTCCCAGGGAGGAGGCACAAAGGGAAGGGGGGTGTAAAGCCTTGGAGGAAGCTTCCTTCCTCACTTGTAAACAGCCCCTGGAAACCCAGGAACCGGAAACAAAATCTCTTGCCCCTGAAAGTCTGCCTCCTAAGGAGCAGAGGGGGGGTAGGAGAAACAAAAGACCCAAACAGACTCAGTTTGAGGAGGAGGTACAGATCTTCCAATTTGAGGGAGAGGGATCCTCAGAGGATCCTGGGAAAAGGATCTTCTCCTTCAGAGAGGGGGGAACTCCTCCCAAGGAAAAATGGGTCCCTAGGGATGCAAATCCAGACTGGGGAGATGTGGAGACTGAGCTACCGCCGCCCACCATCTCATCCCAGAACCAACCGCAAGATAATCCCCTGGTTCAAACCCATCCTGGTGACTGCCTCCAAAAAGGGGGGGGCGGCCCAGAACCGGAGCCAGGGGAACCCACAATGGCTCTGATCTCCAGTTGCCAACTTTTTCTTTCAGATTCCCAAGGCTCTCCACAGAATTCTGCCCAAATCTCTTCGCTAGCGATGTCCAAAACCAGAAAATTAGCCCACCAGTTGTCCAAAAATGTACATTATCTGTGCCCCCTTGAGGAGAAGGAGGGAAGATATTATGCCCCGGTACAAGTACAGGGACAGGGTACAATTTTGGCACTGGTGGACACTGGATCTCAAGCTACCCTTCTGTCCAGAAGGGCCTTTGATGAACTGAATGCAGGAAGGGGAGAGAATTACCAAATTCCTCTCACCTCTCTTCCTGGACAACTGCAGAACTTTGACGGGAAGGAAATTCCCGTCGAGGGGACGGCAGATTTGGACATTAAAATTGGGCGACATAAGTTGAAACACCCGGTCATAGTTGTGACCCCAGAGGGCACCCCTTGTTTACTAGGGAATGACCTCCTGAGAAGGTTGTCACCCCTAATAGATTGTGTAAACAAGGTCCTCTGGACCCAGACTAGCCGACCAATAAAATTAAAACAGAGTGTCAACCATGTTAGTTTAAACGGCACCTGCCACATGGTTGAACAAAAATCTGACCAAGTAGAATTTCACTTCCAGAATAGCCAAATTCCAGACGTGACAGTAATAGCAGTAGGACAACAGACTAGTGATGGGGGGTCCTCTCTATTTCTGAAAATCAACCTTCCTTCCAGTTTAAGGTGGTATTCCACGCTGGAAGGAAACACTCTGAAATTCTATACCAATCCACAATCTGAAACTCCCACTCCTATAGTCCAGAAAGATGTGAAATCAGCTCAGAGCCTGGCTGATATTCAGCAAATTGGAGAGCAGTTGTTCATCCCTGTTCAGTTAAATGATGGGAAGGACTCTGTTCTCGCTCGAGTGGGTGTGAACAACGGTAAGAGCTTCATCAGCGAAGCCATGTTTCGCCAACTCCCAAAAGATCCAGCCATTCCCACCTTCAAACTGACAGACAAATGGGAAATGGACCTGGAAGCACCTAATTCCAAACATCTCCTGCCAAGCAGGTGTATGCTCAAAATCTCCATTGGCAACAAGAGCATTGTCCATAATTGTTGGGTCGTGCGAGACGTCCCTGCCGCCTTTTACTTAGGCAGTGACATTCTCAATCGCTTTGCCATTAGTTTGGACCTAATAAACTTCAAAGCTTGGTCCCGATTAGCGGATAATCCCATGGGCTTTGATGATCCAGAAAAAGCATTTAGGTCAGCTCAATTGCTACCTTATGCAGTTGAAATTCAGATTAAAAAGGAAGTCACCATCCCAGAAAGGACCCGACAATTCTCCCTGGAAGTGAAAGTTAAAAGAGGACAAGAGTTGAAAAACCGTGATGCTTACATACATCTAAATGCTTCTCTCCAACAGCAAGGGTTAGGGGTAAACCCAACTCCATTAGTCAACATAGAACATGACACCATTCCAATAGAGGTGGATAACAGCGACTTAAAGAGTATTACTCTAGCCGCAGGCACGATTATTGGAATGGCGGTTGATGACCGACATTTTTCCATAGATTTAGGTAATGAGCTGTTAGGACCAATCCCCAAGCACTGTTTTGACAGTGACAGTGAGGACAACACAACAACAGACAGGATTTTTACCCGGCATGGGGGGAACTTCCTGGTGTACACTTCCTGCCCCTATGGTAAGGAAGATGTGACTTGTGACATCAGGAGGGATGAGGTGATTTTCCAGGTCCATGAGGGCTGCCTTTCCCACCTGAAGCCTCCAGTCCAAATCAGCACTCTGACCAGGGACTTCTCCACCCAGCTGGAGGAGGCCGCTGAAATAGCCAAACCAGAAGTTTTTCCAGGCTTCAGGCAGATGGTGGAAGAGAGAGTCAACCTAGCCGATGCCTGTGTGACTCTGGAACAAAAGCAAAAGTTGAAACAAGTTTTCTTGGATTTCCAAGATCTCTTTGCGGTAGACTCATATGACTGTGGTCGCACTGACATCCACACAACAACAATCCCCACGGACCCTGGCATGACTCCTGTGTTTGTGAAGCAATATCACTTGCCTCTCGCATCAATGGAGTCCCTTACTGAAATAATTAAGAACCTTGAGTCCCGGGGAATAATCCGTCCAGTCCACAGCACCTTCAATAATCCGATGCTGGGAATATTGAAGCCAAACGGCCAGTGGAGACTCTGCGCTGACCTCAGGGAGCTCAACAAACGGGTCCATACTTCCCGATGGCCTCTGCCCTACATTGACCAAGGGCTGGCCCAGATTCAGGGGTCACAGGTATTCACTGCAATAGACCTGACAAATGGATACTGGACCGTGCCTGTCAGTAGGGAGGACCAATACAAACTGGCTTTTACCTTTGGGGGCCAGCAGTACACATGGACCCGGACTCCCTTCGGATACCTTAACTCCGGTAATGAGTTCAATATTTTCCTACATAAGGCCATGCCCGACCTGGGTGCGAGGGGTAACCTGGCTTATGTAGATGATGTCCTCATCAAAAGTTCATCTGTGGAGGAACACATAGCGGAGATCCGTTATGTTCTGACACAGTTGAGGGCCGCCGGAGCAAAACTTTCCTTTCAGAAAGCACAGTGGTGTAGAACCCGTGTTAATTTCTTGGGGCATGAGATTACTCCTCAGGGTCTCTGTCCCCAGGAAAAGAAAGTGGAAGCACTTCAGAAACTGAAAGACCCCACAACTCTGCGGGAACTAAGGAGCCTCCTTGGACTGACTAATTACAGCAGAAAGTTCATTGAGGGCTACGCAGAGATCACCAGACCCCTGATTCATCTCCTAAAGGGGGGGGTCAAGTGGGAATGGGGTCCAGAACAATCCGAGGCAGTAAGACAACTCAAGAGAAGCCTCTCACAAGCGCCTTGCCTAGCTTACCCTGTCAGAAACAAGGAGTTCTTCCTGGAGACAGGGTTCTCTAATACTTGCTTGACGGCCGTATTATACCAAAAGCATGACAAGGTCAATAAAGTAATCTCCTATGCGAGCAAAACTTTATCCTCTGTGGAGGAAAAATTCAACGATTGTGAGAAGGCACTCCTGGCAACGGTGTGGGCATTGAAGAATTACCGCCCGTTTATCCAGGGGGAACACATCATAGTGGAGACTCCACACCAGCCTCTGCAATATCTCCAAAGTGACAGAATCCGGGCCGGAAATGTGAGTAATTCCCGAATTACTTCCTGGATTCTGTCAATGCAAGGCTTTCCTGTGGAGGTCCGATATGGCCAAAACAAGAAGAGTCCCCTCGCGCAAGGTCTGGCTGACTTGCATGATTGTGCCAGAGAAAACTGTCTCGAGGACGAAAGTCTAAAAATAAAGGACAACACGGAGGCATACCTTAATTCCCCACACAAAGTCTTTGAAGAGGACAAGTGTGAGGGAATGCCCACTGTCTATGTGGATGGATGCTCTTACCATGTTGACAACAACGGGGAGAAAGAACTGGTGGCTGGCGTAGGGAATGCATGGGTGAATGAGTCCCCAGAACCCTCCGCTGGATACAAAATTGGTCCCCGAAGTAGTCAGGTGGCAGAATTGATGGCTGTGCATCAGGCCATCCTCACTGCTGTCCAGCATCAACTCCACGAACTGGTCATAATCACAGATTCGGATTATGTACGGAACGGGTTCGTGGAGCACCTGGTTAATTGGAAAACCAGAGGCATGTTATGTGCTAACAACAAACCCTTGAAACATGGGAAGTTGATCCAAAACATTGATGATCTGGTCACATCGAATGAGATGACCATCTATTGGAAAAAGATCAAGGGTCATTCCAAAGTAGAGGGACCAGACAAAACTGGAAACGACTTAGCTGATCAGCTGGCCAAAACCGGGGCCATCCAAGGGGATCTAATTGAGATTGAGTCCCTGTTGGGGGAAATCCAGGTCACTGCCATCACTAGGTCCCAGACAAATGCTCACAACGACCTTTCAATTGTACAATGGAGTAAGGAGACCCCTGATGCTGATTTGATTACCGCTCAGAAGGGGGATCCAATAATTGGTAAATTTTACCAGCACCTTGAGGACCCTGAGAACTTTCCCCTGACGGATACCGATTACATTGGGAAAGAGGACCTAAGAGTGTTGATGAAATGTCCAAAAATGTTCCGAATCCAAGACGGTTTGTTGGTAAGGAAATCCAAAGCTGGCCACGATCAGTGGGTGGTTCCTACCTCATTCCGAAGCCTGATGTTAAGTCACGCCCATGATGCGGCCACCGCCGGTCATAGGGGGTTTCACACAACATTGGAAATCTTAAGAGAGGTTGCATACTGGCCACACATGGGGCAGGACCTCGACCAATACTTGAAGGGGTGTCTTGTGTGTGCACAATTTCAGCCATCATCCCTCACGCATCGTGCACCTCTCCAAAAGAGGGGGATGACACTGCCATGGTCAGATTTACAAATCGACTTTGTAGGCCCCGTGATTCGCTCTGCTAGGGGGAATAAGTACATGTTGACTGTGACATGCTTGTTTACCAAGTGGGTGGAATGTCTCCCAGCCCCAAACTGCAAGGCAGAAACGGCAGCTGCCTTGATGATTAACCACATCTTTTCCCGTTTTGGTCTACCTCAAAGGATTGAGTCAGACAGAGGTAGCCACTTCACCAGTGAAGTAATGACAAAGATGTGGGAGATACTGGGGGTCAAGAGAAAGCTGCATATTGCTTATAGACCAGCTTCTTCTGGGGCAGTAGAGAGGTATAACCGAACCATTGTGAGCATATTAAAGAAGTTTGTGGCAGATTCTGGGCCAAGTTGGGATATCCGATTACCTCTGGTCCTAATGGCTATCAGATCTACCCCTTCATCTGCAACCAAAATGTCACCATTTGAGTTGATGACTGGGCGCAAGATGGTGCTTCCTCAGCATTTGCTCTACAGGACCCAAGAGCAGACACTGATAAATGCCTCCACAACTCATGAGTATGTGGAGAATTTAAGGAAACACCTCCAACATGCTTTTGCTTACGCTCAGCGGAATCTAGAAAGATCGGCTGATAGCATGAAGACCCATTATGACCTGAAAACTTCCAGGAAGGAATATCAGATGGGGGACCGGGTCTATCTATACAACTTCCAAAGGAACCAGGCCAAGCAGCGCAAATTTTTGCCTACATGGAAGGGACCCTTTGAGATCATCGACAAAATCTCCCCTGTGGCCTACAAAATCCACATCCCCAAAGGTCCTTTGGCAGAGGGAGAAGACAAGTGGGTCCACATAAACCAGTTGAAATGTTGCCATCCCAGGCACACTCTGCAACAACTGGAGGAATCCTCTGGAATCCTAGAGGGTACTGTCTCAGACTAATTCAGTTCCAATCATAAAACATACCACATCTAGTCTCTAAAATATTGTGATTTGCATGAAACTGTCTCTTAGTTATACTGTTTTTTTTTTCAAAATAAGAATGTAATATTTCGTTATGATTAAATGCATATGCTGCCCCACTATCTCAACAGTGGTGGAAAAACGTCTGTGAGTAGGTATTGCCGCTCTTCCTTTGTCGTCCTAGGAGAAAGAAAACCTGAAGACGGGCCAAGGAGGGCGATCCGGAGACCGGGAACGAAGATCCAATGGGCCCAGTGGACCGCCCAATATTCCCATCAGGACCGGCGAGGAGGACCGATCGATCAGTACCGGATGGAGGAAAAGATGCTGAACTGTGCCATCTATTGGAAGAAGATGAGGAAACATCCCAGGTCTTGCGAGTCCCATTCGTGAAATAGAATGGCCATCGCAAGAGGGGGGCTTGTGGGATGTATTTACCCATGCATCCGAGCCGTACCTCAAAACTGTGCAGTACTGACATGGAAAACATCATGATGGCCAGAGCTTCCCAGAAAATGCACAGGGAAATGCATGAAGAATAGGCTGCCACCCATTTTTGCCGATGTTATGGGCACAGAAGGACACTGCCTAAAACCACCATTGGACTACCCACACAGTAGTCTGAAACCCTTGGGAATGGCAATGCTGATTGCCAAAAGCAAACCCATAACTGTTGGGAATTCATTTCTTAAATCCCAAAAATGGGTGCAGTACCAGTACTCACCACTATCCAAAAGCCGGCGTTTTAAAACCACCCTGTGTTTCTCTGAAGGCAGGCTCAAACTGTCTATTTTAAACATTGCAACACATCTAAAAACTCACTGGACACCAGCAGACATTTGGTAGAATGGAGTGTTGTGTGCCTACAAAATCTGGGAAATGAAGAGCCCAAAACAATGCTTATAACAAAACTGCTATGGAGTCAGCAGTTTAAGTTGCACTGGATTTAAAGACACTAAAATCGAAATGTTTAGATTAAATGAGTGACCTATGTTTGGTGTCACATGCCTTTGTAACTGTTGAAATGCCATAGTTTTGCACTTAGAATCAGCCTTCTAGCTGCATATGTGAAAATGTTTAGTTTTATTTGAATGCAGAAACTGGGCAACAAAAAGTGACATTTTATCTGAAACCCGGCTTAAGGAACTGAATTCTGCCTGGCAACTACCCCCATCAGGAGTGAAACTTGAGTCACAGCTGTGTTCGCAGGCCTAGCTGCCCTTTTGCTGCTCACACTAAGGATATGCCATCTATCTGATAATTGAATTACATGTGCTCTACAGGAGCTCTGAACAAAGCCTGTCTTGACTCATGCAAAGGTTTTATTACAGCGGTCGTAAAATGTAGCTTCCTCTTGGCAGAAGCTGGGGCGGGCACTGCCTGTGAGAGCAAGCTGGCTTGGCAGAACTGGATAAACCAGTATTTCCACCATGTGACCTGGGAAACCACACCCCTTTGTAGCCACAATATTGTTTAGAAAAAGATGAATAACTCATGGTGCGGACATGTGAAAATTTTATAAATGACACCATAATTCTTGTGATTTTTCTGCCCACATTTTAAGAGGTTTTTCGACCCGGTGGCATGTTCAGGGGGGTTTTAGCGGAAAAGAGGATATTACTCAAAATGTGTGCATGTGAAAAATCTGACACTTCATCAACTAATGTCCATACTCCTTGCGCACATGTGTGTAAATTTGGGGTAATGTCCGGAATTGCAAACCAGTTAAAAAGTGCAAAATATTGCCATTTCTGAATGCAAGCTCCCAGGAAGAGCAGAGTTTGAACAGGGTATACCTCCTGTAATGCATGATGGGTGCATATGATTTTAAAACAATATGTACCTCTGCAAATATGTATTTGTTTCAAATCTAGATTTGTGTGTAAGTTGACAGGAGGAGTGGACTCTCTGCAAGCCATAAAATGACATCACTCTGACACAACTTAGATTCGCCAATCAAATGAGAAATGGAAGTTTGACCAATTAGAAGCTGAGAGAGAGGTAGGGTCAGTGATGCTAGAACACACCCACTCTCAAAACACATAAAAGCAGACAGACAGGACAGATAGAGACTTTCAAATCCATTTGCAGCTGGAAGCTCTGCCGGGAAAATCCATACTTACCTCCATCAAACCTCCAGAGAGCCAAACTAGAGACTTCAATCTATCCAGAACTAGAGACCCAGACCAGAGAACCAGAGAGAGCTGACCCAGATCACTGTGAAGTGCAGAGACCAGAGGTGAATTTAAAACCTGACCAGATCCATGGCGAGGCCCATTTCACTCAAGAATATAGTGTGAGTACCTAGAAAACTGTGCAGAACCAATCTCCTAGTTAAAATAATATAATTCAATCTATTTAATCTAAGTAGAACTGCCTCCTAACTGTCACCTGTCATTTGTAAAGCTGTCACTTGTCATTTTCTAGTTGCAAGCTGCACTTGTCTTTTTGAACTTTAAAATTTCAAATCTGAAAAACGACCTTTATTTAATCGCTCATATCTCCGCGACCGTTTGTGCTAGAGACTTGCAGTAACTTTCATTTGAAAGCTTAGAATCTTAGCTTTGAATCGCACCAAGAAAGACATTCCTACCCCTTATAGTTTTACCGCAATCGCGGAACACGCATTCACGAATTTTGCCGCGATTTGCAAATTTCTTCACGTGTAAAAAGCTGCTGCTGCTTGCCTTCCATTTGCCAGAAATTCGTTTAACCTGCTAACTATCCCTGCATCATTGCTAGTGTGAGCCTGGACTAATATTAACTAGATACCACTCACCCTGAACCTCTGAAAGGGAATTAAAAGCATTTCCAGCATATTTCTCATCCATTGCTAGCACATATCAAAGCATTTGCCTGTGTTTTAAACTTCTGTTGTCTAAGCTTGCTGGGGTGAACTGAATTACAGTTGATTGCATTTCTGAGAACTGTGTGCTTCCTTCCATTTCCTTGCATTGCATCAAGGGGGGGAGGGGATTGCCAGAGAAAAGTGATTACATTGTTTTGTTGAAATCATATTGAGTATTTTCTATACTGCATTTCATTCATTCAACATTCCATCCATTTGAACTCTATAAAGCATTCTCTACCACATTATACTTCTGTACCTATTTACCACTGTGCTACCTTATCCATTTCATGTCAACTCCTTATTGATTATAGAGAAGCGTGTTAGTGCCAGATTCTCCGTTGTTAATCTTTATCATATCAGATTAAGTGTGATATTCAATTATTAATTTATTATAAGGTGTGACATATATATATCTATTGTTTAAATTATCAAATAAACCTTTTAACTTGCAAAACAGAACTACTTCTTGGCTCAGTGGGGTCAGGGGGATTCCAAGAGAGGGGTGTTATATAGGGGTAGTCATCCAGAACGCATGAACTGGACATAAAGATATATCAATAAGGGTTTCCATTCAGTATCCCAGACTAGGCATTGACTTAGCTGTAGTGTTGAATTGAATCCTCTTACAATACACAAGTACCAAAAACGAGCTTACCAAGGGCGCATCAGTTCGAAACTGAGGGGAAACATTTACCCATGTCTCTCAGAAATGTAAACACAGCTGAAAGCTCCAAATCACATGCAGCACCCTGAACACCTAAGCACGTCAGAGATAAAACTAACGAATATTGCCAGCGCCTGTGGAGAGCACCACAGAGTCTGTGGTGGCAGTGCAAATCCCGGCGGGGTACATAAATGCAAAATCCTTACCATTATCTGTGGCACTTACCGGCCCTGAGCCTGCCGGGGAGTGCTAGTTTGACCTACATACTGGCTGATCAGAGAGCCACGCAGTAGGGCAACCAACCAAAACAGTTGGCCTCTCTCATATGGGAAAAATTAACAACAACAGTCATCAGAGTAGCACACAAACCTCATTACAAGGAGGGTGGGCAACACCAGCTACAGTGTGCCCATTTGAGCAATACCAGAAGCACAACCAGTGTCGTAAACACAAACTTTCAACAAAAAACGCCTGGGTTTTTTCCCAATAACGAACAGTCAGACCAGGGGTTGATCAGTAACAGCATGCAAGTGCCAAGCCCCACCCCACAGACAAAAGAAACCTAAAACGATAGAGGAAGGGCAAAGCTGTTAGTCAAACCAAGAATAATCACACACGGAGCAAGTTTCCTGGCACAAGCACTACAAAGCAGGGTTAACCAGCCATGAGACAAATGTATTCTACAATCCAGTACCCTGACACGGGCACATCAAGGCATGGAACATGCCACGAAGCAAGCTGGGGTAGACCATGGATTGCACACAACTGCCAACCTTACCAAACATGGCAGTTTCTTGAAGTGCCAAATTGACTACAGCTCAAGCAGCACGTAAGACACAAGACTCCCTCATAGCACCGGAAGTTTGAGGGCAGATCAAGGGACAAGAAAATACCTTGGACCTCTGGAACGAATTGGGAAACCTTACGTACAAAAGCCGGCATAAGCACTCACATTTTGTACACACTGACAGAGCCTGCGGATGCAGCTTGAAGCCTGGCAGAGCCAACACACAGGCCAATGCGTACAGCACCAGCCAGAAAAAAGGCCATGAAAAGGAGAACCTGCTGAAAGGGATCGCCAACTACAAGCAGCTTTCCACAAGGGAGCTGGCCAAATATTTCTGTGTACACAAAATAAACATGAACCCTGAAACGGGGTTCAAAATAATGCACAACAAAGCGAAAAACCTGTAATCAGGGGACCCAGTTGCAACAACACTACTGAGGTAGTGCAAACACATAACCCTGAAAACGGGGTTCAAAAACAACGCACAACTAAGGAAAACCTGTATTCAGGGGACTTAGTTGCAACAACACTACTGAAGTAGTGCAACAGAACCAGACCACAGGTGCGGCACAGAAGGGTGCGATGACAATACGACCAAAGTGCACAGAAGCATTCAGGACACCAGGGGCTAGCGGTAAGGAGCCAGGTGAAGAAGGGGCAATGACACCAAAGTCACCACTGCAAGGTAAGTAACAGAAAACACCCATAGGGTACCAGAAGACACACAAGTCTGCACACCCACCGCCGGTCACCCAACCAGCCAGGGTCCCAAAGAAACACACACACAGGCAGACAAATAGCGAGCCAGCCACACAAACAGTTTAAAGAACTGAAACAAACAGCTAAGACAGGACAGACAACTAAGCAGTCAGGTATCACAGTAAACAGAGCGTTTTGCAGTTTACAACCCGCATTAGACGATGGTTTCAGAGCCCAGTCCAGGCCATACCAAACACAGCCCAAAAAGCCTCCACAATTAAAAGATGTATCCGTCTCACATGGCTAAACCCACACAGAAAGACAGAGCCGGGCCTTTTAGCACAACTAACAGAGCCCTCCCTTTAACATCGACCCAATCCGGCCACGCGATTTCAAAAACCCAGCTGGGCCAACACCCAGCCGTACACCTCTCACAAGGGCAAAAATCGCAGCGCCATCATTCAGGGGAAATAATAAACACACATAACCAAAGTGTGAGCCGGAGGTTTACAACAAACCCAGAAACTAGGCATCAACAACCGAGAAGTGTTCCAGACCATCAGGGCCACCCGCAACTTGCAGGTAGTACACAAGCGGATGACCAGCTTCCAACGGTTCGAGGTGGCCGATTCAGGAGAAAAATCAACATAACAGGACAAACACAAACCAGGGGCCAGAATAAAAGCCCAGGCTTGCCGCCAGGCCAGCCAACGTAACAGACAGAAGATATATTTCCAAAACATAATCAATACCCTCCCCAACGTGACAGCCAGTAAGATAGCACAGCAAATAGAGCGCTCACTTGACATCAGGGCAGAGCCTGCTGGCAGGGCATGGCCAAACCTAGCCTTCATTTCCTCCAAAGTCGAGAAATGAGCCCACACACTGTGGCAAAGTAGCAGCACTCAGATGCCTGAGGGGCTGCAGCACCACATAAATAACAAAAACAAAACATGTGATGCATGTCTTCACAGAACAGAATACAGAAGGAAAACAAAAGAGGTAGCGAAACATACAAGAGAATAAAGGTGTATGTTTCAAGACACAAGGAAAGACCATTAAAACAAGGTTAGCATCACAAGTCAGGCAGCCAGAACATCAAGATGCCAAAGTTTAGGGTGACATAGCCCGCAAGGCAGCAAAAATATGCATTGGAAAATACGAGCAAGAAATAGAAGAAGACAAAAAGCCAACAACCGAAGGCTGGGGCCTGAAAACTGCAATTAGCACTGAACCCAAAAACGGGTTCTACAAAAATAATAAGCAGTGAGGAATATACATCACACAACACAACAGGCCAACGCCCGAGGGCCGCCACGGAACCGGGAAACAGGTAAAAAAAAATAATAAAAAGTAGGGGAAAAGCTCCACACAGCACAATACAACAGGCCAACAAACGCCAGAGGGCGAGGTCCAGGGAGCTGCAACGTAGCTCGGAACCCAAAGACAGATACAAAACAATCTTTGGTTAACAAACAAGAGTATAACAGGGGGGCCTGTCCCTTAGAAAACCTGGGAAATTCCACAATGGTTACCGAACCTCGAGGAACTGAGGGGAGTTACCCACCCACATAAGATAAAGGTGCTTGGGTCATTGGAAACATGTTACAGGGTCTAATTTGAACAACTACACATAGGGCTACCCCACCCCTGTTCACAAAACCACCCTGGGTGGATAAACACCACACATCACAAACAAACAGGCCAATAATCGGGACAACGCCACAGAGGGCCGGAGCCCACATAACTACAAGCCAAACCCCTACAGGGGCCAACACCAGCCATGAACAAAGGAATAGCCAAACTAAGGGGAATAGACAATGCAGCTAGGAAAGAACAAGCAACAACTTTTGGGGGAAACCTGGACAGCCGGTAACCCATCGAGGTTGTGGTGGCACGGGCTTGAGGGGGTAACCTTGTGACCCGATGCCCAAAAGTACTGCATATTATGGTTACTGTAATTATGATTATGTTTTGTTATGACCATAACTGCAATAAAATCCCACCGCCTTTTTTTGCCAACACCTACCCAATGTCTTGCATACTACCTGGGGGGCCAGGAATAAGCATGGTGATGGGGCTCAGTGCCACCCAGGTCATGTTATGGGTTCACGTGGGATTTTTCACCGTTCAGCACAGGAACACGTCCTACTGATCAGTCCTGTAAAATACGGGATGGTTGGCCACCCTACGAGCACTTCTGGGCAATTCTGCAGAGTCTCCCAAAGCGAGCAGGGTAACCGGTGCCCTATTGCTGCCCAGGCAGGGGAGAGGGGGAGCAGCAGCCCAACAAAACTACAAAGGCGAGCACAGTCGCTGCACCAGAAAACACAGAGGGAGGGGCAGGGTGTTAATCAAACACCCTGCCCTCCCCACACAAGGTTGCAAAACAATAGGGCCCCCAAAGGCAGGAAGTAGGCGGAGGAGCTAGGCTGAGGCACCATAAGGTGCAATTAGCTGTCAGCAGATGCTGGCCAGGGGGCTGGCACCACAGCCCCCACCATACAGAATGACCCAGGGGACAGCCCCTGGGTCCTATATAAGGGCTGCTGCAGCCAAGAACAAATCAGTTTGTGGACGCTGCACGGGAACCCAAACCAAAGAGTACTCTGTGCACTCAGAGTCTCTTCTTTTTCCCAGAACCCTCCCACCCTAAGAAAAAGGATGAGAAGAAGGAGAAAGAAGATAGGTCACTGTACAGTGACCCCACTGTCATGGGAAAAGAATGACGGCACGGGCCAGAGGGGGTAACCTGGGGACCCGATGCCCAAAAGTGCTGCTTATTATGGTTACTGTAATTATGATTATGTTTTGTTATGACCATAACTGTGCATTAAAATCCCACGGCCTTTCATTGCCAACACCTACCCAATGTCTTGCGTACTGCCTGGAGGGCCGGGAATAAGCATGGGGGCGGGGCTCAGTGCCACCCAGGTCATGTTGCCACCCTGACGGCATATGGGTCCCCCGGTTATGGTCCCTGACACTTTTTTCAATCTATACTAGATAGAACAACGCCATTGACTCTGCTCAAAACTCACCCATTATCAAAACTCTGATCCTTTTAGGGGTCAGCTCATGGTGGCTGGCCACGTCGCAGTTGCAAAGTGTACGTAACACGCCCCCAGGCTTGCTAAATATACCTGTTCTACAGGCACACATGACACCAGCACTTAAGCATGGCCACCACACTCGTGCATCACGCTTCCGGTCCCTCCAGCCATGCTCATTTGTCACAATATGGCAGCGGCTGACAAGAAATTATTTCTCATGATGATTTTACAGCACAGTCCCGTACTCGCCCTGACAAAATGTCAGCCGATTTGTAATACATAAACGCCTCAAAAACAATGCATTTCCTTCTCCTTGCCGATGTTCGCAGAGAAAATGAAGGCAGACTGAAATCAATTCTCACATTATTATTGTGGCACGCTGTTAATGGCCCCATAACTTCCCATGTAATTTCTGTTCGGGAGTATAATTGAACAGCAGGCTGAGTGGTGTCGTGTAGTTCAGGCATGTAATGAAATAGTTGCCTATTTCTTAGTCAGCAGGCAACACCTCTCCGCCATCCTCATTCGAAATGATGGTTTCTGAAAGATTCTCTTTTGCAGAACGTTCTATTTTGCAGATAAGCTGCCAACGACCTCGGTTCGTTTTCAAGGTACTTTCCTACATTTTAAGCTCTAAGTTGAGTATGGACTCTTGGAAATCTAAGACAGACAACTGACAAGGGAGGAACAAGGAATTACACGCCCTGGCCGAAGTGGCGCTCAATTCCTTACAATGAAGCCAGATATATGGCCAAAATGACATTGTTAGGTAGCTCTCTCATCATGGCATCCTAGTATTTTGTCTTTAATTGCCCTATTGTATCACCACCCCTGAATTAAAGGTAAGCATTCAATTACTAAAACAAACGAGTAACATGCATCCACACGTTCCAGAACAGGAGCATGATGCATGACTACTTCCCTTGTCTGAGATTCTGTAGTATATAGTCCATGATGCTCGCTGTTAGTCTTGAGGACCCCATCAGTTCTAGTTTTTGGTATAAAGAAAGAATATGCAACTGACCTCTCATTCGGATACATTGCATCCATTGACCCTGTTAAGCACCAAGCAAGGGTACTTGCTCCAGTCATCAATATGCTCTTTGTGCTGTGCTTCCTTGGAAAGCAGCGGTGAACTGTCCTTTAGGGACCTCTGCAGATTTCCCTGGTAGGCTGATGCAACCTGGGCATCTTTTGTGTGGTACGTCCACATTTTCCCATAGGAAAAGGGTTGGGCTTGCTGAAAATGAGTAATATGGAGCCACTTTGAACATTATTTCTGGGGCCTCTTCTGGTTCTCAGTCCACCCCTGTTAGAAAGCCGTTTGAATTGTTAGTAAATACAAAACAAATTTCAATTAATTGCATGAATATTACATACATTCCAAAACACCTGTTTTTTTATCAAGCGAAGCATAAACAGTTCTATGTTTAGGTCGAGCTAGAGTTTTTGTTCTCTTCTAGAGCTCTTGCAGATACATCTTGGGGGGGTCCCTAATTTCATTCCACTGCTCCATGATGATACAACAAGCATATTGAGGTTAAAGCTGTTATAGAGGCAGCCTTTATATACAAGCAAGTGTAACTGTTTAAGTAGCGCAGAGAGTCATAGAATATTACTTTTTATAGTTTCTTCTGTTTCCATCGTGGTGTATACATTTGGCTTCTCTCAGGTTCAACCTCACCTCTTTCATGTTCTTGTTTAGGAGTCGGTTCCACAGAAGACCTTCTTCGTGTCTTCTTCTTCTTAGTAATAGAACTCTCCTTGAAGAGAAGTGGACAATCCTTCCCTGCAGCCACAGTGCCTACCTGAGAATATGGATCTACGTGATTTGTCCGTGGCTGATTTTTCCACGATGGAAATGTTTGCATGGGAAATGTACGCAATACAAAATGTACGTATATTTCCCATGCAAACATTTCCATTACAAATCACACAGATTAAAACACACACCCCCAACACACCCCCAGCCCCCTACTTACCTTTCATTCAGACGTGCTGTGTCCCTGCAGCGCTGGTTCCCGTTCACTTCCGTGATCGAGAACCAGTTCCGCAGGGTCCTTTTCTTTTTTTTTCTTTTGCTCGGGTGAGCTGCGGGGGTGTCCCCTGCAATCCCCGCCCACTACGCTGTATAGTATAGTGAGCGGGGTGTTGCGGGGGACACCCCCCAGAGACCCCAGCTTTTTTTTTGTTCTGGCAGGGGGCCAAGGGGGTGTCCCCAGTAACACCCCGTTCACTGAAGTGAGCAGGGTGTTGCGGGGGACACCCCCCCTAGCCCCATACCGACCTCACTGAAACACCTAAACACAAACCACGAAAGGTTCGAACTTTTGACAGTTAGAACTTTTTGTTCTGTGTGTTTTAGGTCTTGTGGTGAGGTCGGTAATTTTTATTCAGACATTTCGTCCTATTCCAAGAATACAGGCAGGACACAGGGACCACCTGAAGGTAAGCCCTTTAATGGGGGAAAAGCGAGAGCTCCAAAAACCCCAAAGCACAGATAGATGGCAGGATAGTCCGTGCAGTTAATGACTGGATTCTGATAATCAATATGAACGAGTATCTACAAGGATTGCCAGAAGCAGAGCAGATGCGGGAAACTGGTAAGGTAAAGCGAGCAACAAGGACTAGAAGATAATAAGCCAGGGCAGGAAGGTAGCAAAGCACACACAGAAGGAAAAGAGAGCAGGAACTAATACAGAAGAAGCAGCTGCAGCAAGGACCCAAGGGGGAAGGTAAACAGAGGAAGAAGGAACACTAGTCTCTTACCTGGGGGAGAGAAGGGTTGCAGTGCAACAGTGCGCTGCAGTCTTGAGGAAGAAATGGAAGATGCAGGAGCCATTTTGGGAAACACTGGACTGGTACACAAACGTATCGGCCTAAATATGAAGGCACAACAGCATGTATCCACTTCCACCATCTCCAGAATTAGTGACCCTGCACTATGACAGTATGCCCCCTATTTCTCTGAGGGATTGGGCCCAGGTTTCCATGGAAACCGCAGATGATAAAGTTGGAGCAAACATGGGGCATGTACATGAGAGGATGGTTCCCAGGATTGCTCACCGATAGAGTAGCCTTTCCAATGAATAAGATATTGCAGGGTTATTCGATGGTATCAGGAATCACATTTCTTGGAGACCTTGTACTCATCAGGTCTGACACAAGAAAGATCAGCTTGTTTGCTTCTTTCTTGAGAATGGAGCAGGCACATAGGGTTTCAACAGAGATGAATGGAAACAGGATGGTTGTGTTTCCATGAAGACGGGCGGTGTAGCCTGAAAGCCACAGGGTTTATCTTGCCCTTGATCTCGAATGCACCACCAAAACAAGGTGACCGTTTAGAAGGATGAACCCAACAAAGTAGGTATCTCATTGAAAGACAGACCTTGTCTCCTGCTGTCTAGTCTGGATCTCTTCTTCTATGCCGATCGGCGTACTGTTTATTTGTCCTTTTGCTATCTTCTAGGTTTCAATATGCCAATCTATGATTCTTAGCAATATCATCAAGAAGAGAATCAATGGTTGGCATCTCGTTAGGAGGAAGGGCAGAAGAAAAAAGGACTCATCTTAGTCGTTGACTGAGCTGTGGTATTATAAGCAAACTCTGCAGTAGGTTGCAGGTCCACCCAGTTGGCTTGACTTATGGTAGTGAAACAGTGGATGTACTGCTCTAAGGTATGCTTTACAGTCAGTCTGGCCATTGTTTTAGGGATGATAGCTAGATGAGAGAGCCTGTTCTATACCAAGCTGGTTACACAATATGGTCCAGAATTGAGAGTTATACTGAGGTCCTCTATTGGACACTATGGTCTCAGGTAACCCATGAAGCTTGAAGATCTCCTTTAGGAATACATTGGCCATTTGTGGAGCAGAGGGAACACCAGGTAATTGTGTGAAATGCACCATCTTGCTAAAGGAGTGAATGGTTACCATTACAGCTTTTTATTTGCCGGAAGGTGGAAGATCAACAATAAAATCGGCAGAGATGTGTAACCATGGACCAGTAGGCGTAGGACCCTGTTGAAGTGTTCCCAAGGGCTTAGCAGTGGCGAACATGTCTTGAATGCAGATGGGACAGGTAGATACATAAATTCAAATATCTTTCTTCAAAGTAGGCCAGCCAAAGTTGCAAGAGACAAGATCAATAGTGGCTGCGATGCCTTTATGACCTGCTGCCTTGGTATCATGTAACCAAGACATAATCCTCCTTTGTAGGGAGGTATCGGGAATAATGAGACAATCCCCCCAAGAATAAGTGTCCATCAGATTCTTGCACAACCATGTCTTGGATCTACGTTTCTTCCATCTGGTATCCAGCTGAAGACCTTCAGACATCTTGAAGAAAGGAATTCAAATTAAACAGGAACTTGTTTCCTATAAGGACCTTTTAAGTCATAGGAAATATAGGCAATCAAAAATTCTGACTTTTTAGTCGGGGAGATAGGTGAGAAAGAAATCGTACTGGAAGAAACAATAAGCCGAGCGGGCCTGGCGACTATTACAGCAATCCAGTTCTTGGAGGGCCATTAGAGTCTTGTGGACAGTGCGTGCCTCAAAAGGAGTGCTAGAGCCCAACAATAGGTGACGCCACTCCATGCATGCTTATGAAATAGCCAAGAGCTCCTTTTCTAGTATGGAAAAGTTTGCTTCGCTGTAGGTCAATGTTCTCTAATAATACACTTCAGGGTGTTCCTGAACATCCATTCCAACTTGTTTGAAAACAGCTCCAAAAGCACTATAGGACACATCCATTTCCACAATAAACAGCAGTGATTGATTGGGTTGAATGAGAATGGGGGCAGAACAGAATTTGCACTTCATCAGTTGAAAGGCTGGATCGGCCTTCCTTCCCCAAGTAAAGCACATATTCATCTTAAGCATGGCGGTGATAGGCAGTACAATCTTTGAAAGGTCTTGGATGAATGGCCAGTCCCGAAAAGCATTGAATCTCCTTGTTGGAAGTTGGAGATGGCCATTGGGGGATGGCAGTGGTCTTGCATGGATTCATCTCAACCCTGTTGCCAGACCGAATTAACCCAGGGTAGGAAACAGAGGGAACCTCAAAGGAGCATTTCTCTGGTTTCACCAGAGGTTTGTTCACTCTTAACTGGTGAAGGACTTCCTTAAGATATTGTTGGTGTTGCTCCTTAGTGACGGAATGCACAAGAATATCGTGAAGATAGATGATGAGCATATGAAACAAAAGATGAAAAAATATCTGGTCAATAATCCTTTGAAAGACCGCATGGGTGTTGACAAGTCTGAAGGTCATTACCCTGTATTCAAAAATGCCCAAAAGGGGTCGTAAAGACGGTCTTCCACTCATCGCCACTCCGGACTTGCAGGAGATGGTATGCCCTGCATTGGTCTAATTAGAAAAGATGTTGGCCCCCTGGAAGGCCTCAAGCATATCCTTGATCAAAGGCATGGGGTACCTATCCTGGATTGTTATTCTGTTAAGACCCCGGTAATCAGTAAAGGGTCAAAGTTCCTTTGTATACTTCTTAGGGACAAAAAACTGTGAAGCCGCAGCAGGTGAATTGGATTATTTTATCAAACCATTCATTAAGTTGGTATCTAGATAGGTCTTTAGTACCTTCTTCTCTGGAATCGGGAATGTATACATTCTTCCACACAGAACAAATTAATCAGGAACAAGGTCTAAGGTGCACTTCTCAGTATGATGTGGTGGAAGATCTCTAGGGACAATGTCCTCAGACACATCCATGAAGTCCAGCTAGGTAGGGGGAACACAATGTATGCCAATGCAAGAAACAGGATGCTGTGTTGAAGCAACACTAAGCTGTTCCTTAGATGATACTTTGAGACATAACTTAGCTTAGTAATGTCTACAGAGCCATGGGATACCCAATAGATTGGGGAAATGCATTGTTCATATGAAGTCAAATGTTACTAGTTCCCTATGTTTGTGGATCCCAATGAACAGAGGAAGAGAACACTGATTGAACAGTCTTGATCTCAATAGTCTGCCATTGACCTCTTCCACAGGTTGGGATTCTACCATGGTCATGAAAGTTATCCTTTTCTCGTTTGCTATTGGGTGCCCATAAAATTACCTGCAGCACCACAATTGAGTAGGGCCAGTACTTCAATAGGGGATCTGTTAGAGACTGTAAGATGTACATGTAATATTCATCCTAAGGTCAGACTCCGCTGATGGTATCAAAAACACGACAGTGGAACTGTGGACGAAACCCAGAACCTTTGTCCCATTTAGGATCAGGATCTGTCATTTCCTTGTCTTCGCAGTGGTACATCTGGACAATATCTCAGCATGTGTCTTTTTGATCCACAGTACAGGCTCAATCCGTGGTCTCTTCTTTTTCTTTCAGTGGCAGATAAGGGACCACAAGCCATTCCAATCTGCGTGGGTTGATCAGAAGGGTGAGCATCCACGGTAGGTGTGTGTGGTATAGCCTTAAATTCAGAAGAAGATCCACTTGTCCGTCTTCTTTCATCCTTCCATTCCGCCATTCGGAACTCAATTTTGAGAACCATAGACACCAAGTCAACAAATGAAGCCGGACGGGAAACCCTGGCCAGTTCATCCTTTATGTCATCATTAAGGCCCCTTTGAAAGATGGCATATTGGGTGGTCCCAGGCCAGCCAGCTTCTGCTACAACCTTCTTGAATTAGGAGATGTAGGCCAGGATGATGGATCAGCCTTGCCAGATATCAAGAAGAGATTTGTATGCCAAATATACAACCTCTGGTCACTCCACCATCTCTTTAAGGGCCTCTGTAAAGGCTGCATAGTTTGTGAGTGAAGGACAGGATGAAGTCACGATAGGCACAGCCCAAGCCAGAGCATTACCGGTCATGTTTGAAATCGTGAAATCTACCTTGGCTCTATCAGATGCATAGGTAGTGGTCCGGAAAGTAAAGTGTACTGTGCAGGTGTCAATTAATTCCTTGACCTGCTTATGGGACTCATCAAACTTCCCTGAGACCAGCCATAAGGACAGCAAGTCTAAAGCCTAGGCATTGATGGCAGTCATCATCTGTCTGAGTGAGGCATTCTCAGCCTTCAGGTTTTGACCCTCCATTGTTAAGCCTATAATGGCTTGTACTAGTTCCTTGATCCATTCCATGTCAAGGTCCTTCTTTTGGCATTGCAAACTCTCAGGTAAAACAATACGGCGAGTGCCCTCACCTCTTTCCAGTTCTTGTTTGGGAGTCAGTTCCGCAGGAGGTTCCTGTTTTCTTCTTCTTGGTAAAGGAACTCTCCCATAAGAGAAATGGACGATCCCTCCATGTTGCCACAGTCATTGCATGAGAATTCAGGCAGGACACAGGGACCAATGGAAGGTAAGTCCTTTATTGGGAAAAAAGCCTGAACTTTGAGCGAAAAACCTAACCACGGTCCGACCATTTGCGAAATACAGAGTTGATTAGAGTTCACATACAAGGAACATCCTTGCACCGCAACCGAAAACAGTATCTGGAATGCTGCTTGATTGATATAAACTCATATATGTTTAGATGGAGAGGCCGAGCTGCCCCAATCCCCATTTGTAATTATTTTGTAATATGGCATCAGCCCATTACCTTCCACTGCAGTTCAGATCATGTAAAATAGACTCAATTGTCGGTTATGAGCTCCTTGCTCTCAGACTCTCAACTGACCCAAAAACAACCATCAACTTCCTCATTGTTTACAGAGCACCCAACACTGCCAAGCATCCTGAGATAGACATTCCCATAGTTATCACCCCCCTCCTCAAACCAAACACCAAATTCATCATCCTAGGAGACATTAACCTTGGATGATTCAATGAACTCTCGAGACCACAAATGCACAGCATTCCATTTAGCATTACAAGAAATGCAGTTCACACAAATTGTTAATGCCAAAGGTAGAATCCTAGATTGGATCTTAACTTTAAATATTAATCCATCCCTGCAAAGTATTTTTGAAAAATAACTTGGACAGATCACCATTTGTCCGCTTCAACGTATCAATACCAATAACCCAAGAAGCATTGCCTATCCGTATCATGATGAGAAACACTTACAAGCTCACACAGGAAAACCTGCCTCTCGTTCTATTCAAAGCATTCAAGACACAATCCACAACTAACACCAACCCTGACAGTACCTCCCTTATCTACCACATCTGCCTAGCATCAACTATCAATGAAGTAGCTCCACGTAAATCCAAAATCCCAAGATCTTCTAAACAAAGCAATTTCTGGTTCAACGAATAACTAATCGTTCTTAGACAAAATAAAAGAGCATTAGAACACCTAACCAAAAATAATAAAACACTGTTGAGTCCATCATTGAGCTCCAGGCAGAAAGCAAAAAGTACAAACTTGCAGTCATACCCACAAAGCCAACTCCCCTAACATGCGCATTAACAATGCTGCCTCCAATAGTAAATATACTTTTTACCATTATCAGAGAATTGGAAGCACCCATTCCTCCCTCAATCCCCATAAACTCTAGCAAAGCATGGTGTACCACCATCCACAATGCCCTAGCTTCTTAAATCAATTTCTTCAAGAGAAAATATTAACAAAAAGAAATCTAGTGTCCAACATAAATGAGGACCCCCTTGCCCAGACGGCTGACGATGAGGCCTCAGTTACCAAGTTCAGCTTTACCATGGTCTCCCAAGACCACGTCCTCAAGACTATCGCCTCTCTGAAACTCACCAATTGTAAAGGTGATAGCTTTCCCGCAAAATTAGTCAAACTCTGTGCCCCCACTTTAACACCCATTATTATGAAATTCATAAATGCCTCCTTCACCATCAATTCTATCCCTGCAAATATCAAAAAATCCTGGGTCACTCCTCTTCTGAAAAAGACAACCTTGTACCCCACTATACCCACCAATTACAGACCTATAACTACGGCTCCCTTCCTACAAAACATAATTGACAAAATCGCATACTCCCAAGTTCAAGCACATCTAGAAAACAATAATTTGCTAGGCGATAGACAATCTGGTTTCCGTCTCAAACACAGTACAGAGACAACTCTATTAGATCTAAACATCAGATGGATTCCATAAGAGATTCCAGGAAACTGTGTATTCTCCTCCTGCTTGACTGTCCGCCACATTTGATCTGATGGACCATGACAGACTTTGCATAGCAAGGTCAAAAAAACGTCCACTTCTCAACAGAGGCGACTGCTGGGGTTAAATCGTTCTTATCAGAACGTACATCAAGAGTAGCCATTGGTGAGGAGGTGGCCGATCCTTTACCAGTACCACTGGGAGTACCCCAAAGTTTGTGCCTATTCCCCACACTCTACAATGCCTATACTAAACTTTTTTTTGCAGCATTAGATGCTATGAGAGGTATCTATACTAATTTTACAGATGAAACTCAGATCCTCATCCCACTCACCGGTGATGGCCACAAACAGTCTGTGCCTGAATAGCGAAAAGATGGAGATCCTCATGATAGGCTCTCCGGCTCGACTAAAAATGCTGCACCCCGACTATACCACCATTATCATAGATGGCACTCCCATACCAACATCAAAACAGGTCAAAACACTAGGTGTTTATTTGGATTCCGATCTTACGTTGGATAATCATATCAATGCTCTCGCTTCTTCAACCGCCTATATGGCCAAACTCATTGCCCTCAGTCGACAATTTCTCACTTCGCAAAACTGCATTACTCTAGCAAGAGCCCTTATACTCTCAAAGTTGGACTATTGCAGCATACTCCTGCTAGGAACCACAAAGAACAAACTAGATAAACTGCAACTACTCAAAATAAAGCACTAAGAGCAGTGCTTGGAGTAAAAAAGAAAGGACCACATCTCGCAGACAAAGAGAGAGGTGCACTGGCTACCCATACAAGCAAAAATAATGCATAAATCCCTCACCATCATGCACAAATGCATCGCCCAAGAGGCACCTACCTACCTGAATAAATGTATCACCCATAAAACTTCTACTGGGTCATTAAGATCAAGCTCTAGTACTCAATTATTTATCCCGTGATTCAAGAATTCCAGGGTGGGGGACGTCACCTTCCCTGTAGCAGCACCAAGAATCTGGAATTTGCTCCCGCTGAACCTGAGCAATGAACCTGTGCTCCCCCGTTTCAAGAAACTGATTAAAACGTGGCTATTCAACAAGTTCTAATGTGTGAAAACATATCAAGAAATACTAATGTCAACTGTATCCATTCCTACCCGAGCCTTATTTCTGTATTTAAACATATGTCTTACCATGACCACTGCATTTCAACTTTGTAACCAGATAAGCTGTTGCTATCATGTATCTCTTTTGCCCTCTGTAACCAGACAAGTGTCACTGTAGCCATTTTTTATTTTTACATTTTTAAAGCGCTCAAAGAGCCCACGGGCATCGAGGCCCTGTTACAGGAATTGTTTGTTTTGTAGTTGTGTAATTGATTTTGTCTTAGTTGCGTATTTACAACACGCTTAAACACCCAGAGGTTTCTAAGCGCAGAACCAGGGATCGAACCTGTGTTGCTTTGTGTCATCTTGCTTCCAAAGCACGCACGTTGCTGCTGAGCCATGTAACATACACCGTGATACCTCTGGGTCTGGGCGTATAACAAACACCATAAATAAATAAATAAAAATGCTGTTGAAGGTAGAATTTGGAAAACAGTTTTGAGACTTCCTCTAAATCTTCCAGGAGTGGTTGCGCGATACCAATTGGGTATCTCCTCCCTACAATCAAGTGCATACTGGAAAATTCTCTCTCTCCTGTGGAAAATCTTGATTCCAACTGAGAATTCTCTCTTTGAACATTTTAACCATCTTTACACCTTGCAGGTGGGTAAGATAAGGACTCTCTGCTCCATAATACTGGAAAAATTAGGTATCAAGATCTGGCTGATTCTTCTGAGAGGGTGAAAAAACTGCTCTGTCAACATGACTGGATTTTAACTACTGATCAACTTCATTCCTACCCCTCACTTCTACACTTAACAGAATATTATAAAAGGAAAGGAATTCTAGCCCCATTCCTTAGTATCTACCCCGATAAGGTGACATGAATACACTTTACTTGCTTTCGTGGGAATCTTTTAAAATCCAAACAAATTCTAATTAGATATGGCAAGATTTCAACAACTTATAGCTCTTGGAGGTTCTGTAACAATTTAGACATCAATGAATCTACAAAACACTGGGTGCTTGATTGCCCTGAGCTGAAGGCTGTTCGAGAACTCTACCTAAATAAACTGTGCCGTGCTCTGGCACTAGCAGACAATGATGAAATCTGGAAAATATGCTTAGCGGGTCGATCTGCAGCTGTTGTGATATCTATATGTGGCTTTATTCGAGCACTTTGTGTAGATGTGACATCTTTGATTTGAACGCATTTAACTAATATTTTTGGAAAAACATATAACAAATTGACTATGTTAATCAAAAAAATGAAATACAAACTTCACTTTTTACTTGATGGTGTGATAGGAAGAAATAGATTGTATTTTAAAAGAATCTTGTCCTTTATAACTACTGCTGCTTTTTTATTAACGTGTGTATTTTAGAATTTGTGTAAAGTGTTGACCTCTGTAATTCAACAGTCTTTCCTTTTATTTTTCGTTTTCTTGGATGCTTTTTTCGTAGTATATACAGTCTTTGTAATTTTTATTCTTCTAACTATGTATTGATGTAATGTATGAGCATGTGTTTTATTAAAGGTTGAGTTGTTCAAAGCCGTAAAAAAAGAAAAATAGAATAATATTTTTACCATTTACGGATTCCTACTTTCCAAGATTGTTTAATTCAATGGTGCATGACCTATGCCCCAATAGGATGATGAGCCCTTCATGGCATGAATTATGCCTTTAAAACACATTATGGGTATTTGATCTCTAGACTTCGGAGAACATAGAAAGCAAGATTGGAATTAAAACAAATTGACACATTTTCATTCTTTTTTTTATTTTTCGTACATGGTGGTGGAACAAAATTCCTAAATGAGCAGATACAAAACATTTGCTTCAAACAGCTCTGCTACAGCTATGACAGTAACAATAATAATAGGCAGTATAATTAAATACCACTTGCTTTACTGCCTGATCCATTGCAAGGCTATTGGTATGTACCAGCGTGGGTAAGCATCACTTGATTGCGTGGTGGCATAGCATCAGAAAGCAACTCCAGTTTTTACCTCCGTCCAAGAGGTTGAGGCCAAATTAATAGAAGGCCCCTTAAAGGATTTTAAGTTTGTTTTATAGTGATAAAGGGAAGTGCAATTGCTTCACTTCACGAAGGAAAAACATCTTTTCATGGGGACCACACAAGGGCGTGAAAAAAGTGGGCATCTCTTATGCACACCTTCTCCACCTTTTTGCAATTTATGAAGATAAGGGTCAATAATGCCCCTTCTCTGCATTTTAGAAAATGTACTGTTGAGGTATGATCCACTATTGTACAAAATCAATTTCCATCCTTATTTCAGGGATGTGAATAATACACCTGTCTGTGTCTGTCTTTTGATAGAAGAGGGTGAGATAAATGTCATTGGTTGACACCTCAGGGGATGAGGGGGAAGAACCATGAATCACTGAGTGCAGCTTGTGGGAGAGTCGTATTCACTTGATTTACTTGGATAGAGCCAGACATATTCAGGGTGGAAGAAGACACCAGTCGATACACATATCATTGGGTGACACCTGTAAGGAGGAGCAGGTAGGGTCAGGAATCTCTTATAAAAGCTGATGGAAGTGTCCCACTTGCCAGATTTATCTGTGAGGGAGTACCAGAGATTCAAAAATGTGGACGGCACACAAGTCAGTGCCCGCCACTTGTTGTGAGTGGGTGAAACATGTGACACTGGGTGACACACTGTTAAAAGGAGCAGGAATCCCTGAGGGCAGCTTGTGGGAGAGTCACACTCAACAGATTTACCTAGGAGGAAGCATTAGAGAGTAATGGAGGCATGCAACACACAGTTGGACACATATGGATAACAAACCACATCATATCTGAGAGACACCATGAGTACAATTAATTACTTTGAAGGCACCCTGTTTGATCTGACCTCCCAACTATTGCAAACTATGGATATTGTAGCACTCTACAACAAAATTCCACAAGATGTGCCACACAAATGCATCCAGGACCACCTAACACACCACATGACTCAAAGCAGGGTGTCGGCCAATTTCATTGTGGAACTACTGACCATAGCCCTATCAAAAAACGACTTCCTCTTCAAGGATTCATTCTATATGCAAACATGCGGCACTGCCATAGGGGTCACCTTTGCCCTAAGTCTGGCCATCAAATGCATGGCATCATACGAAGAAACCTATGTATTTGCTGATATCAACCCTTTCCAACACAGAATCAAGACCTGGATGCAGTACATAGATGATATCGTCTTCATCTGGCAGGGGGACCTCAGCACTTTACAGGAATTTCATCAATGGCTAAATGGAAGGATCCCTGAGATTAGGTTTACCATGGTCAGTAACCCGTCATCCATACATTTCCTGGATCTAGCTATCAGAAACAAAGACAGCAAACTATCCTGCACTCTTTATTAAAAAAGTACTGATTACTGATAGAAATATGTTACTTAATTTCAACAGCTACCACCCCAAAATGCCTTAAGGAAAATCCACCCTATAGACAATACCTGAGGATCTGAATAAATTGCTTGGAAATTGGAGACTACTGGCACCATGCTGACCTTCTTGAGGACAAACTAAAGGCAAGAGGCTACCCCAAGAAACCCCTTAAAATGCCAAGAAAAGAGCTAGGTGCACCCCCAGAGAAAACTTGTGCACCACTAACAATTACTCATGCTGAAGCGCCCAGATACGTTAGGGTTAGGTGTGCTCTACAAATAATAAACTAAACAAAACTAGGACACAACCTGCAAAGGACGTTAACATCACATGTGTAAACATGTTTGGGTAAAACCAAAGCCATAATAAAGACATTTTGGCCTCTATTCCAATTATATTCTGTAAGAACCCAGAATGGCTCTTAAGAGAGTCAAGAACTTAAATGAATACATGCCACACGCACAAAGTTCCAAAAATGTAACTGGGAGTACACTCTTGGACCTGAGAAAGATCATGGACCACTATCCATGTGGCAACTGCAAGGTATGCTGCCTGACAAAAAAGGTGAAATCATTCATGATTCAAGGCCAGGAATGGACCCTGAGACACTTCTCCAATTGTAAAACCAGAAAAGTAATATACATCATTGTATGCCCATGCAGCCTAGGCTATCTGGGTCGGACTGCATGCCCCATCAACCTATGAATTGGAGAACACTGCTTGAGGATCAGGTGCTACGTTCAAACAGCGCACCTGTTCACACGCTTTACAGAACTGCAATATGGTCCAGATGAATTTGCATGATGGATGTTGGACAATGTACATCATAACACCAATATTAAAAATGCCATTACATACAAAGAGGCATGGTGGATCTATAAACTACAATCCAACAACCTAGGCCTAAACGAGATGACACACTCTATCTTTGAGAGGTAGAAAATCAGCAACATAGATTGTTGCCGTCTACTCCCACAACAGCACTAGGGTGCATTGCCAAATCCTAGAGACATCTGCTGCCCACCTGCCACATCATGGACATTCTTATCTATCCTCATCCTCGGGCGTCATATGGCCTGACACATTGGGAACATTCTCATGATGTGCCCACAGCTTTGGAGCACATAGCAATATTTACAGCACACTGCATACCACTTATATCAGTTGTGGCCCCCCTGTCTTGGATTGGCATCCCCCAACCTACCCTCCTTACACTTGACACACAGCCAACACAGTCACATCTGACAGGGCCCCGCTGGCTCTGCGTTGCCCCTGTGAATTCTCAGGCTGCCCAGGGCAGGCTCCGACCCATGATGCACAAGCGTGTGCAGCTCGGCATTCACAAGGTTATCTAGGAAACCTCGGCTGATCCATTGCAGCACATACAGTATAACAGGCACACTTGCACAACTCCGTTTGTTGTTTGTAGGGTTGCTAAGTCAACCGATTTGCTTTGCAGCAGCAACTCAGACAGCCAGTGACTTAGACGCCTCGATACTTTCACTCAAGGTAAGACACTTGAAAACGAATTACACCTGTGTGTCGTGGTAATCTATCCCCCTCGCCTACCTCCAGTCCTAGGCACAACCTGTATTCAACTGCACTCTCCTGCATTTATCTTCCCGGGAGACAGAAGCACCTCACGGGAGAGACAGTATGTGCATCACAGACTCAACGCGTTGGCCCAGGAAGAACGCTCTAGATTCCTCATTTTCCTTTGACTACGCACTGCCAAACCAAAAAGGTACATATCATCACTGATACTGCTTTAACACCGTATTGAGCAGGGAGCGAGAGGTGTCACTCCCACCAGGTCTGACCTGGCCAGAGTACACCACCCGCATGCAGGCAGACATAGAAACACCGGCTCTGTCATAGATGGAACCGGTGTTTCCAAGGTCCCCATCCCCATGGAGTCCTCTGGGACTCCATGGGAATGGGGATTTACAGAATTCCACCTCCGGAATTACCCAGACACCAGGGTTGTAATTCCCGGGTGATTCCGGCAATCCCGGAGGTGGAATGATATTACAGGTCCGGTGGCAGCCTGCCAGTTTTTCCGGCATGGCTACCGCTGGACTCCTAATGAGGCCCATTGTCTATTTTACGTAATGAATCGTCCATGAATGTCATTTTGCATTTTTGTTGGAAGTTCACATTACTACTTCACAGTATATCTATTTATGTGTTTTGTTTGAATATGTGTATGCTTTGCCTTATGTGTACTAAAATGTAAAAATGTTAAGAAAAGATCCAAGGAGTCACAGGAATTAGACGCCACAAACCTGTAGCACCTCACTTGTGAAGAGAACTAGCCAAATAAATAATATAGGGTTACTTGAAAAAAAACTTTGATAAACTAACTATACATGACTGACGCTATGTTTAATGACTGTTTTTAATGCCACCCGATAGGGATGAAGAAATTGATATATCACACAAGGATGATGAAACAATAGAGCTAAAATCATCTTAGCAACTACCTATTAGGACCACCCCCCAGTTACAATAGTATCGACTTGCTCTAATTTTCCTAATAGTACAGGGTATTATCAAGTTAAATATATAGGACACATATGGAACAGCATGCCTGGACCCAAGTGAGTAACAGACTGGGGAGATGTGTTGCTTGTGGACTTTTTCACTCCTGAAGCAGCACTTGCTATGTGCACTAGAAAGGAGATAATTCCATGTGGCCAATTGAAGGAATCATCCAACTCATGTTCAACTCGCCCATCACAAGTCATTCAGGGATACATGCAGTTATGCCTAATTGTGCCCCTCGGAGTGTATGGTCCTCTTTCCCCTCCTTCTCATCAGCGGCTATAATAAGAGCAACCCTCCTGCAGAAATCTGCCTCTGTTTTGGACCCTATTCCATTGTCTATGTGTAAGGATATCATGCCGACTATTGCCCCATGAGTGGCCTAGGCTATCAGTCATTCCTGTCAGTCGGGGATTAATACTTCACATATAAAACATGCATAGGTGATCCCTCTTCTAAAACAAAAAAAAAGAGTCTCTGGATTCTTCTTGCCCCACTAATTTCCATCCAATATCTTTACCACCTCTTTTTATGAAGTTATTGGAGTCTCTTATCTCTCCTCTTCTAAGGACTTTTCTTGAATCCTCTAGATTCTTTGATCCTTTCCAGTCTAGTTTCCACCCCAGCCAGGGCACAGAGGGTGTGCTGGTCTCATTAGTGGATGACCTCACGGGTCTCTCTGACCAGGGTGGAGTGGGAGCCCTCAAATTATTACACCTATCGGCCATTTTTGACACTTAACTACTCCATCTTTCTTGCCTGTCTTGCCTGCCAGGTTGGGGATAACTGGATAGGTGTTATCCTGGTTTCTACCTTTTCCTGGTAACTATGCACAAACTCTTTCTCTTTCACCTTTTCGTTCTACTTCTGTGTCGTTGTCTTGTAAGATCCCCCAGGGTTCAGCCTTTTCCCCCACTCTGTTCAATGAGTACATATAGCCTTTCATTGAGCTCATCCACTCTCACGGCCTCTGTGGCTACTCCTACGCTGATGACATCCAGATTATTCTGTGGCTCAATCTTTCTCTCCCTGAACCAATGTCTCAGCTACAGAGTTATTTGGAGGACGTGGGTCATTGGATGGGCTACAACTGGCTTAAATTGAACGGGGATAAGACTGAGGTCCAGGTGGTAGGCCCCACTTCTGGTTCTTCTTTCTGGACCCCTTCTTTCTGGCCATCTTCTCTTTGTTACTGTCCATTTCAGGTTTATGTTTTGAGGGATTTGGAAGTTAAGATTTCTTCCCTGCTCTCCTTGGAGGCCCAGGTGGCATCTGTATGTCAGTCTGGGCGCTAGAAGCTCAGAGCTCTGCATAGGGTATTGGGTTTCCTCCCTGGACAGTGTCATGCTCCAATGGTTACTGCACTGGAGCTTAGTGTACTAGACTACTGGAATTCCTTGTATATGTACCTAATTCACCACATCCAAGTGCTACAAAATGTGGCAGCCATATTGGTGGTTCATACTCCTTACTGTAAGTCTATTTCCCTGGCCTTTTGTAGGTGTATTGGCTCCCTTTGGCTCAGAGTGTGCAGTTTAAATCCATGTGCATTATGCACTGGGCCTTTTATGGCCTGGGACCGAATACCTGCAGTGCAGGTTTCACCCCTACCTTCCCAATCGCCCACTTCGTTCTCTTGAGTCTTGCACTCTCTCTTTCCCATGGGTACAGCTCTGTCGGGTCAGTGGACACACCTTCTCCGTTCCCACAGCGAGGTCCTGGAATGTGTTCCCTTTTCATCTTCGGCACTGCTGATCATTTATCATTTTGTCGGTCTTTGGAAATGTTTCTTTTTGTTTAATTTACATCAGTGAGGACTGGCCCCTCTGACTGCACCTTGCCTAGGGCCAAGATGCCCTTGGGTGGATGTGCTCTTTATAAGTTCATTTAAGAGAAGATAAGATGCTTGCTTTATCAAAGATGCCCAATCCAAAGAGTCATACGACAATAAGAAATAGCTACAATAGCTGCATTGAAATGCCAGTCTAGTTACATAGTAACACTTGTCATGCTGGTTTTATCACAGATACCCAGTACAAAATGTCATGCTGCAGTAAGATTAATGCCACTGATCATGTTTGTTGTATCCAAGATGTCCAATACAAAACGCCTTGCCACAGTAAAAAATGGCTAGACTGTTTGCATAAAAATGCCAGTATTGTTTCGTAATAACACTTATCATGGTTGCTTTACCAAAGATGCCCAATACAAAATGTCATTCCACAATAATAAATGACTGGTGCAAGGGCAGTTGTGGTTAGCGACGCTAATCTTCCAAAAATACTGCTCGGAGTATTTCTATAGTTTTCACCTAAGAAGAAGAGGTGTGTCTCACCTTAAAAATGTCAACACGCGTGGAGCACGTGCAGTGCTCAGAGTGCAAGGGCAGTTGTGGCAGGAGATGCTGATATTCTGAAAATAAAACCAGGAGTCTTTCTACAGTGTACACCTAAGAAGAAAACATGTGTTGCACCTTAAAAATGCCAACAGGCGCGGAGCATGTGGAGTGCCCAGAGGTGGACTATTTGCTGAGTGGCAATGGACAGCATCCCTTTTTTTATTAATATTAATAAGGCCAACATTGCGTTAAGCCTACCACTTGAAAAGCATAAGCAATTCAGGAGAGAACCGAGTAACTGACACAAGCAGACATTTTAAAAAGCGAGTTCACAGTAAATTGCATGCAAATACGACTGCTCAAAGTATCAAGACTCCGGTCGAAGAGAGCAGAGGTCAAAACAACCCATGCATGGAGCAGAGTAAAATAACTTACATGTCGTTAATAACGATGAATTGACGCTACACAACTTACCTCCAATTATAACAGCTTAAACCAAGGGGCCAATCATAATCAATGCCAATCGAAAAAAGTGCGACGGAAGAGGCGCAGAATGGTAGTGAGGAGGAAAAAGGTTTGCACAATAGTGCTGAAATATTATGAGAACAATGCGAATGAGGAACTGCAACTGGTCTTCTGAATGACATGACTATTTCTGGGACAGCTAGTACTGAAACAATTAACTGATTTGAGCCATTGGCAGAGAGAGCCATAAACATCGGCCTGGTGAATGGCAACCAGCCCGGCACGTTGGATAACTGGGTTAAATATAAGCATGTGAAACCTTTGTCAATAAAAGAACCTAGTAACATGACCCTAATTGGGCGGTAGTACAGTTTCCCTCACCTATCATTTTAGAATTGATAATGGCAAATTGGGACGCATTTTTGAAAATTGGGTTTTGATTTTGATCGAGTACTGGATAATCAAGCCTCCAATTCCAGGGACGCAAAAAAAAGGGAATGCCACACAGTAAAAGAACTAGAATCCATAATAAGTAATCTGGCAACTGCATTGAGAGATTTATCCATAATAAGTAATCTGGCAACTGCATTGAGAGATTTTATTGATCGTACCCACAAAAAAACAAAAAAAAAACATCAGGCGGGTAGAAAAGTGAATAAGGCGGTTTGACGAAGAAATAATGATTTAGGTGCGTTATCATTAGTTGTGTGGAATTCTAGGGGCTTTAATTCATTTGTAAAGAATCCCCATATTATATTGACAGAGGCTGATATTTTTATTGTGCAAGAAACCTGGCTCACCAGTGAATATAGCCTAGATGGTTCTTTCATTACAGAGAGATTGGCACAACGTAACCAGGGTGATAGACAGATGGGTGGACTGTTTATAGGGGCTAAAAACTCATTGTGTGTGATGGACTTCAAGCCAGATCATATAAACCTAATCACTGTGGCCTTTATAACAACCCAGCTGGGAGGCCAGTTGTGACAAAACCTTATAAATAATATTTATGACCCCTAGGAGGATGGGAAACTAATAATATTATAACATATGTGGAATATTTAATTGGCAAATGGATGCTGCTCAACCCACAAGGTTTATTTGTTGTTATGGGTGACCTCAATTTTTCAAGATATCCATCAAAACCTCAAAATAAGGGTAAGGATGATTGTTACAATGTTAGGAAAAACTGTCATGATGTCATTGCCTTGGAACCTGAAGCAGAAGAGGCGATGGGAAATGTTGAATTGAATCAATGGGAGGCCCTCATCTCCAGCCTTGATCTTAGGCAACTGTATACTGAAGGCTGGTCAATCATGCAGTGACGTCTTTATGGGAGGACAAAAGGGACACGTGCCCCGGGCCTCCACCTTGGAGGGGTGCCCCCACAAAGGTGTCTAATCTAAAGAAGTTAGAGACCATTGTTTAGAAAACTTAAATAGCACACGTCAAGATATTGTATGGCGTGTTGCTGAGGCTCTGAACCTCTTGCCTGTCCTAACAAATATTTACTGCTCTGATCAATTCATCCTGTAATGCTTTCTGTGTTCACTGTCCCACACATAGTTTGTGTGTTCACAACGACAACTCCTGTAGCAATCTCATCTTTATATGGGAATTATATTGATCAGGTGCAATAGCAAAAGTTGAAATGCATACTGATAAATGTGAGTGCCGCGTGGGTTCAGAAGATAGCTCAGTGTGTTAAGCACTAATTGCAGAGATTTGCATTCATATGCAAGATTATAATTCTGAATTCCAGCAAGGCCTACTCAGCCTTTCCTATGTTTGAAGTTGATAAATCTGCAGGTATGTATACTTTGTTTTGTAGTGCAACAGGTGCTATTTTCAGCAGTGTACCTGTACCTGTGGTCGCTATAAAAACAAAAAACGAATATAGCATAAGTATGGTGAAGGTCTAGAAATTGGTTTCTGTAGATGGAGGCTTTTAAAACCTAGGCAGCTACCTCAAATTAAGACTATAATGTGTTAGTCAGAGAAGTGATTAGGTATGAAAATTCAACATTGTGGAACCAAAGCGTTCATGCCTCTATCCTGGCGTCCCTGGCAGACGATACAGTGAGCCTGGACAAATCAATTTAATTCACTGACATAACTGTACTGCCTTCCTTGGAAAGGTTGCCTTCTTACATGTTGGTGGTATTGTTTAGCCCATTAATTACCTGATCTGACTTTTTATGTAGGTCATTTCAGCAGAAGGGCTCCTAGAAAGAACAGCGCAGATGAGATATTACAGGCCTGTGGCAAGCATATTTTAAAGTCTGCTCATTTGGCACAAAGAATTGTTTGCTTTTTTGTACAACCAAAAGGTTTCTGTCTATCTTTATAAATAACAATTTCACAAGCCTGTGTTTTGGACCAATTTAAAGCATTAAAATACAAAAGAGAAACCCAGATGTAATCTTTTAGGATCCCATCAAATAGTATGTTGGCACCTATATACTTCCCGTGATGATCAAGACAATGAAGCTAGAATCATTCCCATTTTGCATAATAAGCTTCTATAACATTTCATTTTTAAAATTGTTAGGTTATGTGATTTGTCTCCTTTCTAAATCAGATCTATAAAATGGGATTATTTCAGTTCATGGTACGCACTAGAAACGCAAGTGGTAAAGTACATAACATTGCAGAATGGGAGCAAATCCCAGCTTCACCGTTTAACCAATGCGTAATCCTGAGTATCTAATTTAATCTTGCATTGCCTAATATGGTAAAATTGGTAGTCCCTAAACCATTCACAATTTTCACCCTTCTGAGTGATTTTGTTTCAATGTATGATCTTCATAACAGATTCACACATGGTTTAACTGGCTTTAGTGTTGCTTCCTCTATAATAATAGTGAGCATAAATATATTGCACATCACAGCCACTTGTTTCTTTGCTCTCTAATGGCAACCCTACTTGAAAACCATGTCCCTCATCTAATCTCAATCTGTATGGATGCTTGTACCTTCCTGGAAGCTACTAATCTTCATCCATTATCTATTCCATGGTAGGTTTATCTTTCTCCTTGCTTCCAATTGGTCTCCATGCTTGAGCATTTTTGAATTCTGTGAGGGAGCTAATCTGAGTCGTCTGTCTATTCTGGAATATGTGCGCCTTTTACATACGATCTGTGTCCTGAATTTATACTATGACTCATGTATCTTCCTCGTTACTGCTAATGATGAAAAATGGCCTGTACATATGCTAGAATGCAAGTAGCCTTGTCGTGGACTGCTGATGTTGGCCTTGAAATGCTACTTCTTTATCATTCTTATTATAGCAAGAATGAAGGGGGCAAGGGGACTGAAAGGGAGTACCATTGGCTATTTTAATTCCTGCGAGGTAACATGCCAAGCTATGTGTTGTGATTGCGATGAGGGGGGCACAACCAGATATTCTGGGTACTTTAATTCATTTGGCTCAATGGAGGGGGGCCCCCCAAAGGTGTCTGTGCCCTGGGCCCCCAAAGTGTTTAAGATGGCCCTGCAAACATGCCCGCATACATGGTGTAATGGTACATTTAAATCCTTGATTATGTATTAGCCCAGAGTGACCTATTTAGCAGCATTGAGAAATTTGAACTTGACAGGAACACTCCCAGTGATCACGTAGCCATTGCATTTGATTTATACTCCCTGTTAATAGGTTGGAGGAACAAATGGTTGGCTCATACTCAGTTAATATTACTGCTAATAGGTTAATCTGGATGGAAAACAATGTTGCAAAATTAAATGAGGTGGTATTGAATTTATTTTCAGACATAGAAAGTTCAGATGATTTAAATTATTGTTGATTATTATGAAAACATTGAGATTATATTGGAAACTATGACTAAAAATGCAACCTTAAATATATATGTCACATCTGTTGACATATATATGCAGCTATTGCACTATGAAAAGGCAATTTAGGACTGATATATGCATTAGAATAAAATAGGGTCTATCAAATACTGAAATGCATAAGGCTATAGCTAAATTAAGAACTAGCTACAGAAATGGGATTCGCCAGCATAAAGATGCCATGGCCACGGCTCAGTGACACATTATATATAATGCCATGCGTAGCTCGAACTCACAAACGTTTTGGGCCATATATAAACAGTACACTTATGATGTAATAGTAAAAAATGAAATGAATCCCATCTCGGTAGATTGTTGAAAATAATTTACTTTGAGCATGTATATGAGAGATCGTTTAATTAAGATAAGAATGTGTACTGTGCTGACAGCCTATATTGGAGAGGATTTTATAATATCCGTTGAGCATATTGCGGAAGTAATTGTAAAATTAAGGGCTGCGGGCTCGGATCAAATTGCAAACATTGTTCTCAAACGGAATCTGTATGGCTGGACAGTAATTATAGAAACATTGTTTAAACAGATAATTAAAACTGGAGAAATCCCCCACTTCCCCCCCCCTCACCCCCCCGAGTGGAAAGAGGTCCATATTGGTGCCCATCCACAAAAAGGCCCTGCGAGAACTACCCGAGAACTATCAGTTACTTGCAATGATGGATTCCCTGGTCAAACTATTTAGTCACTTTCTATTAAGAAGAATTAACAACTGGATACAAACTGTCAAAATATTGAAAAAACAACAAACAGGCTTTCGAAAAGGCGTCCACACATTGACTAACCTGTGGTGTCTGAGCTATTTAATTCGATCTACCTATAATCACAAGAAAGCAACGTTATACATATGTTATGTGGATTACACTAAAGTAAGTACACTCAGTTTCTGTGCTATTTAATTCGGTCTGCATATAAGCACAAGAAAGAAATGATATACATATTTTATGTGGATTACACTAATGTTTTGGACAGTGTGAAAAGGCAGAGATTAGGGAGGAAACATCAATGTTGGGGTTAGATTCGACTACCTTGCATTTTATAATAGCCTTATACACGATACATCGTCCCAAGGTAGAAGCAATATTGATTGACAGCTGAGTGAGCTGATTCACACCAATCATGGTCTGAAACAGGGGTGCATATTGGCCCTTGTGCTTTTTAATATATATATATATATATTAGATCTAGATGATGCTCTGTGGAAGAATAATCCCCCTAAGATCCATCATGAAGTGATAGGATGGCTTTCCTATGCTGACGGTAGGCCATTTCTGACTGTACCCCTTTCGGGCTGCATCATAGCTTGACTGCACTCTATGAATTTTCCAGAAGTACTGAAGTATTACTGAGCGTTGAAAAAACTAAGATAATGGTTATTAGTGGCAGAAAGAATAAATACAAGAATTACATATGGAAACTTGAAGGTATGATAATTTAAATTGTTAAACACTATGGGGGTAATTCATGGGAAGAAGCGCAGAAGTGGCGCACATGGCTGGCGCACAGACGAGTGTGCGCCAGTTTGTGCCAGCCGCGTGCGCCAAAACCCATTTTGACGCACTGCGTATTCATGGATTTAAACATCCATAACCATCCGTGGCGCAGCGTGGTGCAGCGACCCTGCAGCAGCGTCAGTTACGCCCCCAACTCTGCCCTGTGTGCCAAACACATTGCACAAATCCCCTACATGGCGCAAAGGCCAGTGGACCAGCATACAGCCCCCCAACCATGAAAATGCGCTAAAAATGCCACTCAGCTCTCATGCGACAACCCAATTGCATGTAAAACTCCCCGTGCACCCCTCGGAATACGCGTACCCCGCTCGCACCAGTGAAACTGCGTGTAAAACTCCCCACGCACCCCTCAGAATATGTGTACCCCATTCGTGCCAGCGAAATCACGTGTAAAACTCCCAGCGCACCCCTCGGAATACGCATAACCCAGTCGCACAAGAGAAATCGCGTGTAAAACTCCCCACGAACCCCTCATAATACGCGTACCCCGCTGGCGCCAGGCCAATCGCGTGTACAATTCCCCGCGCACCCCTCGGAATACGCATACCCCGCTGGCACCAGGCCAATCGCGTGTAAAACTCCCCGCACACCTCTCAGAATACACGTACCCCGCTCGCGCCAGTGAAATCGCATGTACAACTCCCTGTGTACCCCTCGGAATATGCGTACCCCGCTTGCGCCTGAGAAATCGCGTGTAAAACTCCCTGTGCACCCCTCATAATAGGTGTAACCCGCTCAGTGCCAGACCAATCACGTGTACAACTCCCCGCGCACCCCTCGGAATACGCATACCCCGCTCTCGCCATGCCAATCGCATGTAAAACTCCTCGTGCACCTCTCAAAATACACGCATCCCGCTCGCGCCAGTGCAATCGCATGTACAACTCACCATGCACCCCTCAGAATACACGTACCCCGCTTGTGCCAGCAAAATCGCGTGTTATTCTCACTCGCGTATGCTGGAATACACGTATCCCGCTCGTGCAAGCAGAATCGCATGTAATTCACACTCCCATACCCCGAGATTCACGCAGCAGTGTATTGAGGAGCCACATGCACGCCCTGCAGCCTGACCATGCCACAGGGGTCCACCCTACACCCCTCCCCATGCCCTGCAGGCAGCCCATCACCCCTCCACATGCCCCGCAGGCAGCCCATCCACCCTGACCATGCCCTGCAGATAGGCCACATGGCACCATGAGTCCCGACTCATGCCCACCACCCCATCCCAATTGACGGGCACCTGCCAGCAGGCTCCAACTCATGTCCCACCCACCCCACCCCCCATTGATGGGCACCTGCCAGCAGGCCCCTACTCATGCCCCCACCACCCCACCCCCCATTGACAGGCACCTGCCAGCAGGCCCCGACTCATGCCCCCCACCCCCATTGACGGGCACCTGCCAGAAGACCAGATTCATGTCCCCCCCACTGACGGGCACCTGACAGCAAGCCCCAACTCATGGCCCTCCACCCCCATTGACGGGCACCTGCCAGCAGGCTCCGACTCATGCCCCCCACCCCACCCCCATTGACGGGCACCTGCCAGCGGGCTCCGACTCATGCCCCCCACCCCACCCCCATTGATGGGCACCAGCCAGCAGGCCCCGACTCATGTCCCCCCACCCCACCCCCATTGACAGGCACCTGCCAGCAGGCCCCGACTCATGTCTCCTCACCCCACCCCCATTGACGGGCACCTGCCAGCAGGCCCCGACTCATGTCCCCCCAAACACCACGTCATAACTATACAGATCCATAGTCCTAATGCCAACCCAAATCTCACCCACTCACCCCCCAGTACAAACATCCAATGATCCACTGCATCCACTCCCTAGTAAATTACCCATTCCATGATAGTCTGAAAAGAACCAGCATGCCCATCAACAAATGTCCTACAGAGCCACACAGTGGCAACACATGACTTAGCCAATGCTCATGGAGACATGCACAAAATACATCATAGTAGACCACACCAATAATTTCGAATCATGAAATGTATTAAAAAGTAAAGCAAATGATAAACTGAAAACCACACATGCAAATGAAGAAATAATTAGTGCAATAAGAAAAAGAATGTCAAATCCAAGGAAAAAAACAAATTCAAAACATGAAAAATATAAGTGGTCCATACCCAAAGTACATAGAAAAAAATCATACATTGAAAAGCATAAATAAACATTAATCCATGTGAACATCTAAAATAGAAAGTATGTACATGCCAGGAAAAATTGTAAATGAAAGTCTGAAGGGTCCATTATCCCAAAACAAAAGGAAACCTACCTAAAACCCTATCTAAAATACAACTATATACAAAAAGTGGAGCAAAATCTGGGGACTTAAACCTAAATAACTATACAAAGGCGGCGGGCTAGTCCGACGGCTCACTTATTGATGTCCCGGGCCAGGGCATCATTGAACTCCATATCGATGTTCCGGAGGCGGGCCTGTTCCCTGGACTCGAGATCTCGCAGGGATGCAGCCATGGACTCCTCCAACTCCTTGCGAGTTGTCTCGAGGCACTCAGCCCACCTCAAAGCCTGGTGCATGGAGTTCTCCGCCCTGACCATTGTGAGCCGTGCCCTCTCCGCCTGCCGCCGCTACGCATCTATTCGCTGGCCCAACCGCTGCCACACGGAAGACACTCCCAATCCTGGGTCCTACTGCCCACTGGCCGATGCCTGCCCCAACAATGTAGAGGGCCCTGAGGCCTCATGCCTCCCACGCTGAGCTTGCCGCTGCCTTTCTGCTGCCTGCCGCTGCCACCACGACAGCCTCCGGGTAGATGGCAACACCCGGGGCCATCGTGCAGGTGCCCTGCTTGTATGTGCCTGCACACCGTCCGTTGCCAGGGGGTCCCGTTGCTGGGGTGACCACCTATGCTGGAGCTCTGACTCCCGACTGTGGCAGGGATGGGATCTCCACCATCTTGGCTGCATTGGTTGGGGCAGGTCCACAGGGGGCCCTGGTGGCATCTGGGCCGGAAGACGGCATGGAGAACGACTGGCGTATAGTGTGCACAGAGGAGGAGAGGGCTGCAAGAGAGTTCGACACATGGAGGAAACCCCCGACCATGAGCCCTCCAAGCTGGGTCACGTTGGCACACATCTGTTTGTGATGACGTGCGTGGTCGCTCCAGGAAGCATGCACGCCATCACGAATGTCATGTGTGCACAACGTGACACCAATCAGGACGGACTCAATCCTGTCACGGATTCCCACGTCCGCAGGTAGATGAGTGCCAGATGATGTGGACCTCCCCCCTACCTGTGGATGGGCCTTGGATGGGGCATCCCTGCTGGTGCATGGTGATGCAGTCACAGTGTCAGGGACAGTGACATGCACAGGCCCCTCTGCAGCGACCTGTGCTGCCTCCATCCCTGCCCCTGGACTGCACCACTTGCACCAGTGGATCATGCCCACCAGGCCCCATGTGCAGCTTTGAAGCGGCCTCCTCCTCCTCTGTACACAACACCAACCTGGATGGCTCTGCACCTTCTTCTGACGTCGCCAGCCCTTGTGAGGGCTCACCTGCCCCTTCCGCCGCAGCCATAGTGGCGGACGCAGCGCCAGTCCCCTCGCTCCCAGATGATAGAATTATCTGGAAGGGTGACTGGGCCTTGTGTCGCCGGCCGGTGGAGGCATCCCTGCCGCTTTCCTCCACAGCACCGTCTCCACCCTCTTCTTCACTCGCCGCTGTGTAAAGGGAGACATTGAACACAAGCATCACGGTACTGTATAATAGTCCCCTAGACAAGACACAAAGCAATAGCACATGAGTGGCACTGTCAAACGTCACTTCCATCGTGTCCCTCCACAACACATGGGTCAGTGCAGGCAACACACATGCAGAAACAGGCATGGCACATGCAACAAACATTTGCATCCATGTCCAAGGCACCGTAGAAACATCCAATGGTGGGCTGAAACTCACATGCATCATGGGACATGCTGATCACATTCACACACATCACCGGAGGGTCATGCATCTGGCCCCGTATACCCCCAGATACAGTGGATACAAGGATGACTAGGCTGTATCAGTGAATCGACACATCATCACGGACATGTGTCATGCATGTCCATGACAGCAGCACTCATCTCTCACACCCCAAACATGTCCAAGTACAGACAGAGGCATGCATACATGTGTGCATTCTGCATGCTGCTGCGCATGATGCTTTGCAACACATACACCATCCATGTACGACACGCCTGACTGGACTCACATGCAGCACCATCATGTCCCTGCACACACACATCCATACATGACCCATGTCAAACATACAGTCAAGTAGCTAACTACCACCACACTGCAACATGCACTGTTTTAAACGGGAATGCATAGGCACTTACCGCTCGACTGAGGATCTGGTGGTGAAGCACTGGGTGAATACGCTCCAGGACCCACATCTGCTGGGTAGTAAGCTGGCCTCGGCGCCCCACTGCATCCGCTGCATCCAAGATGTACCGGGCCTTCTTGAGGGTCCTGGAATTGAGGTCCTCCCAGCGTTTCTGGACGTGTTTGATGTTGCGGGGTGCCACCCCCTCCACATGGATGGCACCCACTATGTCCGTCCTGATCCTCCTCCGTCCTTCCTTGTCGGCGCGCAATGGTGAGAAGAGGGCCTCATAATGCCCCAGGACTTGCTCCACCAGGATGCCAACTTCATTGGGAGTGAAGCTGGCAGCCCTCTGCCTCTGCTGTGGGGCTGCCATTGGTGCCGGATGGTGTTGTGTCTGACATGGCAACCCCCGAGGTAGGTGTGGGTGGGCAACTGGGTCCTGGGGCTGGGCTGTGGTGCGATGGAACACCAGTCAGGAGTCTTCTGTTCCAGCAGGGGTGGTCACAGCAACTGGACCCCTGCAGATGGCTGATGTGCAGGCACCAAATGGCAGGGCACTGTTGGCAGCAGGCAGGCAGGCAGAAGCAGATGGCTCGTAGGAGGCTCCCTGGGGCTCTGGGGGCAGGAAAATGGCCTTTTGGGCAGGAGCCTTGTCTTCCGTGTGTTGTTGCGTGGCCAGCTTGATGCAGAGTGAGTCTGCACGTGAAAAAACAGCACGTCAGCATGTAAATCGAGGAAAGGCCCTTAGTGCGTAAGCACGTAAGTGACGTGGCATGCGCGGGCGTTTCCCTTGTCACTGGTGCTTAGTTAATCAGCATGTGCAAAAACAACACGCCTGCGTGTGAATGCGTGTAATCCGAGGAAAGGCCCGTTAGCGCGTAAGTGCGCTAGTGACGTTACGCGCGCGGGCGTTGCCTTCAGTACAGGTTAAAGGTGAGCGTGTGCCAGCAGTTCATTGTACGTGCTTTTCGAGGAGACCATCGCGTCTGTTTACTCTTCTGGATTCACATGCGATTACTTCTCAGCATTTGAAGTTTGTACCTTTAGGCGGGGTGTTGCCTAGGCGCACAAGCGCCTGTGTTTTTCTTTTCCGCGCAAGGCAGAGGGTGAGTTGCGCATGCTATTTTTCCCACTGTGGTTCCCCCTGTGCATTGCGTACTGTTTTCGAGGTCATAGTAGCCCATGTGTTCCACGCGTATGTGTTTCTTGTGTCCCTGAGTGCCACAACATTCTGCTGGAGTTTTTATTTTTTTTAGGGGTGCCTGACCCATCATTTTTCCCCAAGGGTCACAGAGAGCATTGCATGAGCACAGGGGTACCTATTCCATCCAGTACCCTGCCCCCTTCAACCAAATTGCCCGGGACAATTATTATATGAGTGCACCTCCCATCGCAATTTACCATCTGTGCCATGGTTCGGAGGCCACCAAAGGCTAAGGGGGGCATATCTGGGCATCCTCCCAAGGGTGTGCATGGACGGGCACGTGAGCGCGGAGACCAGGGGGGACAGGGAGTCCAGAGTGACCAGGGTGGCTACAGAGGAGGAAGAGGCAGGGGTGCCCCACTGGGGCAGGGTGCCCAGCCATGTGCTGGTGCAGACATGCCACCACCCCCTGTGGCTCCTGGAGATGCAGCTGTTGCATCACAACCTGGCACCCATATGATCCAACAGCAACTTTGACCTGCTGTCATAGGCCCACCGGTGGTGGTAGCTGCAGGTGCAGCTGTGGGGACCACCACCCGGGCTCAGGGTCGGGCATCGCATGTTGCGTTGCGTGATGAGGACTCCCAGGATGATTTCCATCTTGTCAGGAGGTACGGGTCACGTGTGTCCAGTGTAGCTGTGACCAGGGCACACGTATTTGGGGCAGTTATGACATCTCCTGCCCCAAGCAGCCAGGTGGTCATAACTGCATGGGCAGATGCAGCCAACACCACCCTGGCAGTGATTCAGATCCAAGCCAGACCTTCCGTCCTCATTCAAACACCCACTCCCTTGGTCCAGTCCACAAGCGCAACTGCCCCCACTGATCAGGGCCACATTGGTCACTCAGGGTCAGTACCACTGCCCAAAAGGAGGAAGCGTGCTCCTGCACAAGAGGCTGAGACCCCAGACACGGCTCCGGCCTCCGGCACGGCGTGAAAGAAGCCTTTCGGCAAGAAGGAAATGGACTTCCTTGTGGACTACGTGTCGGCCGACCATTGCAATATGCTTGTGGGCCCACAGTGCCATACAAACCCTCCCCAGCATTGAGTCCACTGGCAGCATGTTGCGGATGGTGTTACAGCCAGGGGATTCCAGGTGCGCATGGCTCAGAACTGCTAAAAGCATTGAAATGACCTCCTACGCTGTGTAAAACAAAAGCGTGCCTCCAATTATGCCATGTCTCAGGTGACTGGTGGTGGGCCAGCACCAGAGGAGGATGAACTCACTCAGCACAAGGAGATTGCTTCAGAGTTCATCCCGGCAGAACAAATCCGTGGAGTGGGAGAGAGGATGGATTATGATGCATCGTCCGGTGAGTATTGATGCGTTTTACTCAATGACATGTGTGTTTGGCATGTGTGACCCTCCCAGCTACAACTTGGGTCCTTCCTTTCATCAATCTCCCTCTCTACCTGTGGTGTTCACCTGGGGTCTGACCTCTCGGCCTGGCTTTTCAAACAGCACCTGGCAGCTCTCGCCTACTGCATTTCCATTTTCTGCTACAAGTTCCAGTGCTATGCTGATGACACTCAACTCATTTTCAGGCTGCACTCAGCCACTTCTTCTCCCTCCCTCATTTCTGATTGCCTAATTGCCATTTGAGATTGGTGTACTGCCAACGATCTCTGTCTAACATCCTCCTCATCGGTACACCTTCACCATCCTTTCCCCTCACTCTTTGGCCAGCCTCCCTTGGCCCTCCTCCTACCACCACCTTCAAGGCCAACACCCTCGGGATCACCGTTGACTCCACACATTCCTGCTCCGCACACATTTCTGATGTTTCTTGAGATTTTAACTACTTGCTTAACCTCCTCAGCGGTACTCTGCCTTTCCTCTCGTTCACCTACAAGCTCACTGTCTCTCAAGCTCTGGTTGTCTCAAGGTTGGACTACTGTGACAGGCTCTTGCAAAATTCTACCGGCCTCGACACTCCACCCTCTACCACTAATCCAGTACAGGACCGCAAGACTTGTCATTGGCCACAAGCCCTGGGATCCTTTCTCTCCAGCTCTGAAATCCCTTCATTGGCTACCAGTGGATGCAAGGATAACATTTTACATCCACGCGATTGTGCACAAGAATTTCTGTGCCCTGGGTCCAAAATACCTTCAACTATCCATCTGCCAATACCTCCCTTCTCGAGTCCTTTGCTCCTCTACCTCACACTCCCTCCGGGTCAGTCGTTTATCGAAGAAACAAGCTGGGGGCAGATCTGTGTCTACGGCTGGGACCTCCCTTTGGAACAGCCTACCTGCCACGTTAAAGCTTGAGGAGAAACCTCTCTGCTACCGGAAGCACCTCAAGACCTTCGAATTATCTCCTGCATTAGCCCCTCTTCTTCCCAGCTGAACTGTTTCCTCTCTTGGCACTGTGCACCAGGACACCCTCTGTCCTTCGGGCCCAGGTACCTGCTCACCCTGCCTTCCTGCTGCACTGCCACCAGGCCTGCAATGGGTCTGGTACATGTACCCATACAGTCCCCCACTCATCTTCTGCACTCATCAGATTTGCCCTATCCAAATGATCTTGCACTGCCACTTGCTGGCTGTACTATCACCTTTTGAATGCCTATTCTGTCATTGGACTTCATTTTCATTCTTTGGTCTCCTTTGTTTGGCACGTTCTACTTCTCCCCCTTCCAGGGACTTTACCCCTTTTTCCCTTCTCCATACACATGCGTGTTCCCAATGTCACTGTGCCCAGTAACATAGTTGTTTTCATGTTCTTTTCTCCCTTGTTCTCCTCCCTTTGCTTGGTTGTGCTCTGAGCCACTTGTGTACAAACACAATCTTGATGAGAAGTCATATCATGTCATATACATCCTTTGTCCTTGGTGCAGTGTGTCTCACTCTGACTGTGCTGATGGCAGTGGCTCCTTGTGCACATGTGTGCACAATCATGCTCCATGTACATTCCATGTATGCCCCTAGGTGCCCTTGACCGCCTGCTCATTGTAGAATGTCTCTAGGATGAACCAAGTGTCATGTTATTTGGACAGCGATTTCATGCTCACTGTGGGTCTGTGTGCCATCACGCACAACTTTAAGGTATCAACATCTGTGTCGTGCACATGGCTCCACCTGTTATAGGCCCCCTGCCTCTGTTCAACTTGTGTCTTGTCTTCTGCATCCATGGGTGTACTACTGATGCTTCCTCACCTGTCTTGCATCATGTCCACTTCTCATCGTCTGTAGTGACATTTGACTGACGACATGCAATAGACGCATGCCAGCACTGTCTGCCAATGCAGAGCTCTGTGGTGAAACTTTCGTTGCCATGCAGTGCCTCCCTGCTATTGCGCAGAGGGTGGGTGTTTCACGGTATCCATGCTACATAGTGCATACCATTTGCACATGATGGCTGCAATTGCCCCTACACTGCCATCATGTTTGTAGATTGACATCACTACGTACGTGTTGATGTTGGAAGTTGAGGGGGTACACATGCACTGCACCGCACACACATGTGCCAAGTTCAGCCCTTCAACATGCCAACACAATGCTGCTTTGTGATAGTGACCTGCCATGTATGTACCCGTGCCCTTCCTTTTACTGTATAGAAATGCACTAGCGTAGGTGCCTCCTGTGACACATGTACACTGCACAGTCGATGGTTGTGGAGTGCTGCACATGAACATGCATGTTACATGTGTCATGGTGTGTTTGGTGTGATTGCCAGCTGTGGCTTTTTGTGTATTCCCACATGCTTATGGTACTTGTCATCTCTTTGTTGCATCTCTCATTTCTATCCTTGGATATGTGCCTGCTAGAGGTTGTGCGTGATGCAATTGATGGGCAACATGCAATACATGTGTTGGCTTCACATTTTACACAAATCATTGTTTGCTTTTGGGATACCCTAGCATTTCAATGCCACTGAATGCATGTTGGGGTTTGAGTTGCGTGTGACATGTCTGCTTCATGTGTTGAATGTCAATGTTGTGATCTGTATGTGTGTGCTATGTGCTACTGACATGCGCGTTCATGTTTCTTTTGTTAATGTTGCAGGTGATGACGCACTGGAGGCAGAGGATGAAGATGTCATCCCAGACACAGTGGTCAGTTCACATCAACAACCAGGCACCAGTGGTGGTCGTGGGGTGGCAGTCCATGAGAACCCACTGGTGCTCCAGGCCATCGTGTCCAGAGCGGACTCTGAGTCAGGCTCTGATGGATCCTCTGACCACTATGTTGAGCTGGATCTGCATCATGACGTGTCATCGTCGGTAAGTGATCCTGTGTTGGATGATCTTCTGTCCGTGACACCTGCAGTAGGGGGCCGAGCAGGGTTGGAATGCCCACCTGTGGTGGTTACGGGTGCAGGGTCACACTCCACACCAGTTCGCCATGTTCCTGGGGCATCAGGCCGACGGAGGGATGCAGTCCTGCAGCCGGGGGCGGCACCAACCCAGCAAGGACCACGGCTCCTTGGGCCCGGCAGGTATAGTGTCCGGCAATGCGGTAGCCGTGCGCCACCGGGGTCAACTGAGTGGGAGCATGCCATCTATGCCATCGCACCGCAACAGAGGGGGGCAGTTGAGATTATGGCTCAAGGTATGGAAAGTGTGGCTGTTCCATCCTCACCCCTGAAAGGCAGCTGGAGCTCCTGCAGCAGGCTACGCGGTCCACGTGCCGCTCACTCACGCTGGGCATGGCGGCCTCTGACAGGGCGCGCCAGGCTGAAATGGTGGCCCTGCGTCAAACACTTGCTGCTCAGGCAGAGGCATACTGTGAGGCCCTGAGGGAGGAACACCAATCCCTCCGATCAACTCTGGATGCACTAATGATGGGCGAGAGTAGGCGGGCAGAAGACAGGTTGGAGCGGCTTGAAAGAACCATCTCAGCTGAACTCCATGCAAGCCGGGAGGTGCTCCGTTTGTCATGTGAAGCCATGCAGGCAGAACTCCGACTTACACGTCAGTCCTTGCAGGAAGAAGCACGTGTGACACGTGAGGTAATTCATGCTGACCTACGTGTCATTGCAATGCAGGACCTGGATTACCAGACCTGCATGCTTGCTGCCACTGAGGGGCAAGCCGCAGATACAATCGGCATGGTCAGGCAACTGTGCCGCGTCCACCTTCTGATTTCCATCCAGAGAGTGAAAACGACAACCTATCTCCCACATAGGTCGAGCCATGTAGGCGCTGAGCCCAAGGAGTTTTTTTTTAAATTTAAATCTTAACATCTACACGTGCACCCTGCACCACCCTCCCCTGGGTGCCCCCCCACACCCCAGGTCGTATGTGCGCATTTTTGATTTTTTTCTCCTGAAAATAATAATTTTTTTGTCTATTGTGCATTCATGTGACAGTGTGGTGCTGTGTGGCATTTGAAGGCATCCACTTTGTTTTCCAGCAGGGCCCATACAGGCTTATCTCGTGTATGTGTTTTGCTTGGGGTCCTGACACATATGCTACTCCTTCATTCCCTTTCCATGGGCTTGCAAGGATGGCTCGGTGTGACAGCATCTTACACAGGGGCATTGGACTTCCGTCATATCTGTGGCCAGCCTGCAGTCCTACTTGTGTGTACACCCCTAGTGGGTATTTCGGATGACTTCTCCAATGCATGTGTGCACTTCATTTTGGTGAGTATTCTGTTGACTGTGCATTACATCATGTTGCTTATGATTCTTTTATGACTTGTCTGTCTATGTTCATGCACTTCGTGCTGTAGGCGGTACCATGCACCCTTTGGCTGTGTGACACACACACTGATGGTGGGAGGGGTCTGTGTGCTGGCAATGTTGCATTGGGACACTAGGCCTACAGTGATTTTGATATGCCACATGAACGCTGCACACTGAGTTATCCTTGAGACCATGTGTTTCATTGAACCCCAATTCCTTGCTTCCCCTGCTTTGGCCATCTTGCAGCCCTGCCTGGTGTTTTGTTGTGCCATTTGAAATATGGCCGCATTGCTTTTGACTTGACTGTCCTGTTTGTGGCCTGGCCCTGCTCTCCCCTCCCCACCATCTGTCCACCACTGTCCACCGCCCTTATGGGTCCCTTGATTTTCCCCCTGTCTCCCTTGCCCCTGCCAGTCTCCACCTGCCAGTCTCCCCCTGTCTCCCTTGCCCCTGCCAGTCTCCCCCTGTCTCCCTTGCCCCGCCAGTCTCCACCTGCCCCCTGCCAGTCTCCCCCTGTCTCCCTTGTCCCTGCCAGTCTCCACCTACCCCCTGCAGTCTCCCCCTTTCTCCCCCTCTTCACTGTCTCTCCCCCCTTCTGCACCCTCTTCTTTCTCTCTGCCCCCTGCGTGTGTTTTCTTTCCTCCTCTGCCCCTTCCTGCCGTTACACCTTAGCCTCTTCCTCCCTTCTCTCCTCCCTCTCCACCACCCTTTCACCTCCTCCTTGTCCTCTGTCTGTCTTTTTCTGGCACTACCCCAATTGCCGACAGGCATGGTGATAAGTAGCCGCTTGTTCTTTGCAGACACTTCCCCCTCTGCCTCCGTCCATCCACCCCCCACCTTCAGTTTTTTGAGTTTTATTTTGGCACTTACTTTTATCATCAGTCCCTACACCACTGATTACAGCTCGTCAGTTCCCCCTTTCCCTTTTGTGTTCCTTCTCCCCCTCCCCAGCACTATCTTGATTATTGATCGACCTTCCATTCTTTGCAACTAGTGCCGTCAGGCATAGCAAATTTGATGCTAGTTTTGTTTTTCCAAATTCCCTCCCTAGACTGTCCCTTATTGTTACAAGCACTTGTACTATCTACTTTGATTTGATTGTTATTTTACACATTCTGGACTGTTTGACGGACTTGTAGGAATGTACTGTTATTCTCCCTTGCTACCACCCTCCGTGAGTCGCTTTGATGCACTTTGTGCGTAGGCATTATACAGATTTTCTATGAATCAGTGATTGCTCACTGTCTGCCATGGTCCATGTGGGGTACTCTGTACATGATATGTTCTGCTGGTCAACGGCTGATCCTATGTTGGGTTTGATTTTGAGGTGTCAGGGGATAGGTGTTGTCCTTGAGTGCAATGTTCACATGTGCTGTGTACAGGACACTGAGGCTCACTCCATTTCACATGCATGTATTCGATGTATGTCCCTACTGACACAAACACTTAGCCAACGCCCACCCACACCAACTATGGCAACACTATACACACACATGCACCCAGATTGCATTCTCAGGCATGCTGTGTCCCTACAATCCATGTTCACTTCCAATTCATTGATCGTGTACATGCATGACAGGGTACTATTTTGATGATTGTATTTATTTTTCATGATGTTCAAGGGGTTTCCCCAATGCAATGCACATTCACTGTGCTATCCAGTGAGCGGTGTGTTGCAGGGGACACACACGCAGCACACAGTGTTTGTAATGCCAATTTGTTATTGTCCAATGTGCATGGCAACAGGTATTTTGACTTTTGTTGCATGCACCACTGGTGGCATGCATTTTTGCCACAGTTTTCAGGGTGCGAGGTTTTGGTCAGTCATTTCTTCAGATTCCATGTCAGGTTTAATTGTCTGGTGCCTATTTGCATTTGTCACGTGGCACTTCATGACTATTGTGTCATGTGTTGTGCATATGGTTTGATGTTTTGCCATTGCATACCATGGCATGGTGTGGCAGACAGGGGTCATGGGGGTTGGGAGGGTTTGGGTGGGATACAAGTACTTTCATGGCCTGTTTTGCAGGGGGGTGGGTGGGATATGCACCTTGCATGTGTTCCTTTTGGTCACACGGGATTGGTTGTGTTTAAGTTGCTAGGGATGCGCACAATGTGGCACTTCCGTGGACACATTCTCACGGTGGTAAGGTTGTGACAGTTACCTGTCCCTTTCTCATCATCGATTGTCACCTGGTATGTGCCAGGCCTGTGTGCACTATGCAGGGGTTGGAGTTTAGGTGAAAAATGTGGCCACAAGCTGGGTTCGGGCTGCCTTGCCACATGCCCTTTCCCCTCGCATGCGCAGTGGCCGTGCGTGTGGTTGGGCATGTGGGGGCACCATCATGTCCACCGGTACAGCCCACTGTGTTGCAACGTTGTGCAGGACACATATTGCCACAATGATCCTGCACACTACTGGGGGTGCATATATTAGCTGTCCGCCAGAGCGGTCAAGGGAGCAGAAGTGTGACTTGAGCACTCCGAATGTGCTCTCCACTATGGGCCTGGTTGCAATATGGGCTGCGTTGTATCTTACCTGGAGTGGTGTGGTGGGGTTCCGTATTGGCGTCATCATGTAGGTGTTCAGAGGGTAGGCACTGTCCCCTGGTAAGGTGATAATGGTTGTCCTTAGTTGGGCTTGTGTATTTGTCTGGGTGTGACATGCATTCATTTGCACAGGCATTTGTACTCACCTATGAGCCATGTGTCACCATGCTTCCCAGCTTCCAGGGCCCGGCTCAGGGCGGACATTCTGTATATGAAACTGTCATGGGTGGACCCTGGATAGTTTGCATAGACATAGGTGATGAGTCCCTTGGCATCGCTTACAACCTGCATGTTGATGGAATGCTAGTGCTTGCGGTAGATGTTTTCAGTGGCCCTAGGTGGACGTAGGGCCACATGGATGCAATCTATTGCACCAAGCACTTTGGGGAAGTGTGCCACATTGTAGAAGTCCTGGACCATGGCCTGCCTTTCTGCAGGTGTTCTGGGCATGTATATGTGCCTGCGGACTGAGGGGCGTGCAGTGATGATTGCCAACACCTGGTGTAGGCAACGTGACTGCATGGTATGTGAGACGCCCCCCACTATGGCAGTTGTCCGCTGAAATGACCCAGTGGCCAAAAAATGCAGTACATTGAGCACCTTCTCCAACGGGCTCAATGCTTGGGACCACAGGGTGAGTCATGTGAGTTCATCCTCCCACTCAGTGACCAGCTCTAGGATGATATGAGGTGGAAACCTATACCTGCCATATACCTCGTCATCAGGCATCCCAGAAATCGCTAGCCCTGGGCAAAAAAATGCGGGGCCTGGCTATTCTCCTCCTCCTGCGGTGTCCCGCGATCACTGCTGCGAGGAATGGGACATTCATCATAGCTGTATATGCTTGTTTGTTGTTTGCGTGCACTTTTATGCTGCGTAGGGGCGCATCCATCTGCTTTCGTGTGGCAGACGTATTTGTGCATGTGTTTTGACGTGCACAGGTTTTCCTTATTCGATTCCATGAATACGTGTTGTTCACTAGCGTTTGGGCGATGCGTGTGTTTCCCAGCAGTACTTCCCACATTACGCCTACATGTTCATGCGTTGTTCCCCATTCCCTGGGTTCCACCCATTTTTAGGTTTGTTCGCGAGAAGTCATGGGCTTTCCCTGTTCCTGTCACGCACGCATTTGGAAAGTCGCAGTGACGCGTGAGGTAAGCGCGTATTTGGCCCACATGCCGGGAAAAACATGTGCAGGGCATTCCATGAATCACACGCGTGCCATTCGCACGCGTGCGCTAGATTTTTCACGCTTGCGCCAGCTTGTGCCACAAATTTCAGCGCGCAATTATTCTATGAATTACCTTGTATATGTATCTGGGAATTTCTATATATAATTCCTTTGATGCTAGACTCTTGAGAAATGATATTGGGATCAGAATAAATAGGAAGTACAACGCAATAAGAGCATTTATATCTAATAGTGAAGGCCATTCAATGACAGGTCTGTTCAAAATAAACAATGCGACTATAATACTGAGTGCCTTATATGGCCGAGAGGCACTGCTTGTCAGGGAAAGTAACAGGTTAAGCAATCTTGAGGGAAAATTATGGTATGGTAAATTGGCGCTGTCTCCGATAAAATCGAGTCTATTATACATTTGCTTACTTCATGCTCAAAACGAATGGAGACCTATGTTAAAGGTTATTGTAACTTTGTATCACATATTGGGAATATACAAACTGATCAATTCTGGTCCCAAATATTTTCAGGGGATAATTTAAATTTGAATTATGCCACTTTTTATTGTATACATAGATTGAATTCTTTACACGTGTTGGATATTGAAAACAATGATTTGTATATCTAGCTTCATTTTAATGTTATAAGAAATTGATTAATTACTGGTATATTAAGTGGATGGTTTAAATTGGTGTTTTCTGAGATGCATGTTTTATATTTTATATATTTATGTATTTATGTAATGTTTATTCTTGATGATGAATTCGGGTAAATTATATTTTACCAATAAACCTAATACATAAAGAATTGCCAGTCTAGCCACATAATAACAATTGTCATGCTTGCTTTATCAAAGATGCCCAATAGAACATGCCATGCCACAGTAAGAATAATACCACTGATTGTGCTTGCTTTATCAAAGATGCCCAATACAAAATGTAATGCCACAATAAGAAATGGCTAGACTGGCTGCATAGAAATGCCAGTCTAGCTACATAATAACACTTATCATGCTTGTTTTATCATCCATGCCCAGTAAAAAAAGCCATGCACCAGCACCTCACAATCAAACATAATCACATTATGTGTGAGTGTGAGGCTCTATAGATCCAGAGAGCAGGTGTGTGTCAGGCGCTAGCATCCCAGGGTACAGCTATGGCATTTTTTGGTGCATATATGCCCAGTAAAAACTTCCATGCTTGCTCACTGGGGCCCCAAGTGCCTTGCAGGAACACAACCAATTGTGTGTGTGCAAGGTGTTGTTGGCCCAGGTATGGCATTTTTTACTGGGTATCTATCACAGATGCCCATTAATAATGTGTGCAAAGGGCTGTGGTTTCTGCTGTTTGCTGTGGCGTGGAGGAAGGAGGAAGGAGGATAAGGAAGAGAGGTGCGTGTGCCTGTGCCTTTAACCACCTGGCTGGCTGAGTCACCTGACCCAGTCCACTCGGCACTTAAGGCCGCCTCTCCCGCCCTTGTGGCGCTAAGCCCTGTCTGCAAAGGGCTGTGGTTTCTGCTGTTTGCTGTTTGGCGTGCGGCGACAGGTGATCAGGGACTCAACGCTACAAGCAATGGATCCGTCAAACCTCACAGCGAGACTCACAATCTCGAGAACAAGAGCCCAATCAAAAAGGGCCGCATCCACGGATGAAATACAAGAGTTAAATGCCAAACGGTCGAGGAAAAAACAACAAAGTCAATACTTTTCATGTAGCTCTGCAACCGATCTAGTAGAGTCTAATGAACAACATACGCCAGCTTTTGTGGACTTAACAACAGAAGCCTTCGATGGCGTGTTTACTAATACATGCCAATAGGCAGAGTCGCAGCCCCCGAACGATGGAGAGTTGAACTTTGCAGTTCCTAATATAATCTCAGATGTATCTCGCGCTACCACTGGCAGTCGTAAGGTCTCCGAGCTTGCTCCTTCAATGGAGACGGAGACCAACGCTTTGGTAGTGCGTGACAAAATACTAAATGAGGAAGAACTAATCGATCACACATATACAGATGCGACGGTATCTCACTTACCGAGCGTGGTAAGACATGGCCGTTTGGGAGAGTCTGCGGCGTTGGAGCCTGTGGCGTTGGAGCCTGCGCGGAGAGATTCCGCGACGTCGCTGACTGAGGGGGAGGCACCCCCGACACTCGCTGGTGACGCGGCTGTCTGGAGGCGGTGCAGAGAGACGGACACTTCGCACAGTTCGTGCTGTGTCGAAAGCTACACCTTGATGAGGCTGGAAGAGGGCGGGGGTGCTAATGCGGGCGCTCTCCCAAAAGACGATCACGCCGATGATACCAAGCCTGCAGAGTCGCCCTGGGAGCGCTCGATGCAGATGAAAGAAGTAAGTGTCCATACAATGATGCTTGACTTCCCTAATGCCAATGCTATAGAAAACATCAACGTCTCAGTTACTTGCCCGGATCTATCTAACAGTCCTGATCACAATAACGGCAGTGGAGATGGTCCATACAAAGACGAAACATCGATAGGTTTGCAAATGTATGGTGGTGCTCAGAAGAACCCCAGTGAGAGTAACACGACTGGGTTAAATGTTAATCCACCGTGTGAGAAAAGAAACTCGTTAGAATTGGTTTCTACCGTGCTGCAAAATTTGATAAACATAAATAAAACTAGGATTTGTGATAAACAGCCATCTTTGACACCCAGAAATGTGTCCACAACTATTGCGTCAACCAAAAAATTAAGTATGTATGACACAGCTATTAATCAAGAAATTTGGGGAGCAGATAGACCGAATAACTTTAAAGCACAAGAGGCAGTATCCCCTATGAGGTGTATACAGACGCAGGAGAGTCATGTGCCCATCTCACAAAAGAGGGCCTCTAAACAGGATCATGTAGAACAGCGAAAACAGGAAATAACACATGAGATTAGCAGGTCTAACTCGCATTTAGACGTTTCATCAGAAGAGGAGGAAACTTCAGACTCTTCAATCGGAGAACGCCCCTTTCCTAAAATAAGAAGAGAGGGGAGACGCTATTGTACCAACAGAGCAAAACCACTTGAGAGAAACGAAATCATGAATCGAGTGACATGTGGCCATGTCCCTCTAAACGATCTATTAACGACATTAACCGCTGCCATGGCAATTTCTCTTACACCGTTCACAAAACTATACGAATCACTAAACGACAATGTAAAGGATATGTCAACCCTGTTAGCATTGATGAACTCAAAATTGGTTCAATTGGAGGCAATGCAGGGCTTGGGTAGCCTTAAACAAAATGAGATGAACCAGCAGTTGCTGTCAGGCATACAAGACATGAACGTATCTAAACAAAATGACAGGATTGACAAGAAGTTATTTGCTGAGGTAGCGAGGGAAGCTTTGTCTTTATTTCGTAAATCTCATGTTGTCCACAAAGGGGAGACGCCGGGGGCTGCCTGTCAAGAGAAAGACGCAGGTTGGATACCTAAAGTAGTGAGCCCCTGCGATGAAGCAAACACTCCAAATCCGGCATTGAATGCCTCCCTCCACCCGCAACTGGAGTATCTACACAAATCCTCTCTACAGCTGAAGACGACAACGGAAACGTCACAGATCGTGACGAACATCACAAGGGGACAGGACGGAGGGGACAGGACGGAGGTTGATCAGTCTATGTTGGAAGAGGATTTGCAAAATATTACTAATAAGACGAACAGGAACAAGGAGAGCTATACAAACCCACTCGACCTCTCGTTCAATTCTGCGTTTAGACAGACACAAAATGCGATGAACCCAGCATTGGGGGACGTTCAAATGGCCTCCGGTTCCGCTTTGAGCCAGAATGCAATAGATTTGGTTGTTGTCCCGCAAAGTGATCAGTCTGTGATATTAAAGCAATCGGGTTTGTTCCCTATTTTTGGAAACTCAAAGACAGAAGCGAGCCCAGGTCGTGTAGGGGGTAAAACGAAAAATGCGCCAAATACAAAAAAACAAAAGAACATGCCGGCTCGGAATAAAACGCAACAAAAAGGCGCACGAAAGTTTTTGCGAAACATAAATATGCTCCACTTAGTTGATAAAGCGATAACCTCAAGCCTAAAACTAGCCGATTCAATTAAAGAAGGCAAGTCGGTGTTTCTTGACCAAGAGGCGACAAAGGCAAAGGACCAAGAGAGCGAGTATCATGTTGAAGATGACGCAATGGCAAAGAAGAAAGTGAGTGTACAAAACGATGAGGATGAGAGACTACAGGCCGAATTACTGGAACTATCGGTCTACGAGGAAAATGCTACAGATGAAGCGAGCTCTGGTATTATCCCTGAGGAACCTTTAGCTAGCCCAAGAGTAGTGGTTAGCATAGAGAAGCCCACTCCAGATAATGAAATACAGAAAGTGAGTGTAGAACCAAAACCCCAGGTTCTCCTAGATAAGACACTTAGCGAATCTAAGGGCCGAATGTGCGTGATATTACCTCCCATCGTTGAGATTAAAAATGACAAGAAAGAACCAAGGAGCCCTGAGTTTGTCACACTTCAAGAAAAAAGAGCCAGACAAAGGAGGAGGAACCACGCAAAATCAACGAGCCCCAATGAACTAAGTCTGACCTTTGCAAACATAAATTCACTGGAAGAAAGAAAGGAAGCGACACTGGCACTGATTCCTACTTTCAACCCGTCGAAGCACCGGAAGGTGGACCCCCAGCTATTAGAACCACTAGGACAAAACTCGAACATGAGACAACAGAGGTCTTGTACACGAACAACTGACTCCATGACCCTGATTAAATTAATGTTGGAGCGCCTACATGGATATGAAAATCTAATCTTGAATCGCTCTAATGTGCTAAGGCTACTACATCATGTCCCACAACTTCGGTCGCTTGATTCAAAAGACTTAAAAATAATCGAATTTCCAGATGAACACCGAACAGACAGAGTCATTTTACATTTAAACTCATCCTTAATCGCAAATGTAATTCTAGAGGCAAACGAAGAACTGCATTCATTAGGCTTCGACGCCTATAAAATGGCGGACTGCGAGAGAAGAGGAAATAAGGATGAAAATAAAGACCACAAAGGGGAACTCGCTCAGCGTGATAATAACGACTACGGATCAGAGTGGGACAAGAGAAAGAGTGTATCTTCGCCCTCAAAACAACATTTACAACTGGCAAAGATCGAAATGGATTATAAAAACATCCAATCCAGCTCCCAGTCGCAAGACTATAGAGTTGGAACACAGGATTCATCCATCCCAATGGAAAGAATTAAAATTACAATAAATAATGAGAATCTAATTGAGACCCCAGGTTTGGTGCGCTCAAATAATCCACGGCGACCTATCTTAAATGAAGATTGGTCCTGGATGGCGAGCGCACTGAATAGGAAGGCAACCAGCTAATGTTCAAAGTGTGAATCGCAACAAGATCTCACGTTTATTTCTTGGAACACACGCGGATTTGGTCATTTGATGCTCAATAACTGGGCTAGTAAATTACATTTGATTTGTCTTCAAGAGACCTGGATGTGCGAATTACCTACAATAGCAAATTTCGAATGTGCATTGAATCCTGCCATCAAGCCTGAAAAAGGTCGCCCGATAGCCGGCCTTTTGACAATGATAAATCGTTCGTCTGGTTACCGGCTGTTAAGATCTGATAATCATACGCCGTACATCCAGGCCTCTGAGATTGGCAAGTCTGCGGCCGCCGACAAGAAGAACGACGTGATACAAATCATTCATCTCTATTGGAACCATCAGCGCACTGGATCCTATGAGTTTATTGACCAAGTCACGAAAATTCTTGACAACCTATTAGAATCCGGCGGCGGCTCTGATATAATAGTTTGCGGGGACCTGAATATTGATTTCTTCAAACCTCAGACCTCTCTAAAATCTAATCTAGCAAAAACATGGAATGACGAAATGGAAGTAAGAGGCCTCAAAATGTTAAATGGCTGTATGCCAGGTGATATTCCGCCGAATCCTACGTGGCAGCGCGATGGCCAAAGTTCCATCATTGACTATATTTTTGTGTCGAACAATATGCATGAGAAAATAAAGTCAATGAAAATATGTCCAATGACCCACAGCGACCACGAAATGCTCAAAATTACATTTCAAGATTGGAGAGATAAACCGAGGGAAAAATGGAGCTCAAAGGTCTTACTAGAACCAAACAGAATTCGGGTAAAATTAGTCGACAGGGAGGTCCTCGCGATTTATAAACAATTTACATCAACAGAGAAGGTCATTGACTACGTTCCAATACTGTGGCAATTTAAAACAAAATATATTGGTATGAAAAATGGGTCATTTCAGAACAAGCATAGTTTCGACTTACTTATAAAACAACGAAAACGTGCAATGCGAGCCGAAATTCGTAAAAATAATCATGGCCCAGTTGGAGAAATTGTGGCGAAAAACAAATCTGCAAGGCAATCCTACAAAAACTGGATTAAAAGTCATCGAGCCATAATAATGCAAAACGATGCAGAAACAATGATGAAGACTCTTGTAAACAAAAATAGCAGAGACTTCTGGCGCATAATTAATGGCCTTGAAGCCCCGCAAGCTGCTCTGCAGACATGCCCAGTGCCTGAAAAAGAATGGGTAAACTACTTTACAGCTTTGTATCATAACGATTTGCCTCCCTCTAAGTCAATGTCTAACACTACATCATGGGACCTACAATTTTCAGATGAGGAAATTCGCGAGATAATAATGAGAGCAAAAAACTCTCGGGCGCCTGGACCAGATGGTCTGTCAAACGCGATGATTAAACAGTTTCCTGACTTATGGACAGCGATATGCGCTGAGCTATTCAGACGAATCAACGACCAAAAACAAATCCCTGCATCGTGGAAATCAGGGATAATAATACCCATCTACAATAAAGGCAACCGATTAGCACCTGCAAATTACCGTCCGGTGGCCTTACTTGACGTACTGGGAAAAATCTTTGCATCGCTGCTCCAAAAAAAAATTTATTACATGGGCAAAGACTGCAAACAGAGTTGATGTAAGACAGGCTGGTTTTGTAAAATCCGTTGGATGTTCCTTGAACTTATTGATTCTAAACCTTTTGAAAATGGAGGCCCTTAGAACGAATACGAGAGTGTTCTTAGCTTTTGTTGATTTCTCCATGGCTTTCGACAGGATCGACCGTGACCTATTGTGGCAGAAGCTAGAATTGTGGGGATGTCCTGAGGGTTTGTTGGCGGCAATAAAAGAACTACACAATGACACGTCAATTTTTGTCCGGTTAGATCAATCGGGGTCGCTTTCAACACAAATAAAAACATACAAGGGTGTGAAGCAGGGGTGTCCTCTGGCAGCAGCAATCTTTAGTCTCTTTATTTCTGACATTGGGGATACCATTCAGTCTGTCAGATCTTTTCCTCCGAAACTCAATGCATCAAAGATAAGTTGGTTACTATATGCTGATGATTTGGTTATTTTAGATCTAACGCCAATTGGACTCCAGCGTAAACTAGAAGCCGTCCAAAAATATGTGCATCAGAACAACCTAAAGATTAACACCACAAAGACAGAAATACTTATCTTTGAGAACTTAAAAACAACCCGGCTACAAAAAAGCCCAAGACTGGTGTGGTCGCTGAACCAAGAAAAATTGAAAATCTCAAAAAGCGTAAAATACCTCGGAATGCTTCTAAATTCAAGCATATGTGATGAACCCTGGGTGGCAGATTCAAAACGAAAATGTGCCCAATCGGCATGTCAAGGCCTGATGATACATAGGAAATATGGGAAATTTTCTATACGACCTTTACGGAACTTCTACGAACAAAAGGTGGTTCCGATTCTGTCCTACGGTGCAGAAAATGCCTTTGGATGCTCGTCAACCCACTGGGCCTCGCTTGAACACATGTTTTGGACAAAATCCTTAAGCCTGCCTCCAGGCATTTCAACGGCATGTCCAAGATACGAACTAGCCCTAATTTCATTACATGCAAGGATAAGTTGGAACCAACTTAGCTTGTATCGGAAATCAAGAGCAGAGGAGGGAATACTCCAATTTGAGATTTTAAACAACGCTTCATCCAAAGGTTCAGCCTTGCTCGCGCAGTGGGTAAAACGATGCGAAGATCTGCTAAAGGTCTACAATATCAAGTTGGAAACCCTCCTCACAAATCCAACAGCTGCCAAGGTATCAATATGGCGCCTTGACTGGATAAACACATGTGATGAGCGCAACAAAACCCATGCGATGAAAAACTCTCCGGGGGAAGCAAGAGGCTACGGAATTCTTCAACCATACTTGAGTCGCTTTCCATCCATGAAAGCAAGAAGATCATTCATGCTATTCCGCCTTAACGCAATGAAAACAAAAGACAGAACCAATCATTGGGCGGGAAACGTGGTTTTATCTACGACGTGCCGGCTTTGTGGAAAGGAGCCAGAATCTATAAAACATCTAGTGCTTTTCTGCACAATATTGAAGGACATACGATCAATCCACTTGGGAGGCTGGTATAGTGCACACCAGTCGGTATGTGCCGAGGAATGGTGGAGTCATATGTGTAATGGTTCTGACATGAAATTAATCCTACCTTTGACCTCCTTCCTTGCCGTCATTGAAGAGAGATTAAATGCAAAAAATGAACTAGCCTGAGACGGCTGGCCTAAGGTTGCACATGCGTTTAAAGACATAAAAAAAGGTTAATGGTCATGTACCTGTGTGGCAATGAGGGAGGGAGATGTTGAAGGAGGTAGTAGACGACGTTATTGAGTACTGTATGGTTTTGTGTCACTTTAAGTAAATATTTTAAAGGTTTAATTTAAACCAATAAAATTAAAACAAAAAAAAAAAATTCATAAATGGCATGCCTTCCCCCTTGGCCCTCCAGCACCTTATATGCACATATAATCAATTATGTGTACATGCTAGGTGCTGGCAGGCTTAGGGGTCAGGCGCAACATTGCATGTGACATGCTAGGAATCCCAGAGGACTGGGTCAACATTCTTTACTGGGCATAGCCAGTACGAAATTCCATATCTGCTCCCTGAGCCCCAGTGCCTCACACACACACAATGAATGTGATTGTGTGTATGCAAGGTGCTTGGGGCACAGGGGTCAGACATGGTATTTTTTACTGGACATCTATCATAGATGCCCATTCAAAAAAATGACATGTCTTCCCCTTGGGTCCCCATCTCCTCACAAACGCACAACATCAATGTGTTAATGTGTGCATACCAGGCTCTAGGGGGGCAGGAATGGTATTTTTGACTAGACATTTATCATAGATGTCCTGTAAAGCATACCATCACGGTCCCCTGGGCCCACCAGCGCCTCACAGATTCACACAATAAACATGATTATGTGTGCATGCAAGGCGCTGGGGGTTTAGGGGCAGGCATTGTACTTTTTACTAGACATCCATCATAGAGGTCCGGTAAAAAAATACCATCGCTGTTCCCTGGGCCCCACAGTACGTAACACACGCAAACAATCAAAGTGATTATGTGTGATGCAAGGCACTCGGGGGCCCAGAGGGCAGGCACAGTACTTTTTACTAGACATCTACCAAAGATGTACATTAAAAAAATACCATCCCATGGACTCACAGCACCTAACACATGCACAATCAGAGTGATTATGTGAGTATGCAAGGCATTGGAGGACCCAGGGGACAAGCATGGTGTTTTTGATGAGATATCTATCATAGATGTACAGTAAACAAATACATCCCTTTCCCCTGGGCCACACAGCGCCTCAGAGATGTACACAATCAACATGATTATGTGTGTATGCAAGGAGCTGGGGGGCCCATGGGAAAATCAATGTATTTTTTACTTGACATCTATGATAGATGTCCAGTTAAAAAATTCCATTGCTGTACCCTGGGCTTCACATCGGCTGGGAAGGTAAGCTGATTTTGGTTGTGGGAAGTGGGATTATGCAACAAAGGCATTTTTAAAATGCCTTTTTTGATCAACCCCCCCACTCACACAACATTCATACAGCAATAATTTGATCATTCACACAAGTACCCATCATCAAACACTCCCTCAGAACACGGGCCTACACTCATCCATACAAATATTTAAATAATAAAGACATGAAAAGCAAGAGATTCCTGGTTCCTGCACATCTATGCAGGGTCTTGAGCATGGGTGACAAAACCCCACTCCAGCCTGCTCTGTATGTATGTGCGAGTAGACACAGAGCACCCCCTTGCAAATACAGACATGCAGTTTGCCAGCCAGCATTCCCAATGAGCTATGCAAGGCTGGGGAATCAAACCACCCCCAGCCTCACATGGCTCATTGAGTATGCGCAGCTGGGGAACGGAACTGTCCAAGAGGACCCGTGTTTCCCTTTGACAGTTCAGTCAGCTCAGGAGCGCTCTGTCAGCTGGATAAAGCATTGGAGGGAGTGCTTAGTGTTTCACTGGGCTTGCACCACTGCTCCTCAGTAATGGGCGATGGCGCTGGTGGGTCGACGCCACCTCGACCATTATGGACGAGCCACCACGGACCATAATCCACATACAAGCTTGACGGTTACCTACTGGAGATGAAATTCTTGGCAAGCGATGTTGGCCTGTTACAGTATTCATACAGAAAGCAGACCATCTGGCCAGCAGCAGTTGTGCGAGTTGCTGTAAAATAACTAAGCTGCCCTCCAGCAAGTGTGCAGCTCAAACAAGTTATTCGTGTGGCTAGGGTTATTGTCTCTAACAGTAGCAGAAGACTCTCAGTGCTGCATATACATAAATTGGCATTTATAAAAAATGAATGAGCACTTAATTCTAAAAGAGCTCGGAGTCAGCCTGTGGCACAATAGCAGATGATGGTGGGCGCCACAGTGATGATGCATGTTTTGTTTCAGGCTGCGGCGCAATGAAAGAGGGTGGGCGCCAAAGTGGTACAGGTTTTGTGTCTGCCAGCAGTATTGCAGGTTCTGCTGAACAACGTTGGGGCACTCCTTGCCCTTCCTCTTTTACAGCAATCCTTTCAGGCTTCGCTTCAGGATCAAACACATTTTGCAGTAAAGAACTGGCAATCGTTTCTTTTGTTTCTGGGACCGCTGTCTCTTTCTGGTCGTCTCGATCAGTCAGTTTTTCAGACGGTGAGGGGATCTTTTTAGCATGTGTCGCATGGATCCACGCTTTCCTTCCATCCACACGAATTGCCGTTTGCGTAGTTAGGAGGATCAAATAGGGTCCACGTCATCTGGGTGCTAGTGATGTCTTCCGCTCAAAGTTCTTGATAAGCACCCAGTTTCCTGGCTCCAGTGCATGTCCAGGGCCAGTGTATCTTATTGGTAATGCCTCCTGCACGTGCTGATGAATCAAATGCAATTTTTGAATGAAAAGATTACAATAAATGCTGAGCACAGGGTGTTCGAGTTCCTTAAGTCGTTTCGGCTGAGGTGCACACCAAACATTCGCCAGCCTCCCCATTACAATCTCGTACGGGGAGAGCCCAGTTCTTGCCTGCACAGATGTGCGCATGCACAGTAACGCTAGCGGTAATGCATCTACCCAGCTTAACTTGTTTTCTGTGCATATTTTGCTTATTTTGGACTTCAAGATGCCGTTGTGGCGTTCAATAAGACCGGCAGATATGGGGTGTCTAGAACAATGGAATCGCTTATCAATCTGGAGACCTGCGCAAATCTGTAATTTTACTGCGCCCACAAAATGCGGACCGTTGTCTGACCATATGACACGGGGCGAGTCAAAATGGGAGAAGTTTTCCTTTAACATTACTTTCGCCGTGCTCATGGCAGTACAGTCTTTCAATGGATATGCTTCCACCCATTTGCTAAATGCACATATGACCACTAGGACGTATTTCAAGTTTTGGCATCTCTCCATTTCTATGAAATCAAAATGGATTACCTCAAAAGGCATAGAGGGAGTGCCAAAGCTGCCTCTTGGAGTCACCGTTCCCTTCCCCACATTGGGCCTCATTACGACCCTGGCGGAGGACCATGGTGCAATTTGCACCATGGTCCATGGCGCAGAGCTGCCAACTCCGCCATGGGGGTTGGCGGACTCACTGCCCCATTCCGACCTTGGCGGGGCGGTTAGTCCCCAATCCCCATTTACCCTTCCCCATTCCCATTTTTGCCCCATAGGGTATAATGGGAGTGGGGAAGGCGTTAATTACGCCACCGTAATCTACGTAATTAACAAGAGGTCCCGTAGTGCCATGGATTTTTCCGCCCGGAAAATCCGGGCGTAAAAATCACTATGGCGCTACGGAAAGTCGTAATCTGGCGGAGAGGTACGCCATGCATTACGCTGGCGTAAACCCCTCTCCGCCAGGGTCGTAATGAGGGCCATTGTGTTGTAGACACATGATACAGTTCTGGACCAACCTCTCGGCATTGTTCTTTATGGGTGCATTCTCCCATGCTGTGGCTAGATGTTGGACTATCTTTTTGGCACAAATATGAGTAGGGCTGTGGGCCATCATGACCATTGCAGTTACATAGGAATTGGGCAGCATCCAGTTCTACTCTTCTTGTCTACCCAACAACCCTCCAGATCTAATTCAGCAGAGCCCTCAGCCACCCTTGTATTTCATCTGCAGTGGCTTCTGCCTGCATCTCTTTGATGGTGGCAATTCCATTCTCTATCATGCAGGGCACTTCCTCTGACTGCACTGTTAACATTTTGGTATTCAGGTCAGTGGCAGTTTGTTTCGCAATTCTGTCTGCAAATGCGTTTCCCTCTCCCACTTTACATGTTACTTTTTTATGCGCCTCGCATTTCACTACTGCCAGGTGCTTCGGACACATAAGTGCAGACAGCAATCATACAATCAAAGGGCCATGCTGAATTCTAGCCCCATGTCATGTTAGGAAACCTCTCTCTGCCCAGAGTCGGCCAAAGTTATGAACTACATCAAAAACGTATTGGCTGTCAGTATATATGTTTGCACTCAGATTTTCAGAAATCTCACAAGCTCTGGTCAACGCTATAATCTCTGCTGCTTGTGCAGAGTTGTAGGGGATTATTTTATTCTCCACAATACTTTTTAACATGGTGATAGCATAGGCAGCGGTTGATGTGCCATCAGGTAATTTAAAACAGGAGCCGTCACAAAACAACTCTCCATCTGGCTCTTTTTGTGGGGTATCTGTCAAATCAATTCTCCCCTTCGTTTCTTCCTCAGTAACCATTAAGCAATCATGGGGAGGTGATTCATTCCCATCAAGTTCTTCCATGGGCAGTGGCATTAATTCTGCAGGATTCAAAGAGCTACACCTCATAATTTGGATATGTGGCACGAAAAGGACAATTTCATATGTAGTCAACCTAGCAGAGGTGAGGTGTTGCTTCTGCGTTCTATTTAGTAGAACGTCTATGGCATGGGGCACCATCAAAATTAAGGTGTGCCCCAATACCATCCCTTCTGTTTGTTTCACTGACACAGCAGCTGCTGCAACAGCTCACAAACATCGTGGTAATGCACGCGCCACAGGGCCCAGCGCAGAAGAAAAATGGACGCAAGGCCTATTTCTTCCACCTTGTTCCTGTGTCAAAACAGCCAACATGCAGCCTTCATTGTCATGTGCAAACAATCTGAATTGTTTTTTCATAATTTGGTGTGCCCAAAACTGGAGCAGAACACAATGCCGTTTTGAGCCGATCAAATGCTCTCTGACATTCTTCATTCCACTGCAAAGGCATCACAACATCCTTCTTTGTCAACTCCACCATTGGCTTCACAATCAATGCAAAATTCACGATCCACTGCCGACAATAGGAAGTCATGCCTATTATGGCTCTGACTCCTTTCTGTGTTTTTGGAATAGGCATACAAGAAATGCTTTCTATTCTTTCTGGCATCAGTCTTCTCCCTTCTTTTGAAAGTAGGTAACCCAAATAAGTCACCTCCTTTCGGGAATATTGGAACTTCTTTAAACTTGCTTTGTGGCCATGTGCTGCCAAGTGTGTTAACAGTAAAACAGTACTCTCTTTACAAATCTCCTCTGTATCTGCAGCGATCAATAAATCATCTATATATTGTAACAATACACAACCTGTTGGTAACTCTAGCATGTCTAGTTGTTCTTTCAATGCTCTACTGTAAATACTCAGACTCTCTGTGTAGCCTTGTGGAATGCGTGCGAATGTGAACGATCGTCCTCCTAATGTAAAGGCGAACAGATATCTGCTTTCCTTGTGCACTGGAATGCTAAAGAACGCATTTTTCAAGTCAATGACACTAAAATACTCAGCCGAGGCAGGAATCCTTGTCAAAATCGTGGTAACGCCTGGGACCAACAGGAATTGAGAATCTACCACCTTGTTTAATGCATGCAAATCAATTATAAAACAGTACGGTACCTCATTACCTCCTTTCTTATACACCGGAAGAATGGGACTGTTACATGTACTGCCTGTAATCTCTTCAATCACCCCCAATTTTACCAAATCAGAAACAATATTTTTCAATCCTTTCTTTCCTTCTACTGAGATTTTATACTGCGGAATACACAGTAACGTTACTCCTTCTTTCAAAGCAATTTTCACTGGTTCTATCTTCAAACATCCAACATCATTGTCATTTATTGCCCATATACAAGTTGGTACCTCACTCAATTCGCCTGGCAAAGGTTTGGACACAAATTCAGATACCGGTACATTCTGCGGTGAAATGGTCAGAAATACTCCATCTGATGTACAGTGGACTACTGCACTCAATTTTTTCAATAAATTTAATCCCAAAAGATTCTCCCCACAGTTCTCTGTTAAGAGGAATGGACAGTATTCAGTGAATGGGCCTAATGACACTGCTACTGGTTGGGACACCGGATTAATCACTGGGGTACCTGCGAACCCTACTGAAATATTTCTTTGCCCTGACAGTGGTATTTCTGGAACCAAGTGATGATCTATTGAACACTTCTGCACCCCCGTATCTACGAGAAAGCTATGCTCCCTATTCCCGACTTTCATTTCCACATAGGGTCCTTTCTGATTCACGGGAATAGGCACTGGTTCCAACCCCTGTCTTGGGCTGTCCTATTGGGGAAACAACACATCCTCCGATGTGTAATCGCTGCTGTTATTATAGTACGCATTCGCATGAGTATCAAAAATGTTCCCGCCCCTTCCTCTATTCCCATTTTGCATGTTCTGCTGGCTCTGATTCTGAGTAGAGGTTTGATTCTGAGTTTGATTCTGATTTTGGGCACCATTCCCTTGAATATTTTGGTGCTGCTCCATGTTATTTCTATTATGTCCATTTGCTCCTAGATGCCCCTTATGCTGTCTTCTCTGGCCGTACCCATTTCTATTTTGCAAGTGCGGACATTGCGCTCGCCAGTGACCTTCCTCCCTGCAATACACACATTGATTCAGTCCCAGGGGCCCTCCATGCATGTTCGAATTACCTCTGCCATGGGCGTTTCCTCTCCCTCTATTGTGTCCCGCTACCTGCTGGAGTAGCACCTCAACCATTGTTCGTAGTGCTTCTATTCTCATTGGCAAGGGGTATTCATCAACTATCTCATGTATTTCCATTGTGGGGATACTAGGATCTGATATCCATTTCAACGCCTCTTGTATACACACTTTTAGTCTGTCACCTGCCTGTCTTGACGACGGCAAATATCGCCGCTGTATATATGTTTCCACCGCTTCAGTTCTATCTCTCCTAATATCTCTACTCCTATACCCTGGTTTGGCAAACATTTCAGCATATTCATTATCAAGTTCATTCTTGAGTTCAAAAAGTCGATCTACATGTTCCCTTATTTCTTCATTCCTCCCTCTACAATGTGCCAATGCATTCAAATCCAACAGTCGTTGCGGAGGCAGCTTCCCAAATAACTGTTTCCATCTCGCCACTAAATATTCCCCCATGCATTCTAACACTACCTGTCTTTCGTTGCTCCTCCTGAAGTCAAACATCGAAGCCAGCGCTGACGTTTCATCATTCCCATTTATAAACATTTCGGCCTGTTCTTGCAACTCTCGCTTCCTCTCCTTGCTAATCGCACTACAAGTTACTCTCATACATCCACTTTGTCCAGCCCCTTCTTCTGTTTCAACAAGTTCAAGTTCAATTACGGGAGGGGCAGATGGAACAGAACCGATCTCTTGGGAGGGCGGTGCGGAAGGGACAACATGAACTGGAAATGACTGTTGCGGCTCTGACTGGCTAATGGGAGGCACTGTTTGTGCAGTGTGTGGCTGTGCTGGGGTTTGGCCAGTTGAGAGGGACTGAGCAACAGGAGGGGGCTGAGCAATAGCCACTGACTGGGTCGTCTTGGTCTCTCTCCTTGGACCTTGCTTTGTATCTGTCAATATTTTATCTATTAATTCGTCTGATGAATGCAACTCCTGTTGTGGGTATATCTTTTCTATACTCAATTGCTTGCGTCTATTTGACTTTTTCAAACTATCATTCCACTCCTCCTCTTCCTTTTCTTTCGCTCTCTCTGCTTTCGACTTATGCCTGCGCTCATGTTTCTCTCTACTTTTCCAGTGAAGCATTGCTTGCCTTCTCCAGTCCCTAAGGATATCAAATGCTGCAGGGCGTGTTTTCTTTTTCATCAACACCTTCTCCAAATTATCTATTCTCGTCACCTCAAAACTCCCATGATTCGGCCACTGAAGATCTTCCTGTTTTCTGGTTTGCCTATGCCAAATCTCACAAAACATTATCGCTCCCACACCATACTTCACGTACATCTCATACGCCGGCGTTCCCACAGGTGGTGCGACCTGGCCAGTTTCCAAAGATTGCCTGCTGCAGCGGAAAAATCCCGTTAGGGTGGACAATACCCCAGGCATGTTTTAACCCTTACCCTCGGCTAATCAACCTTACGCTGGGTGTTTGACTTTGCAAAATCAACTCTCAACCAATATCAGGATCACTTTTGAATCAGGGCACGACTCACCTGATCGATCAAGTTGTCTTTTCAAGACACAATTCGTCCGTATACTGACGCAACCAATGACGTCGTGTCTGCGTATCTTGGCTCACTCTGCTTCGTTTCGGGACCCTCGCCTCCTTGTTCTCTGGCCAGGCACGTTGATCAGGGATCAGTTGTGTGCAGATCTGCAAAGGAGTCTCTCATCGCTTTCGCAGGGGCACCCCGAGAACCTCTTGATCCCGGCTCGATCGTCCCGTCCTCGCCGTTTTCTCCGCCTTCCTTTTTTTACAATGTACACAATGGAACAAGTGGGGGAGGGTACCTATTCGGGTGCCATCTTGAAGGGGCCCCTGAGGGACCCTCGCGTATGGAAACAAGGCACAATCACCACACAAGAACTGATATGCCAGACACGAGGTTGGATTCCAAAAAAATAGGGTTTATTGCAAAGCAAATAGTCTCCCTTTGGCCAACTGGTCCACGCCCAGCGACGTGTGTCTACCAGACCTCGGGGGACGCAAGAGAGCGAAGATCGTACAACAGTTGCATATATACAAAACAAGCATCTTGTTATCAGTAGTGACACATTCTATACCGCCCCTAATACATTTCCTTTGAACTAAGCACGATGATTGACAATGGTGACGAGTTTGACACCTTCAAACATTCATTTAGTAACAGTTTGCAATTTTGTAAGCCCACAGACACAAGTCTTTGTTTTAAAGAACACCATGCTTCTGTTTCTGCAAGCAAGCTGCGCGTAGGGGAGAGACACATTCCAGCCCTTGCTATCTCTTGGCTTCTATTTGTGTGCTGGGGGTCAACTTGCTCTCCAGGGCTCTACAGGGCTCAGGAAAGGGGGGCCACAAAGAAGAGCATAATTCAAGTCATTTAATGTTCGTTTCTAGCATTGCTACCGTGTTACCGAGACTAGCTGGCACCTGCTGTACTGATTAGAATGCCTTGCTGCTCACTCTCCAAGGATATGTGAGGGAGGAGACCGGGCATTTCTGTCTCGGTTACTGTGTTATGTTTCAACATGCCTCTCGCGACCTTGCATTATGCACCAGTGAAGCAGAATAATATTTCAGCAAAGCAGTTTTACATGAAGAAAAAGGCAAAGAGAACAAAGAGAAAACAAAATGGCGATTTCAGTCACCTTAAAATTGCCGCACCATGGTTAAGCTTTTGCTACACCTTTCTAATACTAAACACATGAGGCGGTTGGTCTTCGGCCAGCAAAGTATATTGCCTTTCGATCGAGGAGGTGTCTACTCTTTCTGGACGGACAAAATGGTATAATGGGGTACACCTTTACCAGGTCAAGCCACAGCATTTTTGCTGTGATTTGTTTACCTGATACCCTAGAAACTGACTTTATTTTACTTGTTTTAACCCAAAGAGAAGTAATTCTATGATTCGTCATCACTTATTTGAGCCAGAGAAGGTGCCATCTCATTATTTGTTTCAGTTGAAACTCTTTAACTTTGTTACCTATCAATTCAAACTGCCTCTTTGGTTTGATGGTCTCAGTGATCCCCCTTATCTTTGTGACATATGGTGTTAGAGGTGTTATTGATGGGCCTAAATGAAGAAGACCACTGAGTGCCAGATTTCATCCAGACAGGACTGGGTGTTTTGACCCTTTTGGCTCAGGTTGGTAAAAAGAGCTATTCTATTATTGACTCACTCTGAGAACTGGTGGCCCACCATGTCCTTGAGTCTCCCTGTGTTGACTAACTGTCTGGAGATGATGCAAATCCAGACTCAGAAAACGTGCCAGACATACTAAGGTGTGGTCGAGGACTTTGTGCCTTCCAAATAATCCCAAGTCTGTGCTTTACCTGCAGGACTTCTGAATATTGGATATCCATCATACACTGACTGGTGAGTTACACATATGACATGTTTTCTGCCTACATTTAATGGAACCCAAAAGGCAGAGATTTTCTGCTAAAACTGATATATGTGTGGAAAGGTTTTGTAGTTTACTGTGAATCTGGTCTCAACAACCAACATCTATATTGGGACCTTTACCCATGATTGGTTGTACCATGGTCTCTACTGAACAAACAGCAACATTGATAGCAATGCTGCTAAACTATTTTGATACATTCTTCCAAATGAGTCTAGGGGGAATGTTATTGCCTGCTTCTCCTGTGAAGATGTGTATTTAACATACACTTCCAATGCACGTAGTTAATTCAGACATCAGTGGTCCTAATTCCATGGATCAGAGCAGCTCGACAAAAATGTTATGATATGATAGGTTATTTATAACGTGCTTAATACCCAGAGGTTACTAAGTGTAACGCTCACCTGATTCCCACGGAGGCGCCGGTCTTGGCAGGATGGTGTCTGTGACTCGAAAAGTGAAGTGCAGGACTCGATTGGCTTCCGGGGCTGAGCCTCTTTGCACTGTGTGTCTAACTCGAAGAGTGAGATATCTGCAGGTGAAAGAATATGGGGTTAATGATCTGGGGTTGTCGGGTATCTCTCTCCCTTTCCCTTCCTCGCTTTTCCATGGAGCCCCAAGGTCAACGTGCTCACCTTAGATAGGTGAATGCTGGACTCTCCATCTGCATCTGGTGCAGGGTGCCGTTGCCAGTTCCTTCACTGGGTGAAACATAGGCCTCTTGACCTCAGAGGATTGCTACCGTCATTAACTGCACGAACGGTGAGTTTCCGGACACCTTTTAGTTCCTTACAGTCTTTAGGTGCGTGGGCACGTTAATGTGGAACAGGGCTCTGTATAATGCTTTTTCTATTTGTCTTGCAGGGCTCTTGAGGTAGAAGATGGTGTGAAGAAAGCCGAAGTTCGAGACAGAGTCTTGGAATGACGCGCTTGGAAATGCGTAAGTAAATGCCGGTTGCCTGCTTTTCAAAAGCTCTCTAACTGTCTCTTTTCCCTTGCAGTTGTGAGTTCGGGTGTTGAAGAGACGCTGGAAACGCCGGAGTATTTGCAGGCGCCCTATTGTGGCGGGCGCGATGGCGCGTAAGTAAAATACCTGTCTAATGTCTCTTCTTTTGTCTTTCAGGTGCAGGATTGCAGCGTTGAAGAAAACTGGAATTCGCGGAGTGCCGGTAAGTAATTTCACACAGGAATAACTATGCTTTTGTCTTCACAGGCGGAGGAGCAGCGTGAAGAGATGGTAGCTGCCGATGGATCAGGTGAGGAAAGCGCTGCGCGTGAAGGTTGCCGTGCTAACCTGTTGTTTCTTGTCTTTGCAGGTGCTACTGAAGGCTGGATACAGGAATGGTAAGCGTTTGTTCTTGCAGGTTCAGGATCGGAAAGAAGAAAACTGGAACAGACACGGTGAGCGTTCTGCTGCAGATGCAGAATAACGCGAAGCACGTTTCATCAATCGGGTGTGGTTTAAATAGCCTTGGAGTGATGAGGCGTCTTCCTCCAAGGCCTCGCCTAGGTAAAAAAAGAGTTCCTGTTCCAGAAGAGTTCCAGTGTTGTATCCAGGGAGTGGAGCTTGCCCCATCCAGGTAAGAAAGTAGTCCCGGCTCACAGAGGATTCCTATGTGGCTGGTAAGTAAGCAGCATGGTCTGCTGCAGGTAAGTCCACCCAAGCATCTTCATACAAACTATGAGCCCGGCGCTTCCAGTGCCGGGACCAGTGACTTTGATGAGCCTGGTGCCACCGGCGCCAGGACAAGGTCCAAAAGGTCCCAGTGGGGACCGGCTGGTGCCTAGGATGAAAGTTAGGGGCCTGCTTCCAAGGACGTTGGGCTGGTCCTAGCTCCTTGGAAGCAGTGATCATGACACTAAGTGCAGACCGGGTATTGAACCTGTGTTGTTTCGTGTCCTCTTGCTTCCAAGGTAAGCACTTTGCCCCTGAGTTATCCTCCTGAGACAAATGCCAACCAGTGGCCTGAAGGGCACTGCGGTCCCTACCATATCAGCTGAAAGTCTTTCCAGTCCCACCCTCCCGACAGTGGGAGGAATTCCACCTTTACCATAACCTTTGTATTGATCTACCAGAACACTTGCAGATGGGAGTCGAGGTGAACCTGGCAAAAACCAGAGATTGGCAGAAGGATAAAACAGCTCCAATTCAACAGTTCATTTTGAGCATTGGCTCACGAAATCTCGGATAAGACCCTGCTGCCTAACTCCCAGATAGTTGTCTGGCAACACCATGACTGGTGTGTGGGTATAGCAAGGAGCATCAATGTGAGCAACCTAGGCAATCTGAAGTTTGATGCGATCCATAAGAGGCGCCCATATTCCGACACCAGCGTCAACCAGACAGAGCCCCTCAACCCAGAAAGCTGGCAGACAATAATTATGTGGTGAAGTCCAAGCCACACTGGACCCTTGCCCATTGGGGAACTTATGGGGAGCTGAAAGGATGAAAGCCCTGTCATAAACAATGATCTGATGGAGCTTCTTCTGCTAGAGAATCTAGGCTAGGAAACAGAAAAGTCATATACCTGTCAATGGTCTGTTATTCGAACATTGTTTTTTAAAATGTTATTGTTAAAGCAAACACCTTGCTCGAGAGCAGCAGCGTGCCTTACAGGCTGTGGGTAGCCAGGGTTTGAGTTGACATCTTTTAACAGTAGGGCAGTGCTCTGAATTGCGGTCTGTGCAGCGGTCTGTGCATCCATTGGAATTAGTCCTTGCTGAGGTGTGAGGTGTTGTTGAAAAAGCCATGTCTTGAGAGATTAGGGAAATTGGAGAAGTGTGAGGTATTTTTAGCCGATAGCAGGATCGAGTACCAGAGGGTGGGTGCGTGTCAAGTGAAGAATTGTTTACGGGTCCTCTCTTAGGGGATGAGTTGTGATTTGAACCAGTTTGTTGATGTGCTGCGTGAGGTGCGTATGCCACCAGATATGTGGAGCTTAGTTGCCAGGTATGCTGGTATGCTACTTGTGATGATACATGCAGTCTTGAATAGTATCCATGCTTGGAGGGGAAGGTAATGTAGTTCACATAGGATGGGGGTGATTTGGTCAATCGTCCATGCACCCATAATAAGATGTGCTTCAGCATGGTAGACTGCTTTTAGCTGAGCCAAGTGAGCGTCTGGGAACTCTGTCAGGAGTGCTGTACCCCCATTTATGTGCGAGACCACAAGGGCCTGCACTATGCTCTGGAAGTCTTACAGAAGAATGAAGAGTGGAGATCTAGAGCCAGGCCGTTTGGGCATTCTTGGTTATATGTTCCTGGATGGGGAGTCTGCTGTCAATAAGAATTTTGATGAATCCCAGAGTTGCAGATCAAATCTTTCTAGGCACATGTCATTGAGCCCTTGTTGAACTAGTTTTGTTTAGCGGGGGACACATTAGGATGAATTCGGGCTTGCATGGATTAAGTTTGAGGTATGCCTTCTTTGGTGGATGGCTATAGCAGCATCTTTGAGGAGTGGCCCAGAGGTTCCATGCAAAGGCTAAAAAGTATCAGTGAGAGGATGGAGCCTAGAGGGACTACCCAAGAGACTGGGAGTCAGTTCCAATACAAAGTGGTCATCTGGACAGCCTGCTGTCTGACCGAGAGGTGGGATATAAGCATATTCAGGACAGTGCCAGTGAATGCAAACCTGTCAGTGAGGAGGAAGAGCTGGATGCAGCGGTCGATGGTGTTGAATGCAGAAGAGAGGTCCAGTAGGAATAGGAAGAAAAAGAGGCATTAATTTCCCATAAACATGATTTAAAGGGCATTATCCACCACCAGGAGTGTGGCTGTCTTGATGCTACACTTGGGGTGGAACTTCGACTCATAGTTATGTAGGAGGAATAGTTGTTTCATTGTTCGAGTCTGGTCCAACAGTTGTGTAGCATCTTCTTGTTCCACATTTTTGTCAAGTTTGTAATGAGCCATTAGTTGGCAAGGTTGTCTGCATCTAGGGTCAGTTTTCCAAAAGAGGTCATATGTAACCAGTCTTCAGGGTATCCAGGAATTAACCTTCTGTGAGGGAGGGATTAATGAAGCTGAGGAGCGCGTTGAGTTCCAGGGCCTGGCAATTGTTTAATGATGGAGGCTGTGATTATATCATCAGAGTAGGAAGTAGGTTTGAGGAAGGTGATTAATGTAATGCCTGACTTAGTTGATATCCTCTGGGAGTACATCTGACCAGCTGGGAATTGGAAGTTCAGGAGAAGTCTGAGCTGTGTGGCCCACCATCATGCAGTAATACTTATCTTTAGCCCTCCAAGCTTGCTGGTGAGGGAAGTACTTCTAGGTGATTGAAAGCAGTTGCAGTTTAAGGACTCTGCTAGTTTAGCACATCTGATGGTCCCCATCAATGCCTCTAAAATATTTGTTTTTAAGGGAATTTTTTTCATACTTATGTCCATTATTTATCCAATGCTAATTTGCAATCAAATGATTATTCAATTATTTAAAGCCACCAGGGTTTTTGTTTCTGTTGATCCTTCCTCTCCGGCAAACTACCGCCAGATCTCTATCACCATTTTCCTGGGCAAACTCCTGGAAAAGCTGGCCTTCTCGCAATTTACTCTCCATACAAAATCTGTGGTTGTCTCTATGACCATCAGTGTGGCTTTAGAGCAGCCAGAATCACAGAAACTGTGCTCCTGAACACCTATGAGGACCTTCTCTCAAATCTTGAAACTAGCCTTCCTTCTGTCCTCATCCTCCTTCTTCTTTCCTCTACTTTTGAGACTGTCGACAACACCATCCTGATCAATCAACTCCATGACTATTTGGGCATTATGCACCAGGCCCTAGCCTGGTTGACCTTCCTCTCCGATTGACCCTCCCAGGTCCAACTGGGGTCCTTTCTCTCCACATCCTCCCTCTCCACATGTGGTTTTCTCCAGGGCTGCTCTAACCTCTCACCCTGGCTCTTCAACCTTTACTTGGCACCTCTGGCCCATGTGATCTCTACCTTCTCTCCTAACTTTCAGTGTTATGTGGATAACACTCAGCTCTCCTTCAGGCTCCCCTCAGCCTCCTCTCCTCTCTCGCTCATTGTTTACCCACGATTCAGAAATGGTATGCCTCTAATGATCTCTGCCTGAATGCCAGTAAGACTGAGACCTTTCTTATTGGGGCCTCAGCTCGCACTTTTCCTATTTTACTCTAGCTGCCCTCCTTGGGCCTCAAACCTGCACCTTCCTGCGAGGTAAAAAAACTGTTGTGTCATCATCTTCAACTCCACCCTCTCCTTCCCTCCTCAAATCATGGACGTCTCTACAAGCTGCACCTCCTCAGAGGTTTTCTTCCTTTTCTCACTTTTCCCCAGAAGCTCACTTTCTCGACAGCCCTGGTTCTCTCTAGGCTGGACTACTGCAAGAGCCACATTCTAAATCTGCCTGCCTCTACTCTTCGCCCTCTGCAACTAATCCAGAACAGGACTGAGGGAATTGTCCTTGACCTCAATCCTAGGGATCGTAGCTCTCGAGCCCTGAAATCTCTTCACTGGATCCCAATGGCTGCAAGGATCAAGTTCAAGACCATCTGCATTGTCCACAAAGCTGTCTGAGGCCAGGGACCACAATACATTCAACTCTCTCTTCTTAAGAAACTTTCCTTCTCGAGCCCTCCGCTCATCCACCTCCAACTCTCTGTGGGTCAGACGCTTCTCCAGGCACAGATTGGGGGGTAGATCTCTCTCATCGGCTGGCGCCTCCCTCTGGAACAGCCTCCCTGCCTCTCTCAAACTTGAGCAGGACCACTTCAGGTTCCGGAAGCAACTCAAGACCTTCCTCTTTGCTTCTGCTTTCTCTCTCTCTCTCTCCCCTGCTGATGTTCTTGTCTGCTACACTAAACTGGTTATCTGACCTTCCTCTGAACCATTTTAGGTGCACCTGACTCCTTCGCGACCAGTAGCTTCATGCACTGCCTCTGGGCCTATCGTGCACTAGGGACTTTATCTGCAATCCTACCGTCCCTGCCTCCATGCACTTACTTAGAACCGGCAACCCCGGCAGCACTTACTTGAGCTTTGCTTATTGCACTCTCCCTTTCCCACTCCCTGCCACTTCTCCTCTCCCTCTCCCCTGCGCTTGCAGGATCTGAATGACACCAGGCCTAGTAAGATCATTTGTTTTGTTCCCTTTTGTCTTCTCTTTCCTGACTTGTCGCACCTAAAAACACTTGTGTACGTGCATGTTATAAATGACTTATCATATCATATATCATATCATATCATATCATATCATGTATGCGCAAGCTGGATTCTTCACCTCTGAAGTTCGTTGCCAGGGTATCAGATTGGGACCTCTTCATTGTGCCTTGTTGTCAATGATCTATCTGCTCACGCACATCCATAATATCAGTGAGGTTTTGTCCATGGGAGAAATGGCAGGACATAGGTGCAATTGCTCTGTTTTCTCCTGGTATCCCCATAGGGTCTGGGAAGTAGTAACATGGCTTCCCTTCACCAGCTCCCGTTTTGGACAGAGAAGTTGAATGCAAACTATAGGAACTGTACGATGGAGTAATGCTCTGAAAATGGCGGATTTCAGTGACCTCTTCAATACATCTTTGGGATCAAATTAAATGAATATTGCATGTGCTATTATAACATATTTCTAATGATTCCAAATAATTATTTCTTAAGAGAGCAGGGACATCGGAACTGGAGCTGTGTACCCAAGTGGCACTGACAAGCCACAGTTATGCATAGTTTGTCCCTGATCGGCCATGGCCTATTAGTGATGTTTACTATGATTTTCCTAAACACGTTTACAATGGCCAGACCACTCACTTCCTTCTCGAAATATATATTATCATCCGATGCTCCACAAAATTCATGTGAATTCAGATTGCTTTCTTTTTGCTAATTGAAATACGCATAGCAACAGTTTGCAAAGTGGCTATCCCCATAGTTATGTCATGTTATGTTGATTTATACCCCTCACCGTTACCAACCAGGGGCAATATCCAGGTACTCATGTGGCTCTGCAAGAGAAGAGGGTTTGGTGTGTAAGTGGGTCTAGGATTATAGGATAGGTTCATAGCCAGGAGGAACTGGTGTCTGTGAGCATTGACTTGCATGTGGGAGATGGTTCAGGAGGCCCTTAGTGGTGTAACATTATGGGTAGAACTCAGTGCCTCGGATATGAGCTAGTGTATCTGTTGGGGGGGTGTGTGTGTTGTGTGATGTCGTTGTGGGGTTTGCAGTCGTGTGAAGTGGTTAGTTGTATCCATAAGGGGTCCAGAGTCATGGTTGGTTGTTAGGTGTATGAATATATTGTGTTTGTGTGCATTTGTGTTGTGCTGATAGATTTATGGACAAGGGCGTTCCAGAGTCTCAGAGAATTTGTAGAGTATGAACATTTGATTGGTTCTCAGTGTTTATGTGTAGTTTTGCTAACCCCTAGTCTTGTAAAATGGAGATGGTTATGTTGGAGGAGCATGAAGGGGGGAAATGGGTTAATAAGTCAGTCGGTTTGACAATGTCTCTGGCATGAGTCTTTGGTTGCCGCTTGGTGATGTCTGCCAACTTTCTTGGTTGTGGTTTGTCAGCCAATCTCGTCTCCTTTCCAGGGACGGAGGATGACTTCACCTGCGGGTTTGGAGGCAGACGGTTGGTTGTGCCAAGTGTGATTACTCGTGGCAGTTTGGTGTGGATCTGTTGTGGGGCCGGCAACTGAATAGTCTCAAATGCAAATCATTAGGTAAAATGTATAAAAAGTCATATTTGATGCTAGACGATTGTAGGTGTCAAAACAGCCACAGTAACATATTACAAAATGTGGGTGGCCCCTGCAAGCCATGCTGATGGGGCCCCTCCCCACCCCTATCTCGGCAAATCACAGGTCATGACTCACTCTGGGCTGGCCTAAACTACCGCACTTGCACAAATACACACAATCATGCTGCTGCAGGGGCACTGCCCCACACTGCACTAAGAGAAAGAAATCAATATGTGTTTTAATGCATTGTAGAGCACACTTTCTGCGATAAATTGGCTAAAAAGCCAAGCGTTTGCAATTGTTTTGTAGGGTAACACCAATCCAGAAATCCAATACATTTAAGTCACCAACAGTGCACAGGAACATTACTGCTTTAATTAATGTAATGCTTTGCTATTAAAAATCCCATGCCAATGTTGTAAGGGTCCAGGTCCAATGCTGCCAAGGGGGTGCATGTACCAGTTGGTGACATAAAAAGTGACATGGTAGGTGGCATCGGGAGTGGCGATTTCACTGCACAGGGTGCAGGGAGTATAGATAGAGGTTGTTAAAACACAGGTGTTGGTGCAGCAGGGAAGGACACACGGGGGAAAGGAAAAATGTGTGTGCAACTTCCTTAGGGCTAAAGTTGCTGGTGCAGTGCGTGCGGGCATAGGGGTGGGGGTGCAAGGTGCTTTATGGGGCAGCGTGTTATGGGGCTTTTTAAGCAATATGGGAACATTAAAGAAGCAATGTTTTGTAGGCCCGGATTAGGAAATCAGTGTTATAGACAGCTCACAATAAAGGGCTGCAGGCTTTTGTGACAGAAAGGCTTATTTTTGAAGATTCAGCAGAAACAGTGTGCAGTAATGTTGCAAGAATGAAATTTCCCAGGAGAACGCAGTCCCAACAAAGTCGCTTCAGGAAATACTTTTGAGGCCACTGAGAAGAATTGGCAGAGAAATAGAAATCAAATACAGTTCATTAAAATCCAGCCACGGTGTGGTACAGTCGTTCACAGTACACTTGGCAGCAAGGCGTGAGAAGGGAGCTGGGGGGCTAGAGCAATGGGGTTGGGGTTGGGGTTGTGGAGCACACGACAGGGATCCAATCAGGGGAGAGAGGTTTTGTATTACTTTTTCTTTTCTGGGATTACATTTGATGGAAGTCTCCTGGTACACAACAATGAAAACATGTCCAACTGGGTGTCCATGTAGACCAGTGTAGAAATGTAACAATATTTTATAGTAAAACATGCCATGCCACATTAAGACATACCTTTACTGGTTGCATCAAAATGTCAGTCGAAGCAATAACACTTATCATGGTTATTTTATCATAGATGCCCAGAAAAACATACAACACCCCAGTACTTGTGTATGAGAGACAACGTTCCTCACAAAGAAGTACTGGGAAGAAGTAATTCACAACCATTAGATTATAAACACACACACACACTCTTACATGCACGCACACACATTTAAACAAAATACATGTTTTTACCTTTTTGAAACCGTTGGTCCAGGGAACGAGGCCTTCAGCTCCCTGCAGCAGCCAGGAACGCTTGTTCCTGTCATGTGCAGATGATCTGGAGGCCTCCATGTCATAGAGTGGGGTGGAGTCCTATGACTTCCAGAAGATATAGTTTCTTTTTGAAGTCACTCTGACTTCATAAAGAAATGTTTTCCATTACGAGAGCGGACCGTAATGGAAATAATTTCTTTTGAAGGTAGAGTGACTTCAAAAAAGAAACTATTTATTTTTGAAGTCATAGGGCTCCACCACACTCCATGACATTTTGGCCTCCAGCCTTGAGGCTTCCATGTAATGGGGCGGGAGGGCTCCCTAAGATATTGGGCCTCATTACAACCATGGTGGTCCGGGAACTACGGTACCGGTAAGCATGCCGGTGCCGTAGTTCCCGGACCGCCATGTTACATGCTCTGCTCGCGGGTGTCGTTTCACCTGCCTGGTTTTTACTGTCAGGTGTAACGGCACCCACGAACAGAGCACGTCGGATGCACCGGCACAACTCTGAATGTGCCGTTGCATCTGACGTCCCCATCCCCATTCAGCCCTATATGGCGGAATGGGGATCAGGACGCCTTGATTCCGGCACCCGCAAATGGGCAAGTACCGGGTCCGCCGAGCTCAGCATGACTCGGTTCTTGCCCATTCGGGGGTGCCAGAAAAAATGTAACTGCGGCGGCAGCCGTGCCGTTTTTAATGGCACGGCTACCGCCAGAGTTGTAATGAGGCCCATTGTTTCTTTTTGAAGTCACCCTGCCTTTTTTTCCGTTATGCAATAACGGAAATCATTTCTATATAAAGGCAGAGTGAATTCTAAAATAACTGTCTTTTCCAAGTCTGAGGGGGCCTGCCAGGACATGCTGCAGAGGCCCCCACTACAGCAGTGAACAGCCAATGAAATATGTTCAGATAACAAAGATGGCCTATGTATCCATAATTATGAGCTTTTGATGTTGTCGTGACAGCTAAACCAACGTGTTTGACACACATGGCTAAAGCCCTCTTTTGCAGAAGTTTAATTAATAGATTTGTGGTGGTAGGGATTTTGTGGAAAGGTTTGGAGCTGAAGGGTCGGACGCAAACGCGTCTTTAACATGAGCATGCACAATAGATTGTTTAATGGCCAGATGCTGCAAAATTCTTTACAGGCACCTTATGCATGTCTGTCCTTTGGCATTCTTTTGCACACATCCTCCATAAAATCACTGCGGCCGGCGCAATAACATGCATTCACTTTACGTTACACCAGCCGCTAACTTTTCCATAATACAGGATGACCAGACATCCCGGTTTTGCCAGAGCTGTCCCAGTTTTGGAGCTCTGTCCCCCTTTCACAAGATTATGTTTCCATTGGAAACTGCAGTGGTCATGGTTTTTGGAAGTCAGTCTTCATAGCCGACAGGCAGGAATGCACAATCTCACACAGAAGAAATGCTGCATTTTACAATTTAAGACAGTGCTTCTTTGTGATAAATTAATTATAATGTGTTTATTTGAGCGGTAACACGTAAACCCCCTTCTCCTCCAACCTCTACTGAAATGTAGTGCCTTGACAGCCACTTTCAAGAGTTAGTCCTACCTTTATGTTAGTTGCCATGTCCCGGTTTCTACTTTTTAAATCTGGTCACCCTACCATAATACCACTCGACAGGGCTTATATTCCAAGACCCTGGAGAATTAGGGAATGTGTTTAAGACAGTTGTAATGGTGTTACACCTGTCCTAACACCTTTGTTCATGCTCCAGTGAATTTTACTGCTATATGAAGGCAGGGGGGGTGGCGTAACGGGAGTTACATTTCTGCCTCCCTTTTCCCCAAAGCCTTCAAAAACCACTTGGCTTTACACATTGTCATGCTGACATAAAACTCATGGATTTCAATGGAATCCGTCTACTTTTACACCATCAAAAGGCATGCACATTCCAATAGAAATCCATTGTAAATGCTGCCTGCCATGTATAAATGACAGGCAGCGTTTTCTCATTTTGGATCTCATTTTTTTTTTTTAAATGAGATCCAATATTCTGTTGCTGATGATGCACAAAAGTGCCCAAAATAGCTTCTATAAATTGGCAATTGCTAATTATCTTTGGTGTGCTTGGTGGCTGTGGAGAAAAATAAGAAACCTCCTGATGTTTTTTCATGTCTGTCACAAAACGAAAGACCATCAGCCAGTTTTCAGATTTTATTTCGTTTGCTTAACTTTTATTATACTGGTTTTATTGTGAATTAATGTTGATTAATGGGTAATGCCATTGGTTTTATTATGATGTTTAATGGGGCGTATTCAAGATACACCCACCTTGGCTGACTTGTACCCGGGGTTACAAATAAACATAAACTGCATATAATGTTAGTTAATACGTTACAGAGCTGATTAATATGAAACCGGAATATTGTTTTATACATTGAAACATTTTTAACAGGCTACTTTGGTTTTACATGAACATGTAGTTACGCACATTTCAACCTCTACATTAATTCAATTTCTTTTCCTAAACGGATGGCTCGATGGTAGAAGCCCCTGTTTATCTTTATAACGCTTCCGCTGTCTGCTGCTCACCTGGAATGCATTTCTCCAAAGTAAAAGGGCCCACGCTAGCCAAGAAACAACATCAAGGTCACTATTAAAAAGGCTGCATTAGGCAGTGAAAGAGCGAGTGGGCAGTTCAATTATGTCCATCCGGGTTCATCTGCGTAAAGAAATGTGCCAAGGTGCTTCCGCTGGTGGCATGCAGAGGGTACAATATAAAAGGCAGCTTCCCGTTTAGTCTGTCCTTTGTGTCCCACTTTGCAAGATTTGGCATTGCTTTTGTTTAGCTGCAATTTCAGGAGTGCATTTCTGAATTCTAAGTGGGCAGGGAGGCAGCTGGATAATCAGTGTGATTACACAACGTCCGCCTCGAAAACACATTGCCTGGTAGGACCTGAGCTGAACCCACAGTGTTTAGGTCGTGGAATCAGGAAGGTTTAACTGAAATGCAGGTACCTGACTTCAACAAATGTGTGTAATTGGGCACACCGATGAATGCCCCCCTCACCTATGATCCCTGCAGGGTTGATGCAAGAAATTGTCTCTCACTGGGCAAAGTGGCATTGCTGTGTAATATTTACCAATCCCAATAACATCGTTATACGTATCCTTTGTCTTGTAGATTTCTCTTTCAAACTTCAGCAGTCTAAACATTTCGCTCGCCATTTAGGTACAGAAGTGGTTTCTTGAACTGTCAGTGCCATAGGTAAAAACAGTGACTTTGCCCACCAACAATAATAGTGAAAAATGCTACTTCGTTATCATTATTCCAGTCCTAAGGCCTGCATTAGCACATATTAACTAGCCAATCAGGATTGCGTATTCCAAGCAAATTCAGGCATTAATGCACAGTAGGTGCTTGGCATTCCACCATTCTGTCCGGCTGAGTCATACAAAATCTGTTGTACCTGCTTGATCCTTCATCAGTGCGGCACTTCACAGACAGTCTTTTATCCAGGGCCTCTATCCTTCTCTACAAGCCTTCTTGTAATCTCTGCTCTGCCTTCACGGCTACCCTTGTGGCTCCTTGCCCTCCCTGTGCTTCATCTCGCTTCCACTTGTTATTTCTTTTTGTTCAACTTGTATGGAAATCTCTTCCCAAGAAACACTCTGCACAGATTTGTTCAAAACCATAAAAGCCTTATTCCTCACCTCTGAGTTACCCTCTTAACCTACCTCTCATCTGCCTGCTAGCTAACATTTTCCCTCGCCTCTAACCTGCCTCTGTTCCTCACTTCCTCTGCCTCCACTCTAGCACTTCAACGATCATGGTCACTCCCTGAGCACAGCTGGCCGTACTGCCTGTCTGCACTTAAAAATGTCCAATGTTGGTTGTCCTTAAAGTATGTGTGCTCACCTATGCATTGTCCCTGGTGATTGTTCCATTTCAACCCTTCACATCCTGGTCAGAATGTCCCTCAAACTCACCCCTTTGTAAGAATCTCACTGATTCCTGTCAAATCTGATTTCTTATCTATTGTTCGTTCTTTTGTGATCAAACAAGCATTGTTCCTACTGTTTATAAATAAATAGAATATATAAATATCTCTGGTAATGGCTTAGACTTAGTCTGTCCTGTGGCACCCTATGGATCAGTAGGTGCCCACGCTTGTCTAAGCCATGGCACAGGGCCTATATACTAATTATAAAGGCTCCTCGTGAGCAAGAGTGGTGCAACACACTTCACCGTCCCAGGCTCAGCAACATGGCACTACTCTGTGGAGAGGGAGTGCCATGCCAGTCCCTTATCTCTCTCAGCTCTAATTCTAATTCTTCATGTGACAGCCTCTGATGCAGAGAACAACGCACCTGCTCTCTCTCACCAGAAGATGTGGGATACGTGCAGGAGCATGATGGTTGCTAATAGCAATTGCACCCTTGAGCCTTGGGCAATGACAGCGATTAGGTGCTCTCAGACCTCGTCAGGCTTTCTGGGCACCGAATCCCCCAACATAGTCCTCGGCCTCCGTCACTATCACTAAATCATTGTTTAAGCCGTGTATAGCATACATGTCTTCAATGGAATAGATATACCTTCTCTTGAGTACATCAATCAGAAATTAGTTTAAGGCAGGTATTAAGTATATGTGTAAACTTTACGAAGGTGCTGCCCTGTTTGCTGTAATCATTATCCATGTGCCGGAAAGATCATGTGAACTTTCTATGAGTTGATCTCCACAAACATTGATCAAATATTTTTTTAGATACATACAAATGGAGATTATGCCAGTCACACATGAGTGGTACATTTCAAAACATGAGAATCCATTTTTATTTGAATGTAATCAGAATATTTAAAATTCCAATAAGGGAGCCATACCCCTGCGGACATTAATGAATATACATGACAATACACAGTTTGAATGCAGCGTAGTCTCAACAATTTAAAAACACATAAATACCTATAGAAAATGCAATCTGCAGAGGATTACAAAAATCAATCATCTGAAGTAAAGCAATCACAAAAGCACAAAAATACACATAAAAATCAAATGTGTTTACAACGTGTAATGGTGTGCAGCATCAACGTATATTTTGGCATTAACAACATATTCTTTTGCCATCTTCTTCAGGACAAGATCACCATACAAACAGTATTCCTAATGCTGGAGAATGGATAAACAAAATACATCATTATGTTGACTTATTTAAAATTAAAAACTATCTTTACTCCTCACCAACTTCTCATATCCATGGGTGCCACGGTAACTTATTATACCCGTGGCAGTGGAAATGATTTCCCTCAACAGCTTTCATATGCTCTGACATTTAATAATCTAACGGGTGTTACTTTAGCATATCGGCATAATAACATGACTGAACACCTACAGTTACAAATTAATTGTATATGCTTCATCTAGCGAGCGGACCCGCTCCTATGCCACGACCCCTTGTGGGGTTATATATGTAGTTTCCAAACTTGTATTTCTTGAATTGTAGTGGTTGTGGTAGATCCTCTGTGATAAAAAAGTCACCTTAAAATCTCTAAAGAGATCTGTACCCTATTGTGAGTTTCAAGGCTGCTCGCCAACTTACTTCCTCCATTGGCTTAACTCCCTTGCCCATTTGGATAACTACTATAATATGACCCAATTTGTTTAAAACAGGACACGAGAACAAACTGTGCTGTGGATTTCTTTTCATGAATCATTTCACACTGCACCGTCTGATGAAGAAGTCTGTAGGACCTTGAAAGCTAATGCTTTCTTCCATCTCTGCATAGTGTGTTCAGTGATACCAATAAAAGGTATCAAAGCCTCCATCTTGTGTAATTTTAAATCTGAACTAAAATGGTGTTGAACCTTTTTTCCTTTGCACTTTAAAAACAGATTGATACAATCAATGGATCATTGTTCTGCACACTGTATCTACTTGAGGTTCTTTCTATCAGCTGCAAAATCAGTGAGTGGAAAGAGAGTTTGGGTAGACAAGAGGATTAGAGGTCAGACTGCAACAATTTAAGAAATTGTGAGCTATGATTTATGGACGTAACTCTCCCACTATTCCAAGGATCATTCTCTCTGCCACCCCTCACTACTGACTTTGTATTCTAAAAATATATGAGACAACTAACTAGTCCTCGCAGGTTATCCTGCACTGAGAAGGTCCAGTATAGGGTGAAACAAAAAACAGTTGGTATATGTTTTGAGTCCCTCATCAAATTATCAAAATCTGAGGATCAATGGATGCAGAAAGCTGGCCTCTGACTGTGGTAAAAAGAGTCAATGACTTTGTAATATTATCGAAAGAATCCTCCTGCTTGGAAGTGAGTGTGCACCATAGTAAGAGTGGAGATTCTGAACATATATCTGTAAGGGAGGATTCAAGTTATGTTATGTTACGTTACCCTACGTTGTTGGGTTTCATACGGTCTACTGTTGGTCCGTGGGCCCTATGGCCCTACAAAATAATCAGGTTGGGTTTAGTTAGTAGTGACAGAGGGGAATGCAAGCTAGTGTTGCATTTGTGTAGATGATCAGAAGAACCAGAGATATGTGTCCAGATATATTTTTGGGTGAATTGCCTTGAGGTCACTCGAGCTATCTTTATCCAGAAGTGAGCGTTGTGCACCAATGGTGCAAAGATGCATGTGTTGAGACTGATATACACGTTGGTGACGGAAATGTATAGAGTTCTAATGGTTTAAGTGTGTATTAGCACAAGATTTTCAATTACCAGGTGTGAGTTGTATATTCATTTTGGGTGGATTATGGTGCAAATAAGTTGTTGAGTGGGTTAGAGAAATCATAGCTAATATGTGTGCAAACGTCTTGGTAGGGGAACATCTAGGAGCAGAATTACACTGGGGCAACACCTAGGTGCAAAATGATAGTCAAAGAACAAGACGGAGCAACCAATTCACTAGGGGATCTCTGGAAACATAATTACACTGCACCCATCCATTGATTGCTCATTACTGCCCAAAACAAGAGTAAATAAACCATTAGTGGTGCAAACCCGCCTGCATGTGAAAGTATTAATACATATTTGACTGACCCTTGAGATTCTTTTATAGTGAGAGGCCAACTCATAGATAAGCAAGCAAAGGAGTACTTTTCAGAGTTTAAAGTGTAGGTATGAAACAAGTTTTAAAAATAACATTTGATCCCAATATTTTCCAGGGATAACAGGTGCAAACTGTAACACAACTGGATGTGAATTACCTTTGTAAAACAATGATGGATTTTAAAGTATACACATAGAATACAATGAGGAATAACGATGATTATGTGTAATTGGCACGCTTCGAACCTTCTACATGTTAAATTAAAAGAGGATTAATTCACATGGTGTAATCTCATAAAATAAGTCTTGATTCAATTACTAAAATGTTCTTTATTTTATTTATTTTTTCTATTTGTAGAGCGCACTACAGCCCAGAGGCATCGAGGCGCTTTTACAGGAAATTGTACGTAAGCTTGATTCAAGGGTTACATTGGAACAAAGTAGGGTTTCTTGATTACAGATACAGTGGTCATCACAGAGGTGGTTACAGCAATGAAACAAGTAAGAAACAAGTTTCATTATTAGCATACAATACATTATTGGGAGAGTTTCATAACTTCTGTTTCCAGTTGGATCACTTTTTACACGGTTATATTGATAAGAAACATGCTGCATACACGAATGTCAGTTCTCTGGCTGGCAGAATGTCAGAAAACAGATCATATACGAACATTTCCTTGCTCTTTGCCCTGTTCTCTGGTACTCCATCCAGACACCTGGTCATACAGCTTGGAAACTTAACAAAACATTATTAATTGGAATAATTGTACTACTAGAAATGGGAGATGCTTGCTAATAGAACTTTCTGGTTAATAAGATACTGAATAATAAAGAACTGTAAAATATTCACTTAAGGAACATATTCTGGCACAGACATGGGTAGGTGTAGGTAGAAGCATGAGTAGTTGCAGTATACAGAGTTGTGTCCAGAATGTGGCAGACAATAACATAACACAATTGCATAAACAATGCAAACAACCATGTTGTTCAGAAACATCCGAAGATCAGCAAATCATTAAACAGATCAATATGGTAAGCTGTAATACAGGGCCTGCGGTAGGGGACCTGTAGTTATGGTTACGTTGCTCAACCCAGAGAAAGAACACTTTTTGGGTGTCTTATAACTTTGCCACGTCCGAATGAATCCCCGCCAAACTTTTCCAAAAAATATATGGCCCCCCGGATTGATTCTGTGAAGTTTAGTGAGGTTTCGTCCAGGGTGGGCAAAGTTATAGGTGGGGTCTCAAAAGGTGTGGTTTTCCTCATAGTTGCAATGGAAAAAAAGAAATTGCTCAGGCCTACAGCCCAAACCGCTGGATAGAGTTTCACCAAATTTGCGGCAGTTGAGGGGGCTTGGTTCTGAAAGCGTGCCTTTCTAAATTTGGTGTAAATCCATCCAGTAGTTTAAAAAAGAATTGCCAAAAAGTAGGTCCCAGAAAATTAGTGATATCTGGGTCCGGTCCCAATTCAGACCACGGACACACACTCTGAAACAATAGAGGCCCAGCGTGATGGCAGCGGACATCGGACACGCCCACTGATTGGATGGTGAACCGGCGACCATGCCGGGACAAGATATTATTATTGCATCCCAGACTCATTTCCACAACCTCAGAGCAATAACAGGCCCACAATCCACACACCTTGAGGAAGACCCTAGAGAGTGGAATTACGTGTCGGCTGACTTCTAACAATAAATATAGCACCAACAATGGTTTTCAAGAGTGCTTTATTACGAAAACAGTTACTTATTGAATAACCCAGCGCTCAGGTGAACAGGGCTCACTTTTCTATTTGAAACCTAACAATTGAAGAAGGAAGGGCTCCTTCACAAAAGAACCCCATCAGCAGCAGCAGGGTAATCTGATTAAAGTACTATATCAAGCGCAGTGATCTACCCATTCTACTGCCCTGCAATTTCTTGATAATCATGTACTCTGATTTGCTTATTGAGGCATGCAGCCCTAGGTTTTAATGGGAAAAATGTTTTGCTTGCGGCTACATCCTAAAGTTCTGGACGGATTTGCAGCGAACTCATGCAACAAACAATGACAAGGACCTGAAAGCATGGTTTTGCAAATGTGTCCATGTTTTATTTTTTGAAAAGTGTCATAATGTAGGCACAAAAATAGTAATATACCATTGGTGACTGAGGTATAGCCAGTGGCCATGGGCAGTGGCCAGATTGTCTGAGTCATGGCGAAAGGCCATGACTCGGACAATCTGCTACAGGCCATGACTACAAGAGACTGGCAATGAGGTTAAAGTGGACATGGCCACCAGGGACTGGCTATGTTGTGAAGTATTTCTAAATCGAGATAGGTTTGAATGGGAAACACATTCAGCTTGTGGCTACAGCCTGAATTGCTGGATAGGATTGCAGCAAACATTTGCAAGGAGTATCAGAAAGGACCTGGAAGCATGCTTTTGCAAATGTGTCTTGTGTTTTATTTTTCCAAAGTGTCCAAATGTAAGCACAAAAAATAGTGATATCATTTTGGTGAATGGACAATGGGCCTGGCCCTCGGCAAAGACAAATGCCTACTTTGATTTACTTATTGAGACATGCGGCATGGACAAAGCTCTAGGTTTAAATGGGAAAGAAACGTCTGCTTGCGGCTGCAGCCCGGAGTGTTGGACGGGATTGCAGCAAATATGCGTGAAGCACATTAGCAAGGATTTGAAAGCATGCTTTTGCAAATCTGTCCCGTGTTTACTTTTTTTAAAGTGTCAAAAACGTAAGTACAAAAAATAGTGATATAAGGTTGCTGCTGTGGGCAGTGTGCCTGGCCATCGGCAATGTCAAATGACTACTCTGATTTTCTATTGGAGTATGCAGCATGGTGAAGCCCAAGTCCCATGGATTGTAAAGAATGGCCATGCAAGGTATGAGCACTGGCCATTGGTCACATTATGAGGGTATAGTGGACACTAAACTAGGATACTCAGGAGGTGCAGTGGATAACAGGGTGGGGCTGGGGTCATGGGCCAGCCTCATGCCCTCAGCAATTTCACAATGATTTGCATCCCCAGCATTTGCTTTTGATAATGTATTAATAACTTATATATAACTTACATATAGTGATGTAACATTATGACACTTTTGCACTCATAAAAACCTATTCAATTGACAGAAAAAAGTTGTTAAAGGGATGTTACTGTTTACATGCACCCATCCTTGGGACTCCTGTGCGCCAACAGTTAGCTAGTGGCCTCCCACCTTGGCACTCCCCTCCTGGGATGCCACGAGCACTTGCCCACCCATACTGCACTTTTAATTAATGCACTTTTGTCACTCTACAATGCATATGGGCATTATTTATAGGAGCACTATGTAAAATGTTTTGGTATGCTTATGGGAAATGCAGATGAAAAAAATGTGTAGATTTGTAGAACATTAAGTTTCACTCGGTGTGTGGAAGTTTAATATGTTGATAGGCTATATGTACAGTTTGTTAACTGATGGTGGACTGGACAGGGGAATGCACAGACTGTATAATGGATTATGGTCTTTATGGTCTTTATTGCATACTAGAAAGAACAATTTTGGTCAGAATTATTTTTTTGTGATGTCATCCCTCATGTACTGGGCGTTTGTTTTAGCAGTGTACAGTGGTGGCACGAGTTATGGTTGCTTACATGCCCACGGTATGGTTAAGTTGCTGTTTCCATAGGAAGAGCACTTCTTTTTGGGCGGTTTATAACTTCGCTCTCCCTGGACGGATCCTCACCAAACTTTGCTAAAGAAGTAGTTGGGTCACTCTGAATTTCTTTGCAAAGTTTGGTGAGGATTCGTCCAGGGGGGGAAAAGTTATAGGGGGAGTCCCAAAACTTTTTTTTTCCCATAAACTGAATGGGAAAAAACTTTGCGCACGGCTACAGCCCGAACCGCTGGACGGATTTACACCAAATTTGCGGCAGGAGCGGCGGCCTGGTCCCAAAAGCGTGCTTTTGTAAATTTGGTGTAAATCTTCCCAGTAGTTTTTTTAAAAATGACCAAAATGTAAGGCAAAAAAATTAGTGATATCTGCGTTCGCTTCGCGGACGGACTTCCCTGTTCGCTCCGTGGACAGCACCCCGATTGGCCCATGGCCTTGCGTCATGTCCGCGCACATGCAACGTGTTCGCTGATTGGACGGCGAGGGGCGTGGAGCGCGTCAGATTTTCTGTGGCGCCAGCCATCTTGTATTCGCAGTCGACCGTGTACAGCGCAGTGAAACGTGGATAAAAAATTGTATTTAGTGCCGTGTGTTGGTGTGTAACAGTGTTTGGGGAGGGTGGGGGAGTACGAGATAGGTTCAATGTTTTGTTTTTTTATGTGCTAGACCTTTTTGTTGCGTTCGATTTGTCCGCGGAGAACACGCCTGTTATGACATTTTGTAAATAAACTAAATGGTGGGGTGTTTAGAGGACGGAGTATGTGTCATTTCTGTTCGCAACGAAGGTAAAAATGAGCTATGAACACTCACGGTGTACTTAATTGTTCGTAAATACACAAACTGGGGGTGTCCTCAGGACGCTGTCCGTATTGTAATCTGTCTAGTTGAATGTGTTCTAAGAACACTCGCAGTGTCCCGAAATGGTTGCAATTACACAAAATGGGGGTGTTCTGAGAACGTTGTTTTGTATTGTTCGTTGTCAGGGTGAAAGTGTTTTTAGAGCACTCCTTTTGTTCGCTAATAGTACAATTTCCTAGGGGCGTCAACCGACTTTTTGTCCACTAAAGAAACGATAAATCCGGCTGGTGTGCGCCGACATTATGTGATAATCCTATGACTGGCGCTATTGACCTGGCTGACTTGCTTTTGCGACACTAAATCATATCTCCCGCCCCTAAGCCTGATATTATCAAAGCATTCATATTCCCCGCCTTTCTCCGTGACGTTACAGGGTGCGTAATGAAACGCGCCCAGTCGTCTCCAGTACTACGCGACTTTACACAGAACCCGGAAGACAACACACATTATGTCACAACACCGCGTGCCACAATTCGGAATATGAAACTGTGATTTAAAAGCAAAGAGCAAGATTGTAAATGTTGAAAAGTACATTTAGTTGACATCAAATGTTTAGAGAATATTCAGCAATTTGCATTTGTCTTTGTTGTCGATCCGCAAAAGTTCATGTTGAGACACACGATGTTCCTTTGCGGTACAGAGAGTGTTAGATCAGCTTACAACTCAGTGCGCCACAATTCTGAATATGAAACTGTGGTTTAAAAGTAAACAGCAGGATTGTACATTTGGTAAAGTACATTTATTTCACATGAAATGTTTAGTGAATATTCAGCGATTTGCTATTGTCTCTGCTGTCGATCAGCAAAAGTTTATTTGGAGCCACGCGTTGTTCCTTTGCGGTAGATAGGCTGTTGGTTTATGATAAAAGCAGTAAATGGTCGCTCTGATAATCGGAAGGTTGCTCCAACAACGAGCCATTAGACCACCCTATTGCTTGGTATGTTGTTTGTAGCCGCTAGTACTGCGTAAGGGCATATTGGTCCTTGGCGATTGTCCCATAAAATGGTGAGGGTCATGAAGTTGCATATTTGGACCTGCACCTGGCAGTTGAAGATCCCATCCGCTGGAGTCTGTAAATCGTAACATAGACAAAATGGGGCCACGTACCTGTTTTAAAAAACATAAATTAGTCTCACCAGCCGATCTTCATTAAAAATCATCATTTTATTTATTAGGGCGTGAAACTATTTGCTATCGAAGATAGTGCAACAGAGTATGTTAATAATAAAATAATAATATTTTCCCATTCATATAGCGCTAAGAACCGTGAGGTATGTAAGCGGTGCTTATTATTAACCACGGTGTGTCGTGCTCATTTATCGGCCACTGAAGGATGAAAGGCTGAGTTTGGCCTTGCCGGGATTCAAACTTGCGTTAGCAAGCTGTGCACGGATGTCAAAGCGAGCGCTGTACTCGCTGTGCCACTTGACAGGCTACAGTGAAGTGGCACAGCGAGTAGAGCGCTTGACCGCCTATAGACCGGTTAAATTATTTCTATTAACCCACCCTGTGTCGTCTGCCTTTTTCAGAGCCCTCTAAACGACAGGGGATCAATTCGGCGGTGATAGTGCGCGGTAGAAAACATTATGCCACTTTCAACGAACAAGTTCAACTTGAGCGGTCTTTAATGCTACGCTATTGTAATTATATTTGGTATAATGTAATCTAAAGGGTTACTTACAGTACAATTGCAATTTCCATTGTCTACGAGTGGTGCAGTCCCAAAATACGACTCTGCGTGTGCCAACGATCTTTCGTATAGTGATATAATATATAAAAGTGGTTTCGTTTCAGAAATTTCATCTTTATCTTCTCTTACGTTTTAGCAACACTCCTTCAAGAGAAGTCTTTCATCACAATCTCTGTCTGTCAAGGTCAAAACACAATACAACCTTATAGTCCGCTTCGTGAGCCTCTCCAGGGCCCGAGAAAAAAATGGAAGCAGCTGACCTTCACTGTGAACGAGCATAAATTCTTACTTTGCAACATTCTGTGTAAAGCCATCTGTAGAAGTTGTGGAAGCAGCTGACCTTCACTGTGAAAGAGCATAAATTCTTACTTTGCAACATTCTGTGTAAAGCCATCTGTAGAAGTTGGTTTTTGCACGCCATGTTTGTATATTGTTTGCGTGATATTAAAAAAACTTTGTTAAAGGGACGCTATGGTTAAGTTGCGCTACTAAAAACCTATGAAATTCAGTGAAAAAACTTTGTTAAAGGGACGTTATGTCTCAAAGTAAAACCGAAAAACCCCTCAAATTCGCCAGTTATGGTAACATAAGCAACCATAACTCGCGCCACTGTGCACTGCTAACACTAACACCCAGGACATCAAAGATGACATCACAAATGTCATTGATGACAACACTGATGACATCACATGGCTGGCTCTCCCTTTTTAACCTTTACTGACATATCGAAGCCACATAGTTTTCTTCAGTAACAGTCAGGAAGTAAAAATTGAAAAGGTACTATATTTGTAGACTTAGGGTCCTGTCACATCATATGAAACATATACATAGCGGAAGATACAGGCTTGAAAGAGAGCAATCCTTTCTGTGCATGAAGATAATCATTATGGTTATCAGCACTTTCTCATAGTTTTATTTTTATTACTCTACCTTCCCTCTATATGCTCATATTTGTATACATTATACTCACTCTCCATAGAGTGAATGGGAAAAAAATTTTGCTCGCCCATACAGCCCAAACCGCTGGACGGATTTCCACCAAATTTGGACCAGGAGCAGCGGCTTGGTCCCGAAAGCGTGCTTTTGCAAATTTGGTGAAAATCCATCCAGTAGTTTTTTTTAAAATGACCAAAAAGTAGGTAAAAAAAAATTAGTGATATCTGTGTTCGTTTTGCGGATACACTTCCCTGTTCGCTCCGCGGAAAGTGTCCTGATTGGCCAATCATCTTACATGATGTTCGCGGACATGCAAAGTGTTCGCTGATTGGACGGCGTGGAGCGTGAAGCGCGTCAGATTTTTCGGTAGCGCCCGCCATCTTGGATTCGCGGACGTCCCCGGACAGCGCGGTGAAACTTTGTTCAAAATGTGTATTTTGTAGAGTGTGTTGGTGTGTAGCAGTGTTTGGGGAGGGTGGGAGTGTATGAGATAGGATGAAAGTTGTGTTTTTTATGTGTTAGACGTTCTTTTTGTGTTCGATTTGTTTGCGGCCATCAGGGGTATTCTGAAATGTTCTAAATAAACTGACTAGGGAGTGTTCTAAGGAGTCAATATGTGTCCGTTTTGTTCGCAAGCAAAGTGAAACTGTTCTAAGAACACTCGCGGTGTCCGGGGAGTGTTCGTAGGTGGTGTCCTGAGGACGCTGTCCGTATTGTTCTCTGTCAAGTTGAATGTGTTCTATGAACACGCGCAGTGTCCTGAAATGTTCGCAAATAAACAAAATGGGGGTGTTCTGAAGACGTTTTTGAGAACACTCCCGGTGTCCTGAAATGTTTGTAGGGGTTGTTTTGAGGACGCTGTCTGTAGTGTCCTCTGTCAAGTTGAATGTGTTCTAAGAACACACGCGGTGTCCTGAAATGTTCGCAAATAAACAAAATGGGGGTGTTCTGAAGACGCTTCTAAGAACACTTGCGGTGTCCGGGGAGGGTTCGTAGGGGGTGTCCTGAGGACGCTGTCCGTATTGTTCTTTGTCAAGTTGAATGTGTCCTAAGAACACTTGCGGTGTCCTGAAATGTTCGCAAACAAACAAGATGGTGGTGTTCTGAAGACGCTTCTAAGAACACTCCCGGTGTCCGGGGAGTGTTCGTAGGGGGTGTCCTGAGGACGCTGTCAGTATTGTTCTTTGTCAAGTTGAATGTGTCCTAAGAACACTCGCGGTGTCCTGAAATGTTCGCAAATAAACAAGATGGTGTGTAGGAGTGTTTGGGGAGGGTGGGAGTGTTTGAGATAGGATGAAAGTTGTGTTTTTTATGTGTTAGACGTTCTTTTTGTGTTCGATTTGTTTGCGGCCATCAGGGGTATTCTGAAATGTTCTAAATAAACTGACTAGGGGGTGTTCTAAGGAGTCAATATGTGTCCGTTTTGTTCGCAAGCAAAGTGAAACTGTTCTAAGAACACTCGCGGTGTCCGGGGAGTGTTCGTAGGTGGTGTCCTGAGGACGCTGTCCGTATTGTTCTCTGTCAAGTTGAATGTGTTCTATGAACACGCGCAGTGTCCTGAAATGTTCGCAAATAAACAAAATGGGGGTGTTCTGAAGACGTTTTTGAGAACACTCCCGGTGTCCTGAAATGTTTGTAGGGGTTGTTTTGAGGACGCGGTCCGTATTGTTCTCTGTCAAGTTGAATGTGTTCTAAGAACACACGCGGTGTCCTGAAATGTTCGCAAATAAACAAAATGGGGGTGTTCTGAAGACGCTTCTAAGAACACTCGCGGTGTCCGGGGAGGGTTCGTAGGGGGTGTCCTGAGGACGCTGTCCGTATTGTTCTTTGTCAAGTTGAATGTGTCCTAAGAACACTCGCGGTGTCCTGAAATGTTCGCAAACAAACAAGATGGTGGTGTTCTGAAGACGCTTCTAAGAACACTTGCGGTGTCCGGGGAGGGTTCGTAGGGGGTGTCCTGAGGACGCTGTCCGTATTGTTCTTTGTCAAGTTGAATGTGTCCTAAGAACACTTGCGGTGTCCTGAAATGTTCGCAAACAAACAAGATGGTGGTGTTCTGAAGACGCTTCTAAGAACACTCCCGGTGTCCGGGGAGTGTTCGTAGGGGGTGTCCTGAGGACGCTGTCAGTATTGTTCTTTGTCAAGTTGAATGTGTCCTAAGAACACTCGCGGTGTCCTGAAATGTTCGCAAATAAACAAGATGGTGGTGTTCTGAAGACGCTTCTAAGAACACTCCCGGTGTCCTGGAATGTTCGTAGGGGGTGTCCTTAGGACGCTGTCCGTATTGTTCGTTGTTAAGTTGAAAGTGTTGTAAGAACTATCGCGTTGTTCTGAAATGTTCATAGGGGGTGTCCTGAAATTGGTGTCCGTATTGTTCGCTGGCAAGTTCAAAGTGTTCTAAGAACACTCACATTGTTCGCGGACATTAAAAGTTTCCCATAGATCATAGTTGAAATGTTTGACTCTATGGATGTGATATGCTGCGGTGGTTGTTGCCAGGGATTTGAGTCTTGGGTGCATGGCCATTTGGCCATGCACCCAAGATTGTATGCCCTGGCAACAACCACCGCAGCATATCACATTCATATTTGCTTATAACTTTGGGTGAAAAACAAATGTATAAGGAACAAAGGTATTAGATACTATGGATGTGATATGCTGCTATGGTTGTCCTTATTATTGTATACTTACTGTTTGGTCTAGTAATGGGAGTCCATGTTTTTCTTCTTCATTTCTGTGATAAAAGAAAATAGCATGTTAGTATTAGTATTTTGTAATGACTTATTACATTGTATAAGCAATATACTTTTATTTTTTTTCGACCCTCATATTTAGTAGAGTACAAATCAGAGTACTGTGCAATTTGCTCAGTTTCTGTATTTGTTGCTAAAATCATTGGGTCTGTGGGAGAAAAAAAAATCCATGTTGGATTAAAAAAAAAACCCTTTTTCTGTTATGCTACAGTTTATTTGTTTGTTTGTTTTCAGTGTTCACTTGTTGTTTCTGGCTAATGCTTTATACTTTGCTTTGTTGTATTTTTTTTGGAGCAGTAACAGATTCTTCATTTGTTTTGATATTATAAAATTTTGGAGCAGTTAGATACCAATTGGCGTATTCTAACTGTCTATTTTTTTAATATATTTTAGTGGTTTTGATTTATCTATTTGGATATTGTTAAATTTTGGGACAGTTAGATACCAATTGGCGTATTCTAACTGTGTATTTTTTGCCCTAATTTAGTGGTATTCATTTATCTGATTAGTTGTTGTAGAATCTTTGAGCTGTTAGATAGCTTTTGGAGTATTCTAACAGTTTATATTATTTTAACACAAATTTATAATTTTGGGACAGTTAGATACCAATTGGCGTATTCTAACTGTGTATTTCTTGGTCTAATTTAGTGGTATTCATTTATCTGATTAGTTGTTGTAGAATCTTTGAGCAGTTAGATAGCTTTTGGAGTATTCTAACAGTTTATATTTTTGTAACACAAATTTACTTAAAGGTTTAAATACAGTTTATTTATCAAATTTTGGTTTTAAGAACATCGAATAAGCGTTTGTAAGATTTGCTGGTAATCTCTGCTTTAGAGTAATGGTACTATCATTACATTCAAACCATCCACATTTCTTTTTTATATATGCAGTGTAGTGCCCTGAATTGGTTGTGGCTCCTGCGTGGTAGATTATACTTATTGTTGTGAAGGTTTTCTTACCAAGTGATATTTGACCATGTGTGAATCCAGTCAGCTTGCAGTTGTTTTTGGTACCATCTGCATTGTAACGTAGAAGCATTAGTATTACGTATTTACTATGTGTTTGTATTACTAACGTGGAGCGATTATCTGAATTGCAGGTAGAGCATAATCTAGCATGGTTTGCATTTTGTACAAGTTGCTGAAATGGAATGGATTCACAATTTGGTATTGATATATATATGAAGCCTTCATTGGGGATTTCTTCTTGTGTCACATTGTTGCAGAGAGTGCATGTATGTTTCCACATGTATGAAATCTGAAAGATTTCATTTATAGGTATGTTTTTGTTTTCCAGTACTTGTAGTAAGTACATTAGAAATTCTTGTGGATCTTCCTGTGAGTTTATAGTGAATTTCACCATTCCAGCACAGTAGTCCAATTGTCGTCTTATTCCAAAAACACTATATGTGTTGTCAGGATTGTTTGCTGCATTTCTGTGAAGTACTAACATTTGCAAACACAATGGGTCTGTACTGTGTAAGTAAATGTTGTCAACAATTGGTGGTAATTGAAATAGAATATTCATTGCTACATTTGCATAGCAACTTACACCAACTATATTTGAGAATTTAAATGGTCCAGGTAGTTCTGTATCTAACTGCTTTTTTTGGAGTTTGTCTTCCTTCTTTAAAGAAGTACCTTGTTTACTTTCTCTAATTGATTCTTTTTTGTTTGTGGTACTTGATGAAGTATTAGTTTCTTTTACTCTCTTTGGAGGATTTTCAGTGACGTCCTGTTGCATTTCTGTTTGATTTAGTTTTCTTTTACAACGTTTTAGTTTTTGTGGAACAGAATATGTGTTTAGATGGGGAGTGTATAGTGAGCGAAGTCTATTATATTCTAAAATGCAAGGAATATCAGCGTTTACTTTACTTGCATCAAAGTTGATTAGAAATAGACCGTCAAGTGTACATAAGCGTGATAGTGCTACGTAGCTCATGCCTTCTTTAAAGACTGTGTTACCAATATCTATCATTGCTTTGTCTAGGGTAAGACCTTGTGATTTATGAATCGTGACTGTGTATGCAAGAGTTAGAGAAAATTGTTCTCTGCGTACATACATATCTTTGAAGAGAAGGAATCTAGCTGTTGAGCGTCCTATCCGTTTTACTTCTGAAAGTTTGTCAAAGAGTATATTGACAAACTGAATTTTGTTGTCACGTGGGTATGTTTGAAAGCCAACAACTGTACCCAGTGCTCCATTAACTAGTCCTTGGTCCACGTCAAGGTTACGTTTAAGCATCACTCTGCAATTTAAGGATAATTTTAACATCTTTTCTAAGCCTGCTGTGTTTGAGATTGATTTTTCTAAATTATTTAGTCTTGTTGTGGCTTGGTCACACATGGGTAGTGTCATACCATGTACATCTAGTTTGTCTGTGGCGCTAATTTCCATTATTGGTTGCATTTCTTTACTTAGCATAATTTCATTGAATTTGAAACAGCTTGCAAGAGTTGGCATTAAGGCCATACAATTGACATTTTTGTGGGCTAATTGTTCCATAACATCTGTAGCACATGCATTATCGCCATGAAGTGCATTAATGTGCCGGGTTTTCAATGTTGCTTCTGCTTCTTTAGAAAGTATACCAACTCTCAAACTTTTTAAAATGTTGGCATAAGTTAGATCTGCAGATTGGCACATGTTTTCTGTTAATTCTCTGTATTGGAAATGTTGCCAAAGGTTGACATTTCCAATGCTGCCAACAGTTTTACGGCAGAGTTTGTGCCCTAATGTTTTAAAAATAGGTTCACCTTTTACTGGTGTTAATTGAAGCAGATCTCCAAAAACAATAATGTTTTTTCCTGCAAAGAGCTCTTCATAGTCTGTTTTGAGTACTTCTTGTAATCTGAGGTGAATCAAAGCTAACATCATGTTGGAGACCATGCTCACTTCATCTATTAGTAGCATTTTCATTTGTTTCAATACTCTGCGTAATTCCATTGCAGCTTCTGCAGAAAGTTTGTAATAGTCTAATTTGTTCTGGTGTTCTACTGGTAATAGTACTAATCGGTGTAATGTAACACCACCTATGTTGTAGGCAGCTAAACCTGTGGGGGCAGTGACAACAGCTGACAGTTTGTTGTTTGTCAATTGTTGAAGGAACTTACTAATGATTTTGATTAGGAATGTTTTGCCAGAACCAGCTTCACCACTGACGTACAGTAGTATAGGTTTATAATTATGGCAGGAACATTCTTTATTTTCATGTTTTACACAATGTGCAATTTGTTTTGTTACTTCTTGAAAAATGCTACTTTGCTCATTGTTTAGTTTTGATTGTAGTATAGTTAAGTCTTCCTTATCTTCATACTGACACATGGTGTTTTCTACTTCTATCATAGCTAATTCTGCCTCATTTGTTATTAGTGGTTCTCCCAGTGGTTCTTGGCTTCCTGTTACAGAAGGTTGACTACTGTCATGAGTATCCTTATCTAGTTGGGCTTGGAGTTCTTCTTCATGTTGCTGTTCATTGTGCAACATTGTTTTGTACTGTGTAAAGTTTACATCAGTTATAGTGCTTTCATTTGCTTTGAAAGCATCCTCACATGAGTCATAGTTATCTAGTAATTGTTCTTCTGTTCTCCATGGTTTGAAGAGTTGTAGCAGGGACATGTAATATACTTCTTTATGTTGAGGAGTCTTCAATGACAATTTGATATGATTAATTAAATTTGGTTTAGTGAGTTTAACTAAGCTGCCTTCACAGTCTGTCACTCTATATTTACCTTTTTTTTTTCATCAGATTTCATATTATTTTTGTATGTGTAGTTTTGGGCTATTTGGTATAGACACATGTTTTCCAAAGTATTACTTCTGTTTGGGTAGTATGTGTCCAATAAATTGTTTTTTAAAATGTCTTGGCTGTTGGGATCATGTTTGGCTATTGTTTCTATATCTTCATATGATTTTAGAACTCTTTTTCTAGATTTAGCTGCACCAAGACTTAGCCATACTATATTTTCAGATTTACCATACAATGAAGTAGCAGTTAAACGATCAGCTGCTTCATAAGATCCACATTCTCTATGGGTGAGCATTTTTATGCCCAAGCTGTATAATTTCTGAGATACTGTTTTATCTGATGACAGGTCATTCCAGAGGTCTTGGAGCTCTGTCTTTTCTGCTTTAGTTAAGTATGCTGTGACATATCGTGCAACAGCAGTAGAATTGTCTGCAATGTACTGCACATCTATGTTTGCATTCCATAAGTGGGCAATGATTGCATTATAATCATTGATATATTTTTCTTCTTCTTTTCTTTTTATGTAATATGTATTTTTAGGTGACTTTCCTTTAACACTATGTCTAACTGAAGACATGATGTTGTTTACTTGACCTGTATTTGTAACTGGTCTAGGGAAACCAAATCGGCATTTGGTGTAGTATTTGCCTTTGTTTTTGTATTTGCGACGATAATATTTTCCACATTTGTGTCTTTGAAATTGTAAAATTTGTGCACGAAGATCACTATTTGTGGCTTCTGATGGAATTTCACAAGTGACATATTTTTCAATAAACTGTAAAACAGTGGCATCACTGTCTTGACCAAATTTAGGAGCATCTTTAATCCATAAAAGCATGTGGATATGTGGTGCTCCTCTGGCTTGGTATTCTTTTCTCCAAAAGAAGTGTTGCACTTCTCCAAGGGCACGGCACGGCGTGTTTATTTTTTCAAAGTCTTTTTCCTTGTGCAGGAATGCGGTGGATTCAGGAGCCGGTGAAGATTAGAAGGTAGGTTCTTGCTCTAACCTTTTCTTCTTCTTCCCTTCTTCCCAGGATGCGGTCCGGATTCGGAGCGGGCGTGGCAGGTAAGAGGATTCTGGCTGTAGGCACGGTGAGCGTTATGCTGCTGAATGCAGAATAACGTGAAGCGTGTTCTGCTCTTCGGGCGTGGTTTAAATAGCTTCCAAAGTAGTCCCAGGTAAATAGTTCCAAGCACCACACCCAAGTAAAAATAGTCCCTGAAGAAAAGTAGTCCTTCCCTGACCTCACAAAGGCCAATGCTTGAGTTCCATGTTCTGCATGACGTAAGTTTGACTATATGAGCCTGGCGCCTATGGCGCCAGGATTGATCCCATATATGAGCCTGGCACCTACGGCACCAGGACTGAAACAAAAATCTATGTTTGTTTTGTTTTTATTTGATATGCGTAGGAAATCATGTAAATCTTCCCATGCATATTCTGCACAACTTAATGTAACAAACCAAGTGGGTGGGCCAAGGTTTCTGATCATACAACGTACATCTCCATGACGTTGAAACCAGTACTCTTTAGTACCACGCATATTTGCTAATAGATTTGTAATATTTGATTGTAAAACCTCATCCTTTTGTTGCACTTTCTCTAATAATTGTGTAGCTGTCATATTTTGAAAGTGTGATCCTGATTTTAATATGTGTGCAACTCCGTAACATAAAGTTGCTAGTTCACTTCAAAGAGTAGGTGGAATATGTATTCCACATTTTGTCTAAATCTGGGATCTTCAGAATCCATCCGTAATGAGCGGTATTCTGAAGCTGATATTTGAATAGGTCTATCATCATACCTTCCTCCTTTGCCAGTAGGAAAGAGTAGAGGAAAAGCATGTGCTTCTATACTTTTTTCCCATATACTGATTGGCGATTCTTTTGTTTGACGCATTTGGTAAGTTTCTAGTACATCTTGTACAGTGTCATTACAGTGCAAAGGATGAATTGTATAATGGTCTAATGTATTTGATATTGTAGCAGGATCTAGTAGCTCAAATTGACCAGCTTCTTGTGTTTCTTGAATTATTTCCGTTGTATCTTTCAAGTTTTCTTCAATATTAATTTCTTTGTAATATTCATTATTCTCTTTAAGATACTGGAAGGCTTGTCTAACTTTATATAAATCTACCAGCTGTTGCCATATTTTTTTGTCTTTTGTAGGTACTCCATTTACTAATATAATTAAAGATTGCTGCATTGGACGTTGCACTTCTAGAGTATGCACATTTTCTTTTAGATTTAATGGTAAATAAACTACTTTTCCACGAATGCCTTTTATCAATTCAGAGGGAGGTAATTTTGCTGTTTTTGGTTGAAGGCATATTATTGCTTGAAATGGGTGTACTGTTTGCATTATGATGCTCTCATATAAATTAAGTTGTTGTAGAGGTTTTGGTACTGGGTATAATTCCAAATTATTTGTGATAGAACGTGAAGGAGTTTGGTTGTTGTCAAGTTTTGTAGTGCAATAACTGCAAAGTATTAAGGGCTCAGTTATTTCATATTTGTTTTCTGCTAGAAGGTAGAGAGCTAATTCAAACCATTTAGAATCTTCATTGTCTTCTATTTTGTATGATAGGTCCACAGTTTTTGTGTTACTTTTATAAAAAATTCTACGGCAACATACACATACATGGTTTGGTACTTCAGCTGATGTACTTTTAAATTTTAGTATTTCTTTTTTGTATGTGTTTAGCAAAAGGTTGCCATGTGTAGAATTGTTGCTTAATTGGTTTAAAGCTATTTCATTCTGTAAATGGCTTTCACTTCCAAAATATTTTTTCTGGATATAGTGAATTTATTCAAGTAGGTCTTTTGCTGTACCATGTAGAAGGATGTTATTTAACATTGCTAGTGCTAAAGCAGGACTTTTAGCATAGTACAGTTTATAGACTAGATTTCTTATAGTTGAATGATGTGTTGATATCCTTTTGATATCATGGAAAGTGGTTTTACAAGTAGGTCCTGTAATGCAGGCCAATGAATGTCCTTGTAGTCCTGTGTACTTGCGCACTGGACAGGTATCTATATTTTGCAGTAATTTCATTTTGATTTTGTCTTTGCTTTTTACATATTTATTGAGGAATTGGTGTAAAGATTTGAAACATTGTTTGGGAATGTTAAACATTGACGTGCATGGCCATTTGTACACTAGACGTTCTGATTCAGTTGAATGGAGGGGTAATCTAAGTTTTCAGGGCATATTTTTGTAAGGAGTACTTCTTGTTCCATTATGGTATTATTCACTTTTTCATAACCTCGACCACTGCTATTTATGGCAATTGTATTCGTTTGCTTTTGTTTGTACGCTTCTTCATTAAAATATGGTTCTGTGCTCTTAGTGTGATTCCATTCACCTCCGCAGATACTTAAGAAGTTCTTTCTGTTGACATTTCGCTTATTGAGAAGTCTTTTTTGTAATTTAGTTATTAGTTTTGTTAGTGGTTTCATTTTGTTTAACAGTAAAATAAATACATTTCTTTTGAGAAGAATTGCACTGTCCATCAATGCTTCTAAGATTAATTAACTACGATAGGTTTTAAGCTTTGAACCTGATTTCTCTCCTGTTTTTAAAAGATTTTGAAGGACTTTGTGACGGTATATTTTGGCTAAAATACTTTTCTTGGTATGCTTACTTTGCACTATATTAACATTTGAAGAAGTAGTTTTATCTGTACTGATAGCTGATTTTCTGTTAATTGTTTTTTGGTTTGTTTTACATTTTGATAGAGGAAGCGAAGTTGTTGTACTTGAAACTTCTTGTGTTTCACTAAATGATAGTATTAGCTGTTTTGTTTCAACTTTTTTTACAAATTCTGCTAGAGATGGATGCTTATGTTGGACACCTTTATTTTCATTTGCTCTAATTTTGCGTTGCTTTCTACGGAGTTGTCTTTTGGTAGGCATTCTTTAGGGTCTGTTGAAAAAATAAAGAAGATATGGGTTGGGGTGTTCTGGAATGTATGTGTGCTATGTGCATGAGTGTTTGAGTAAGATGATAAAGATGTATGTAATGGTGTGTGATTGTGCATTGGGAACTAAAACTAGTAGGGATAGGTATTCTTGAATTTATGTGTTACTAAACTGGGGTTCAGATGACAAAAAAAAAGTAAGCTAGTGGTGTGGAAAAGTACAAATAGTAAATCTAATGTATACAATTAAAACAGTTGTTTGTTCTATAATATGAAAATTGTAGTGGTTCAGTTGGCTAATTTGTGTGTCCAAAAATAGAAATTTGCGGGCCATTCTGGTTGTAAATCGCTGTTTAAGACATCGAAATTTTTGGACAAAATGGTACAAAATCTCTATTTTAAGAAACCAAAATAGCTCGTATTAATGTTATAGTATATTTAATTAATAATATAAATATTATGGTGATATTTTACTTACTTTTTTTTTAAATTAACAGGTAACTTCTTAGTTTTTCTTTCTTCTTCGAATTTGGCTGCTTCTTTTCAGGAAACTGGTCTTCACTGCAACTGTAAAAGCTTCAAATTAGTAACTTTGTTTGCATATAGCACTGTTTTTAATTTAGATATTGATTTTTTTAATTGAAATCCTCAGTGCCTTCTGTAAAACCATTAAACTAATTTATTTACATAAGATACATTGCATCAGTTCAGTACATATGATATGTTCTTAATGAACAAATTGTATTGAATGACTAACTGTAGCAAAAATAAAATATCTTTACTATGTCTTGTGAAATTTATAATATATTAGTGAATACCACTATTTCTGTAAGTAAACTGTTCTAGGTAATATTGCCTCAATGTCATGTCTAATTTAAAGTAATTAAGTAAATAAATAAATAAAAACGAAAAATATGAAATTGTATAAGTATTTTTATAAACGTTTAAACATAGATTGTGTTTGCATGTAATTTTGTTTGAATATATGTAGTCTATATATTTCATTTAAAAAATGTTAGTTTAACATGATTTGAGTGTGTGTGTGTATAAAGAAAGTAAAAAGTATAAAGGTGTATAAGTGATAGTTGATTTTAGGAAATTGAAAAAAGTACAGTAAATTCATTTTACAGATTTTACAAGGTAAAAGTCTGTTTGAAAATGTGTTCATCTACCATAGCTCTCAACTCACACGCTTTTGGCGGGAGTCACACGCCTTGTAAAGGGCAGACTCACCCGCCAAGCCTCCTGCACGCCTATTCATTCCAATGGGCGTCTCACTCGCCAAAAACAAAATCGGGTGATTTCACCCGCCTGTAAAACAAAAATGGTTGAGAGCTATGTCATCTACTATACAGAAAATATGCATACCTGAAGTTTGTGTTCATGCATATGGATATGCATGGAGCTGCAAGTAGAAATCTTGAAGACTTGTACAGTATTTCTGGTAGATGCTGCTTGCCAATGATATGACACTTGTACTCAGAGAGATTCAGAGTACATTTGCAGTGCTGATCTATGATGATGCAGTTAGATGTAGAGATCTTGAATGTGATTGGTGCATGGTCATGTGATTTTTGAGGTACATCCAATGAGGGAATGGCAGAGAGAGTGTAGTGGAAATGGTAGAAGGGCTGTTCATGTTACGATATGTCCGCGGACATGGCGGTAGTTCCCGGACATCGGGAGTTACATCCGGGGATTTTTGGGTTCAGAAGTCATGCAAATGAGAATAAGCACTGAAAGGGATTGGTCAGGAAAGTTTGGTGGGTGTGTTGTGCCAGGAGAGATTTTCTTAGATACTCTTTTTGCTGAGAGAACAAAAGATAGCTATGGCTGTGTGTTTCAGAAAACAGATTGTTTGGATTTTAGGAGATTTGTGGATACATTGGTTGAAGGTGCATGCAGAAAGCTGTGGAGTAGCTGTAGATCTTGGATTCCCACATGTGGAAGTACACTGGCATGGAGTACGTGGAATGAAGTGGTTGGACTTGCTACCTCTCTGTGCTACTTTGGAGACAGAGCACCATCCAGACATAATTGTAATTCATTGTGGAGGGAACAGTTTAGGACATGTGACTGGAATTTTTTTGCAATTTGCTATGAAAGAAGGACTGAGGAAGGTTATGGACATGTTTCCTAATTCTCAAGTGATATTTTCATGGATTGCGCAGAGACAAATGTGGCTTCGTTCTTCTTCATTTGGTCCACAAATGGAAAAAGCAAGGCGCAATGTTAATAAGGCTGTTTGTGGCTTTCTAAGAGATTTTGGCATGTCTTCTTTTCACAATGAAAATATTATGTTTTGTAGTACATACATTTTTCGCAGAGATGGAGTCCATCTTACGTATGCTGGCAATCAGATTTTTCTGAGAAATGTACAAAATGCATTGCTACCTTTTTTGGAATTACAACAACGATTTTGAAGTAGATGTTAAGCATTTACAATTTTTGACTTACAAACACCACCCAAAGGCTCTTTTCAGAGCCACCACTTCTTTCCAGAGAAAATTACAATGTTTGTGATGGAGTAGTAACCCAATTTTTTTAATGTTCGCGGACTGTCCGCGGACTTCTAAAAAATACAAAGAGCCCTGCTTCATTTATTTTCACTTCTATTTTTTAACTGGGAAAGGCAGCTCTGGAAAGAGCCTTATTTTTTTTGATTTTTGGAATTTTGTATTTTTTTTGGTTTTTCAGACATGACACACTAGGAGAGGAGGGTAAAGGAGGGTAAAGGGGGGGACACCAACCACAGGGATAAGAAAGGGCGAGCTGAGAGAGGAAGATGTAGAGTGGGTTTTATTTGGGTAGTGAGCAGGTCTTCTCGTGCTCTGAGACGATAGTCTCAAAAGCACTCCAAAGTCGCTCCCCCCTGCAGAGTACTGTGTCACAGTACATACATACAACTGTGACCCTCGAAAGGTAAGGGTCATCAGCATTCTGTATGGCCTGTGAGGCAGCTTGAGAAAGACACTGTCCCACAGAGGTGGTCCTTGTGGTGACAGGATCAGAAACAGAGGATGAAGTAGAGGAAATCAACCTGCTACGTTCTTCGCAAGGTACAACCCTGCGAATAGCCCCAGAGTGAAATGACCTCAGGTGTCGCTTCATAGTAGTGGTCCCAAAGCTGTAGTTACTGTGCTTCCCGCGACTGAGTATCATTTTGCACTCATTGCAGGTAACATGGTTCAAACGAGCCTTAGGACCATTCCCATGAATGGTAAATAACCGCCACACCCAAGACTCACGCCTAATGCGGGTAGTAGGGATTTCCTCTACCTCATTCTCATCATCCTCTTCTTCCTCCTCCGCATCCTCAGTCCTGTTCCCCTCTTCAGGCCCTTGGGGAGGTGGTGGTGGTGGAGGGGGTGGTGGTGGTGCTGAAGCAGGTGCAGCACCAAGTGGCAGTTCAGCAGCCAAGGATGCCATGTCGATGATGGTGTAGTCTGCAGGTGGCAGCAAAAATCACTGTGTTCTGAAGAATAGCCAGAAACACAATGGGAATAAGATCTTGGGCGTGGTCTTTTATAGGGGTGCTTGTGCGCGGTCCGCAGACATGCACACTGTGCGCGGACAGATCGAACACAAAAAAAGGATCGGAAAGTTTGAAAAGGTATATAGAAACTCAAGATTGCTATGTGGGACTTGTGGCATGGTGAGATTTTATTGAAAAATATTATGGATTAACTGAAAATGTACTTTTAAATTGTTCGGGGACATGAACAGTGTCCGCATTTCAGGACACACGATGAGCGTGGGCGCGGTCATATGATCTGTTTGCGAACTAGTCTGCGAAGGAACCGCCTGTCCGCAGGACACCAAGTGCACTGAGATTGGTTAACGCATGCGCACTGATGTCCTACGGACACTGTTCGGGTTCTGAAGTAATTAAAAGTGCGTCACACGTGAAACGAACATTTCAGGACACCGCGTGTGTTCTTAGAACAGTTTAAACTTGGTAACGAACAGTAAGGACAGATATAGTGTTCTTCAGGACACGTGTAATTTAGTTTATGTACGAACATTTCAGGACACCAATTGTGTTCTTAGAACACTTTCAATTGGGTAGCGAACACTACGAACAGTTGTACTGTTGTTCAGGACACATTATTTTTGTTTATTTACGAACATTTCAGGACACCAATTGTGTTCTTAGGACAGTTTTAAGTTGATAGCGAACATTTCGGACAGATATAGTGTTCTTTAGAACACTTTAATTTTTGTTTCTTTACGAACATTTCAGGATACTACGAGTGTTCTTAGAACATTTTGAACTTGCATGAGAACATTACGGACAGATGTAGTGTCCTCAGAACAGTTACATTTTCGTTTCTTTACGAACATTTCCGAACAACTGCGGTGTCCGTGGACACCTAAATTGGTTTTATCACAAGGAACTGAAAGTAATTACAACACAATATAAGAAAAGTAACTTTATTTCATATATATATACAATTATGACTGGGAAGGTGGGGCAGAAACGGAAACAAAAACAGGAGAATTAGGGATTTCTAGATAACTGGGATCAGGTGAAGAAGGGAAGGAAATCTCATCGAAACGCTTTGGTCCATAGACAGGGTTTGGGGTTAACTGCAAGGGATAGGGTGAGGGGGGACAAGTGCAGGTTGGACAATGGTGTGCTGTTGGGGGTTTCACATAATTTTCCACAGTTTTTCAAATCCATAAAATTTTGCATAAGGTCGTCCATTTTTTGATGAATCTGCTGTAGAGTGATATCCTCTGATTGTTGTTGTGAGATGCTTGGAATTTTTGTATGGTCTGTAATAAAAAAAAAAATGTATATGTTAAATGTATACAAAATAATATTTATTAATTGGTTTATATAGTAAAGTGTGTACCATTAGGTGGACTATTTTCTAACATTTCCTCTCGTGGCAAATGCTCCTCTAGCCAGTCGAGAGTACTACACTTTTCTGTGAGAAAACAAAAAAGTAATATTTTTTTTTTTCTAATATAGAAAGTTTATAAATATATGAGTAAAAAGAAGTGCACTTACTATGTCTGGTGAGATATGTAATCAGTAGTGTATACGTCTGGTCTTGCTGTTGGTTGTGGAGCGTCTGTGAGGTAATTATGGTGGAAGCCACTTTATCTTTTTTTGGTATATTCCATTTTAAAACATATTGTATTTACATGAATGGTTAGTGTGTTACATATATGGGTAACATTTTTTAAGTATTACTACATATACTTTGTATGTGTGCTGCTTTGTGAATTTGTTAAATGTTCCTATGTTATGATATAACTATTACACATACCTCCCCAGTGTTTTTAGGTGGTGGTACTGTTCTCCGAACATGTCCGCGAACACTAAATAAGTTCGCGGACATCAAGTTCATAAGAAGAGATCTAGTCAGTTCCATATGACATGTATATAAAGTCAAAGTCATATTGTTAAGTTGTGCTACTAAAAAACTATGAAATTCAGTGAAAAAACTTTGTTAAAGGGACGTTATGGTTAAGTTGTGCTACTAAAAACCTATGAATTTCAGTGAAAAAAACTTTGTTAAAGGGACGTTATGGTTAAGGTGCGCTACTAAAAACCTATGAAATTCAGTGAAAAAACTTTGTTAAAGGGACGTTATGGTTCCAAGTAAAACCGAAAAACCCTTGAAATTCGGCAGTTATGGTAAGCTAAGCAACCGTAACTCGCGCCGCCACCGTGCACTGCTAAGACTAACACCCAGGACATCAAAGATGACAGTTTGCTTTGTTGTGTGCAGTGATGAATATGGCTTAGAGGAAGCAGAATGTCTGGATTATGGGAGACTTGTGGATCCATTGGCTGAAGGTGTATTCTGAGTTCTGTGGATTGTCTGCCAATCTTGGATTTGATGAATTTCAAATTTGATGGTATGGAGCTCCAGCAATGATGTGGGTGGAAATCCTCCCGTTTTGTGAGAATATGGTTAACTTGAAGCATCCGGACATCATTGTAGTCCACTGCAGAGGCAACAGTCTGGGCTATGTTAAAAGAATTTCATTACAATTTGCAATGAAGTATACATTGGAAAGTTCATGGAACTGTTTCCACATTCAAAAATTATTTTTTCACTGATAGCTCAGAAACAAATACGAATGCGTTTGAATTTATTTTGTCCACAAATTGAAAAAGCAAGGTGCAATGTGAATAATGTTGCATGTGCTTTTTTGCAGGTTGTTGGGATGACATCTTTCCATAATGAAAATATGAAATTTGAGATGGAGTGCATCTCACTGATGCGGTCAATCAGAATTTTCTTGAAAATGTTCAAAATGCATTGAAGCAGTTTTTGTGAACATATAGAACATGGATTCAAGTATTCTTTAGTAGTTGAAGTAAAGAAAAAGGAAAAACAGAAATAAATATAGAAAGCATTTTTTGTGAAAGCTAGAAAAAATAATGAAGTTCAGTAGAATAGTTGCTAGTTGAGTACATTAAACTAAAGAAGTAAAACAATATATAAAAGCTAAAAAGAGAAACAAAGGTGTTGTGACTAAGACACGCTTCTGTGCAGTCACCTGATGTGGTTTCAGTAATCACAACACATTGCTTCTTAGGATGGCTGTGGTCACGTGTGTTGGGCTAATAAAAGGGACAAGCAGCTTCCTGCTCGTTCATTGCCTGTACTCCATTGCTGGTTCCGTGACCATTCATTGTGCTGTATGACTGAGCTGGGCCTGGCATCCCAAGAACCCTTAACAAAAGGTTCTTTTAAGAGCCACCATTCTTGATAGAAAAGCAATTAAAATGATTTTAATTCTCCCATCCCATGCCTGGAATTTTTCAGATGTCCGTGGACAGCCTTGCTGTCCATGGACTACATAGGCTGCAAAAGAGCCTGTGATTATTTTGATCAGTTCTATTTTTTAAATGTGAAAGGTGGCTCCTAAAGGAACCGTTTTTTGGGTCTTTTGTGATTTTTGATTTTTTGGGGGACCGTTTCTGGATTTTCTCAGGAGAGGCAAGGTTAGGTAAGGGAGGGGTGGATCACCAACCACAGAGATGCAGGGACTGGTTGACAGTGTAGGATGTTGGGCAGGCCTTTCATTAAAGGTGGGGAGCAGTGAGCAGTGTAGCATAAGCCCTCTACTTGATAACGTGTTTCGGCTCCCACGAGCCTTTGTCAAATCAGGGCTATGTCAGTTCAAACAAACATATTATTATATTGAAGTATTACCATTCATACCACAATTCAAAAAATTCAAAATTACATATAACATATCAAATTAGTAATTTACAAACATGTTTGCCATTGGTTCAGACAGAGAAACAAGGGGGGAACATTGTTATAATGAACAGGGAGGATTACCTAAAGATGGCCAACAATCACCTATCAACCCCCGGGTGTTACCTAAGAAGACCTGACAAGTTTAAGAAAGAAGCTGTTGAATTACTTGAAGAAAACATCTTGAATTGGCATAGGAAAGGACTCATTACGGATGAGGAAAGGACATTCCTAACAGTGAAAGAACCAGTGACTCCAACAATGTATTTCCTTCCTAAAATACACAAGGAATTTGATACCATACCGGAAGGACGCCCAATCATGAGTGGGATTGGGTGGATAACTGAAAATGTCTCGGAATATTTAGATGCTATCCTCAAGCCTTGCTCAAATCATATTTACAAGACTCAACAAGTCTCATACGTAAGTTACAGAACTTTGAATGGCTCAATACCTATTACCTTGCCACTTTGGATGTTAAGGCCCTCTATACGTCCATTCACCATAAATGGGTTTATGCTAATAAACAACCCTTACTATTGGTGCTGAGTCCTGGAATCTTTTTTGGATTATCAAGATGTACTTTTCTTTTCTTTGTTCGCATGATCTTAGCTGCCAACACTCAACATCGTCTCGGAGGAGGCATTGCAAATGGATGACTCCATGAAGTGGAAGAAAAGTCATGGGTTACATCAAACTGCCTACAATCTGAGTGATGAAGAGGAGGTGCAAGAAGTGCACAGAAACCCTGTGGGAAATACCAATGAATGGGAAATGATCAGGGGTCAAAACCTGCCTATGATCTTTGTGATAAAGCGAAGGTTAAGGAAGTGAAGGAATGTTATTTATATGAAGAAGAAATCATCTTTCTTTTGTGTGTGCAAAAACAGCCTAGCAACTTCAGGGTTTCTCCGAGCCCCTTCACTCCTGGATGCATACAATTGTAACCTGCCTTAAAGCCGAAAAGCATCATTTTGTAACTCCTCAAGGACAATATGCGCCATTTAAGAAAAATGGTACAAAACATACATTGGGAACTGGCTTCACAAGTCACGCTGCAACAGAAAGCACTGTTGGGGGATTTTGAAGTACAATAAATAAACCTCAACATTTGATTTGGATGTATTTCTAGTGTGCTTCGGGCAGAATTAACTTCATCCAAGCGCATTTGTTGTTACGTTCTCATCTGCAACAATATTACTAATGTTCATACCCATGGAGAGAGTAAAAGGCATAACTACTCAATGAATATATGCATCTATTATACCTTGTGAAACAGGGCAAATGACATGATACTTCAAATATCCAAGGACAGTGAGTTCCATAATCTAGGTCCATATATCGAGAACTGTCTATCACCCCTACTGACGAATCGATATGGCGGAATCACTAATGAACGCTTATACATTGACCGCAAGAGCCGATTGGTCTCATAATAGACCAAGTAGCTTGGAGCTGAATGTTTGTAGCATGACAATCCCATGACTAGTACTGCACTATGCCATGACTTGGATCCCTGAACCCCAGCTCCCTTAAATGTCACTGCCAGCACTCTTCATACCTCAGACTCCTCTATGCCTTTAACAATCATTCCAGGGGCCCCATCCTCTTCTCCATACCCTACATACCCGGTCTGACTTTTTATCCTCCATGACACCTATACCCGTCAGTGCATCCTCAGTGACAGTTTCCCTTACACCATTGCACCCAGGTGTATAGGATGCTGACAACATAATAACCCTCATCCTCCTTAGAATCCCATGTCCCATTTGCTTTCTGTGTTAGCAATGATCCCTTGCGCCTACTCTATGGTTCCAAGGAAGAAGAGCACAAGCAGAGCCATTACACAGGAGGATGTGCAGATATTGGTAGATTATTGCTAGCACCTGGAAACACTGTTCGGGTGAGATGGTCACATTCCATTAGAAAATGTGGCCACATTTGAACTGTATCAAGAATGGTTTAAAAAGTCAACTTTAATGGGGATCTGAGGACCATGTTTCTGTCCTGTGTCCACACACTGGGTTATTATGCAGCACTGCAAGCCGACGATAACTGATTTATTGAGGTCACACTAATCGCATATTTGGCCATCTTTGCACCCCCACTAGCCTGTGTCAACACCCCTTTTCCATGTAGTCAGGCTAGTTTCCTTCCCATCCACATTGGGCCAGCACACAACATTCATCAATCTTCAAATGACTCTCATGGACACATCGCACACCCTCCATGGAACACACCCTAAGATGAATGCATTCTCATGTTATTCATCTGAACTACAAAAGTAAGGTTACCTCACCCCAACAAGTACTTTAATCACGCATGTTGGCGGAGGAATGTATTTGAGTAATGTGAATGAAGGAACATGACACAATATTGTGAAGTTCAACAGGATAATCAATAAGGTGAACTTACTTTTATAAATGTGTATCTTGGCCAAGCATAGTAACACTGTTCAAAAGTAGCCTTGGCTTTGCTTTTGTGGTCCATCATTCATGTAGTTATCATGCAGGATGCTGGAGAGCTTCACTTACATAATGGTTGCTGTGAAAAGAAATGCCATGTTCTCGTGTCTCCTACATCCATCCCTCATACTGTGCAACATGTCCCACTTCTCCTTCACTAATTCTGCACAGTATAGTGGTTTCAGGTTGTTGGAAGGTTTCACTGGTTCCAATTGTTTTCATTGGTCTCTTATTGATATGATATGGCATTATAACGCACCTGTACACACGTGTTTCTAGGGGCAACAAGACAAGGAGGGGGAAACATAGGGAGGAAAAGACAACGATCTTACTAGGCCGTGTGTCATTCAGATCATGCAAGTGCAGGGGAGTGGATGGGCAGAAGTGCCAAAAAAGTGCTGAAAAAGAATAGTGCAGCCAGCGGGTGGCTCAGTGCAGGTAATAGAAAGTGAAGCCAGCAGGTGGCTCGTAAGTGCAGAGAGAGGGAACTGTAGGGTTAGAGATACAGACCACACGTGCTGGGGAGCCAAGAGGCAGTGCAAGGTGCAACTGGATATAGTCACACGTGTTGCTAAGCATAATGAGCTACATTTAATTGGCACCTTAATCATCAAGGGCAATGGGCCTTGCATCACGGAGACAAAGAAATAAGATATTTAAAAGGTGTAAATCCACATGTTTGCAAGAGACAAGAAGCTAGAGTACAAAAGACCACAATGCAGTACTGGTCACGTTGCAAGAGGTTAAATGTTACTTCATATCATTTGTGCATCCCAATCAGTATTGGAATATCTTAGCTGAAAGACATCATTGCAGGGATTCCGATCCCTAAAACAACAAAGACACTGTTGCATTACACAAGGGATGGTGCCTTGCTTGGCCTTGTGACGGATAAGCCAGGGGTTAGCCGAGTTGGTTGAGGACAGCAGAAATATTTATTGGATTTATGTATTCATAGGTTCAGCTAGGACAACACAAGTGATTTCATGGCCCCTGAGATACAATCCCACCCCACAGTTCTGGGCAAGAAAAAGAGACAGTGTGTTTCTCAAAACTCCAAATGTGTTTAAAATAATTGATTCAAACAAAGGTGGTCTCCATTTTCACCAGGGACATCACAGCAATGTTATAGTCTCAAATACAATTTTACCCTTCCGTTCCACTGCTATCACATGCCTATCCTAATCTTCCTATATTTTCCTGAAAACATTTTTTACTTCTTTTTTCAACTTTCACAGTTTCAAACTTTGAACAACGTATGGTGTTCTTTGACTCTTGGGCTGGCGTGAGTGCAAAACAAAAATTAAAATAAAATAAATAATAATACTGTCATGCCGCAGGCTTGAAAAGTGTGGCATCGATGGAAGGGTTTCAGTGCTTCGGGTGTGAACCGTAGTGTATCTGATCAGCATCGTAGAAGCACTAGACACGGTCTAGTCTTCTACCTAGATGGCCACCTTGTGACGGCGTCGCTTTAACAAAGCTCTCTGACCTCCACATGGGACGTTGTATCTTTCTACCTGGTACCTGCTGTGGCGTTCAGCTTTCCTTGCTCTTTACCTTCTCCTCGCGTTCAGGATTTTCCGTTCCTGTCCCTGTGCCCTCTACAGTTGTTCTTGGGCTATTGTTCGTCTTCCCTGCATTTCTTCATACCTCTTTGGGTTTCCGCTTATTCCCTCGAGGCCGTTCTCGGCCGCTCTCTATCCCTCTCCATACTATTCTGAGCGCATCGGTCTCCTCAGTCCTTCTCTGACCGCTGCCTCTCTAGCAGTTAACTTCCGGGTTTTTCCATGTCTATTCCCCCATACTGTGCTTCTGCACACCCTGTAGCCGCTCTGGCATTTCCTCTTATTTCTTTACTGGTATTTCCATATACTTTATTCTTCCTTCTGTTTCTTTACTTACCTCTCTCAATTCTCATTCAAGGATCCACCTTGCTTATCAAGCAGTTCTGCTTAAGGACTTACCGAGCCTCCAGTTGCTATGTTAAAAACAACATTGCCTGTGCATTTCAAAATAAGATGCAGAAGGGGTTTAGCACTTTGCTGATTTTCAGTGAACAAAACTATTTCTCTAAATTAATTTCTGTTGTACAAACATCTAATTTGTGGTGAGGCCTCCCCCAGCTGCTGTAATGCACAATATCTTGTAGACAATAGAGTGCCATGAATACACTATGTTCCAAAAGATACTACCCAGGTTTAAGAAAGGGATTCTACTTCAAACGGTGCTTAATTTTATTAAAGGAATGTGCATTTAAGTTGCACTAAAATGTGCATTCAGTTTTGAACTGCGCTTCTCTATGCAAGATGAATTGGGCTTCAAGGAAATTATATGTAACTTCATATTCAATGTAAATGGGAGACACAGGGCTTTTTTTCTAACACTGCCCCTGGATCTTTGTCATATTAGGATTTCCCTCTAATTCCCAGCCTCCTTTGAGGCCCAGAATTTTACCATGGATGATACAGAGTTCTACTTACTTTTTGAATATGGCTTTTCATTTCTGGAGAATCCACAGGGACCCAGTCAGTCTGGAAGTACTGATACCAATTTCCAACATGGGCTTGTCATCCTCCTTCCAATTACGTCTGTTTCCACTCTGCATGGGGGATCAGTCATGCCGGTGGGTTCAGATCGCTTTCCCCTGGCCACCTCTCTCCAGAAATGTGCTTCAATATTCCTTTCCCAATATGCTCCAATTCTGTGTGCATGTTACTTTAAGTCCTTGACTCCTTCCCTAAGTCTGTTATTGAAGTGTGGTGTAAACAAGGCCGATGACTACAAATGGAGGAGTTAACTAAATCCTAATGTAAAATGGAAATGTAATTAATGCCATGGAACTCTGGATGTGAAGGTGAAAGTTTAATAAAATAAATATCATCTGATTTTGTAGATCTGTACACACAATTGCAACGATTTGCAACTAGTCCCATATTGGTTGGACCTTGCTTTCAAAAGAACTGATTTTTCAAATAACATTTTTGATTTTACAGGCACACAAAGAACTTCTTCACTAGGCAAGTGAGGAGATGCTGACGTAGGACAATAGAGGTCACTCTTGATGCATCCACAGCACATTTTCCTTTCTGATATGTAAAATATGTCAAGACAGGTTTTCCTTTGTTCACAATGCAAGCTCTTAACTTCAGCTAACAGATTTTTTTAGAGGTCTAGGGCTTGATATATGTGACAGAACTCTTTGATGTTTATCAATTAAGCGAGCCATGTGGCAGTATTTAGGAACTGGGCTGTCAGAACTGGTTTAGACACGATAGATTCCAATATTAAGTGAGGCCTCTGTCTTGTGGTGTGGCTGGGTTTTATGGAGGTGAGGTTAATTGTTGGTCAGCGCAATTCAACAAGCTATGTTCCAGCATACTTAATTTCAATTTCAAATTAATTAAATCACAGTTTTATTCAAAGTGAAGTGAAAACATTGCAAAATAATACAATGGAACTTTAACTACTGCTTCCTGTTTCTACATTACATCTCATAATATTTTGGTTAAAGAAAATAGATAGCAAGTACAGTTATTGAAAACAAATAGCTTTCTGTGCATCCTTCTATGTGACTGTACTGTAATGATATCCCAGACTTGTGAATTGGTTTTATGTTCTTCAATCAATGTTCTGCAACCTGCTGAGTTATTTTACTGGTAAACACACCAAACAGGTATGCCTTGTCTTTTACATGGGGCACAGCTCCAATTTCCATGCATTTTTGAATGCCCTTAGCATTGATGAGACAATAATTAAAGAAATGGTGGGTTTGCATTTTTGTCTTTTAAGTATGAAATCAGGCCTTTTTGCACTGTCATGTAGCAAATTCACATGTAATAACAATGCTTTGCATATCTTCGGCACTTATCTGCCAGTCTCTAAATTCATTGAAATGTCCTTATGAATGATTTCATTTTATAGGTTCACTTTTACTTTGTTTAAAAATGTTCTTGGGTGCATACATTGACTTGCACCTTGCATCTTTCAGGGGCACGCTTTTCATCATGTACAGCGAGCAAGATGTGCAATCGAACAGGAGGCATACTTTTGTAAATGGTGCTTCACTTGCTCTTCATAAAGTAGTTTCTCAATTCACTTTACTTTAAGAGAATGACATTTTGTTTATTTATTGTCAAGGGGTTCTGAACAGCAAATTATTTGAGCCTGGGAATTAACATCTGAGCTTCCCCATCCCCAAGCAAAAAGACCCCTGTGATGGCAAGCCAATGTAGACATCATTTTTACTCTAGTACACCATAATCATGAACTTCAATGTACAACTGAAACAATCTCATTCTTGCATTGGTGGTCTTCAAATGTATTAACAGATTTCCGACTAATATGAAGTGCACATGGTTTCACCTATGAAGATAGCACTGGAGAATAGTAGGTGACATATCAGGCTGCTTATGTTTCACTTGTTACTGACTTTTCCCAAGACCTATCATATGTTTAGATGCACTAGCCCCCATTTGCCATACTCGGCCCAAGCCCCATTGGCCTTCCAGGGGTATTGTCCTTCCTGTAAATCTCAGATTTCCCCACAGCCCACTCTTCCTCCACTCATACTCTATTTACACCTTGCGTCACAATCAGCTTCACGTAGCTACCCTCTACTCTCGCTCTTCCATCCAACACTCCCCTGACATCTGCCACCTTCTTGAACACTTTAACCTCAACATCTTTGCTCTCACTGAGATGTGGTTCAGGGGCAGCTCTGTCACAAGTGTTGACATCCTCCTCCCAGAGGGCTACAAGATTCTCTCTAAGCCCAGGCCTAACCGGTCCAGGGACAGAGTGGCCCTGATCTTCTGTGAATGGGTCCCTGCTACTATCATACCCACTCAATCCTACTCCTCCTTCTAATGCCTCATGTGCAGAATTGATGTTTCTCTGATCCTCTTGCTAACTCTGGCACCCTCTACCAGCGCTTGTCCTATTCTCCCTCTTCTTCTCCGAGTGGTCTGACCTCACCTCTTCTCTTCTGGCCGCCACCTCCAAGCTTCTCCTCCAATGAGACTTCAATATTTACCTTGACTCTCCTGATGTGGCCTCTGGACTCTTCCGCAACCTCTGTGACTCTCTTTCCCTCTCCATACTTCCCTCTGGGCTGATGCACTCAGCCGGACTGATCTTGGATGCTCTCATCTATGCAGACATCCCACCTCCAACCCTCTCACTACTCACCTCTCCTGGTCAGATCATGCTCTCTTGTCCTCTCAACTGAACCTCTTGGGTCCCCTGACGGGGCCCGCACTGCTAGTCTCCTTCTCTGTCATTTGACCTATGAAGCGAGTGTCAGCTGCTGCTTTTGCCGCCACCTTCATTCACTCTCCAACTCCTGCCACTGACTCTCACTCTGAAACAGCCCTCACTAACCTTCAACTCTCCATCTCCAACACTCTGAACATCCTTGCACCTGTCATGAGGATCCACATGAAGCCTGCCTCCAAGTGCAACACCTGGTATGGCTCCGACCTGGCTTCTCTGAAATGCAAGTGCAGAGCTGCTGAGCATAAGTGGCAGGCTTTGAGCACATCCTCTGAAAAACTGGCCTACTGCCTACTCCAAAGGCGATCCAGACTTTCCATATGCTCGAAGAAGAGCCTTTATCCAAGCCTGCATCTTTGGGAGCACTAAGAACCCAGCTGAACTTTTCGAAATCTGGAAGGAACTTGTCAATCCTACTACAGTCTTCATTTCTCCTCTGCCTTCCCTGGCCTCTCACTTCATCACTAAAACTCTGGACATCCTGTCCTCACTTTCCTCTCCACCACTCCCTTCACCCTCACCCACTCTCAGGCATCCCTTAGCCCTGCCCCCTCTTCCCTCCTATTCTCCTTTTTCTCTTCCATATCACCTCATGCGGTTTCTATTCAAGTCCACTCTATGAAAATCTCATCCAAACAGGTTTTCCCCATCTCCTCTAGAACTATCGAGGACAATATTGCCTCGCTTGCCCCAGCCTTCGTTGATTTCTGCAATTACTCCATTGTCACTGGATCCTTCCCGTTACTCTTCAAGCACTCCCTTATGCACCCTCTCTTCAAAAAGCCTTCTGCCGACCCTTTCTGGGTATCTACTGCCCTATCTTCATTTCCGTCCTCAGATGAAAACTCTTGGAGAAGCCGGCCATTTTCCAGCGGATCCATCACACCAAATCTGTTGGTTGCCTTCACAACCACCAGTCCGGCTTCAGAACTTCCAGATGCATGGAAACTGCACTCCTGAAGACCTATGAAGACTTAGTCCTTAATCCTTACTCCAACTCTCCTTTCTCATCCTTCTTGACCTTTCCTCTGCCTTTAATATGGTCAATCATGCCACCCTTATAAATGAGCTCTGTGATAACCTTGGCATCACAGACCTGCCTCTGGACTGGTTGACTTCCTTCCTCTCTGACCGACCTTCCCAGGATCAACTGGGACCTCCTTCCCTCCTACACTCTTCCCGCACTCCATGAGCCTCCTCCCCTCACCCTCCTGTGAGCCAAGAAACCTTGGTGTCATCTTCTACTCCTCTCTCTCCTTCTCGCCTCACATCACGGAATTTGCCAAGAAGGTCCACTTTCAGCTGCACATCCTCAGAGGAATCTCCCTTTCCTCACTTTCCCCCAGAAACTCAATGTGTCCAGATCCCTGGTCCTCTCCAGGCTGGACTACTGCAACAGATGCTTCCTCAGTCTGCCTAACTCCTCCCTTAGCCCACTTAAACTTATACAGAATAGGACTGCAAGACTTATCCTTGGCCTCAAGCCCAGGGACCACATCTATCCAGCCCTAAAATCTCTCCACTGGCTCCCAGTAGCTGTGAGGATCAAGTTCAAGACCCTCTGCATCACCCACAAGGGTTTCTGGGGCCAGGGACCCCACTGCATCCAACTCTCTCTGCCTAAATACCTTCCTTTTAGAGCCCTTCGGTCTTCTAGTTCCAACTCACTGCAGATCAGATGTTTTTCCAAGCAGAGAGTGGGGGGGGGGGGTAGATCTTTCTCCTCCTCAGGTGTCTCGCTCTGGAATGGCTTCCCTGCCCCTGCCAGACTGGAGCCGGATCTCTTTCAGTTCCAGAAGCTTCTCAAGACCCCTTCTTTTTTCTTCCTCCTTCCCTCTCCCACTTTCCTGCCAATGATCCCCTCTGCCGCTTGACTGGCTGCCTGGTTCCTTCAGATTCTACTGGGTACCGGGCCCTCCTCGACCAGTCTACCCCTGCACTTGGACTCCCCGACACCCTGGCCCCTAACCTGCACTTGCTCTTGTGGGCCCGCTCTCTCTGCACTAGCCTGGCTGGGCCTGCACCCTTAGAGCCCTTCCGGCCCGCTCCGCGCACTTAGCTGGTGGACCTCCTTTCCCCTGCATTCTCTGCATTCCCTTGGCTCTGTCCACCTGTCCTCCCCTGGCACTCGCTTTACTCACGGACCCTTCCGCCCTGACCAACACTTCCCCACTCCACTCTCCTCCATATTTCTCCTTACTGCACTTGCACGATCCGAACGTCACAAGGCCTAGTAGGACTGTTTTGTCTTGTCATCCCTTTGTCATCCCTGTCCCCCCCTCCCCTTGCCTTGTTGCACCTTGAAACACATTGTGTATAAGCACATTACAAATACACAATAAACAAAATAAAATTATACCAAAATGTGCAAAGAAAGCACAGGCATGTTTTAAAAGTAATTCTGTTAATTTAATTTCTTCCAGGTTAACTATTACCCACACTGTAATCTCTCTCTGCTTATCTTTTACTTCTGAAGTATATTTCGCTCTCTTTGTTTGTCTCTGTTTCTTCCAAAAGCATCCTTTTCTCTTGTCCTATCTTCCATTTCCCTGTCTTCCACCTGTAAGATGCTTCATGTTCTCTTTCTCGCACACCATGGATGTCTCTTTGGCAACCCATCACCACTGACTTCACTCTTCCTGTTCCAGCTGACCTCGGATTGTGACAAAAGCGAGGCATAATTTCAGACCTTTCGTCGTCCTTTTATTGTGTTACTTGAGTGGCACTTATATTAGGAAACAATCGGTGGTGCTCCGGTTTCCCATTGAAAATCGAAGGTGCTTTAGTCACCAAAATACTCCGGTCTGCGCCCCCCATTGCAGCAGCTTTGGAAGGTTCCTGGAATTAAATGCTTCTCTGTGAGCCGGTAGATTAGCATTGTGGAGTATTTACTATGTGATCAGACTAATTCACTGGCCACATGTCTTTTGCATTCTCAGAGTAATTTCCCTTTTTTATTGCTGCATCTGCTCAAAATAACCCAAGTGGAATTCATAATAATGTACCAGATAGTGAAGCTGCATGGATTCCGGTATTTTTCTTCATTTTCATTCAAAAGTAGACATTGATTTATGATACAGTTTTCATTTTGGAGGATGTCATATATCAAATATGTGCAGCAATGTGTCTTTAGTGGAAATGGCTGTCTTCCAGACATGTGCTGATGCCTTCCAGGAAATTCTATTGCCCTGAGCCCGTGCCTTTGGTAAAAATAATACTTTTAGTAAAATCTGGTCTTTCCTGTCGATCTGATATTTTCTACAATTTGGCACAAATGCCACACGCACAGCTTATCCTTTTGTCCTTGTGCAAATCTTGTTTGTTTAGAATTAGACACTTTTGGAAATGCAAGAATATTCAACACCAGGGGCCAGATTACAGAAACTTTGCACCGGTACAAGGACAAAGTTGCACGGTATTAGCACTAGGGCAAAGTTTGTCCTCATTTTAAAAACACTAGGACATATGAGAAAACTATTGCACTATGACAAATGCACCTTGACATTGTATAAGCACCTGGGAAAAAAGTGCCTTAGTGCAAGAAAGATACATTTTGGATGTGTTTTTTCACCAGGGCAAAGTTTGCCCTAGCGCTAATACCATTCCGTATTAGCACTAGGGCAAACTTTGCCCTGTTGCAATAATGCAGTGAAAATCTATCTTTTCTGCCGAAGAACAAGTTTTGCTCTATGCCTACACCATGCCAAATTGCACTTGTCATGGTGCAATCATTTTCCAATATGTCCCAGTGTTTTAAAAAATAGGGAAAACTTTGCCCTAGTGCTAATACCGTGCAACTTTGCACTTGCACCGGTGCAAAGTTTCTGTATTCTGGCCCCAGGTTGTTGATGTATTGCTTTCAATCTGAAATGCTTTCTGATCTTCAAATGGACTTACTTCCATCAGCGAAATGGTCCACGATGCCAAGGTGCTGGTGGGCCTAGTTCGTGGATTTTGCACGGTTCAAAGTGACTTTGTGCTGCTGAAAAGTCACTTTGCATATCCCACACAAACCATGATTCATGGAACTCTGCAAAGGATATTGTTGCTGTGCAAAGTCCCTGCCAAGTCAGTGCATAGTCATGTTTTCAGTACAATGACTTTGCAAGGACCTCACCCCTCCAAACCCTCTGGAACCCCTGGATCTCCATTGTTTTATCTCCAGCTGTCATTCCAAGGAGGAAGTATGTACAATGTAATGATAAAATAGGAACACATACATATACTGATATATAACAGCAGGTGAGGTTCTTCCTGAGGACAAACTGAGAGGGCCAAAGAAGAGGACTGACCTGTGACTCCTGGGAGCCTCGAGGCCCCAATTCGTGATGTGCTAGTGATCGTCTGAATAGATTCCTGTTCATGAGGACTGACTCCACCTCCATCTGCAGTGTTCTCATCATTCAGCCTAAGCATCACATGATCAACAACACATTTTTGTATTTTAATCTGGAGCATGACCGACCCTTGATCAAGACCAGTGTTACACAGAGAAGCCCAATTAGGAGTGCATGGCACAGAATTGTAAATAACTCTGAAATCCACAAAGGTCAAACATAACTTGCTTCTTTTCAGATGACATTTTACCTGAAACGGAAAGAGCATTAGGCACTATTCAACAGTACCTTCTCCCTTATGGAACTCCACTGCACACTTTCATCATGATCTGCGGGGCATCACAGGCCCGAATTCAAGCAAGAATTATCACGAAAAACATTTTGCATACTTCTTCACTAAGGGGGATGGGTCTAAAATAAGTAGCAGGGGGATATTTGAGTCCTTTGTATCGATATAATGACTTTGGCCATTTTTCCAGAGATTGGAATTGCTTCTGTACTAATGATTGCAATAATATGTCTGCAAAGAAATATCAAACAAAGAAAGGCCCTAATAACTCAGGGGTAGATCTATTCATGTATGTAGGGGATTCATAAAGTGTGGACCTAGCTAGGAAGCAATGAAGCATTGTAAAAAAGGAGTTGTGATGAATTGCCGTTTGGCAATGGTGTAGGAGTCTTGGCTTTTTTTTAATGTTATTAAATTAATAAACTGATGCAGGTAATTCTATCTGTTAAAGGGGCATCTGCTGATCAGATTCACCTTTCATATGATTCATGCTAAAATCATAGTGTGCACCAGTGTTCTGCTGAATCAGTATTGTGATTTGCAGCGCCTGCCCAATCAGTGGCACAGAGCAAGTTCTGAGGTTTCAGAGACCCATTTGACAGCTACAGTGACAGCCAGGTCTCTGAAGTGCAGGGGCTGCATTTAAGATATGCACCACTGTTCCAACCCCTTATATGACTACCTCCTGGTGGCAGAATACTTTAAATATAAGCCATACCTGAGGTAGAGTATGGGGGATGCTATTCTCATAATTATTACATCCACATTCAATTTGATATCACAAATGTGTCAGTTCATGTGAGTAAGCTCAACTGTGGAAGGTGATGTGTATTCTGGAAAGACAGGCTGAGCCTGCCAAATAAAAGAATAGGAACCTGAATTGCCATGCCTCTTCTTTGATCTCTTTGTGTGGGCAGGTAACACCCTCTGGCAGAAACAGCCGTACAGCAGTCAGCTGTCCTGAGCCCAGATATCAAAGGAGCATACCCAGTCAAGGGCAGTAGCTCACACCAGGGTGCTGCATTTCTACTGGCCTTTGTTTCTAGTGAGAAGGGAAGGGGTGGGGTTGGAGTATATAAGAGGGCTCTATGCAGTGCAAGAAGACTTCTGCCATCTTGTTTCTCGATGCCTGTCTATCTCTTTCCTGTTCCCTCCACTTCCTCTAGGGCAAAGCACTTTGGGTATGATGTCCGAAGGGCAAAGTCCACTTCTTTTGTATCACTAAGGCAGGCTAGCTTTAGTCAAATCACCTGCATGCTTTTGCCTTTAAAAGAGGGAGTCTCCCACCTCATCTTGAAATCATCTTTTGAAACATCTTGAAATCATCTTTTGGACTCCAACATTTCAAGATGATTTCATTGGACCTCTGTTCAGAGAGTAGATCTTTTCAAAGTCCTCTGCAAGTACAGTGAAAAATGAATGTCTGAGGCAGAGGGATACTCTGTCCTCTAACCATCCCCAGGGACCAGTGTGGGTAAACTGCTGCTGCAACAAACACCTGTCTCTCAGCCAGCTACAGCGGTACCAAGGAACTCTCTGTGTTGAAGAGCCCCTGCAATTATGTGCTAGCAACCTCATGTTTGGGAGCACAAGAAAAACACCCACCTTGCCTCTAACCCCTGGATTGGGACTCACAGCACTGGGAGAGCCAAGACAGATTCGATATTAGTATTTTAACTGCATTCAACCCACCAAGACCTCCCACTGCTGCCTTTTGCAATCTCCTGATCTTCAAATCACGCAAACGGCTGCAAGAACTCTGGTTTGGTGTCAACGAACTGCCAAGAATTTCCAGTAGCTTCTATAACTGCCCCTTTGGTCCAGATCTTGTCCCTAGAGACTGGCTCGGTCACCAGTTCCCATTTTGCATCTAAGAAACATATCTCTTTTTGAGAACATTGTGTTTTTTACTTGTCTTACACCCCTGATGCATTACTCAGAGTGCTGCATTGTGCTATCCATTCCCATTCTATGCTCTTTCCTTGGGGTGGCCTCTGTTTCGCCATTCTTGTCAGAAAGCTGTCTTTGTCTTAACTGCCTGTATTTCAGGATAATGCTATCTGTAACTTGATTCACGCTGTGCGATTTGAATCAGAGCTCTTTCTGAATCTCTGCACGCACTGCTAGCTTCACAGAATTACAGTTCCCATAGGATCTGTAGTTCTGCGTTGCCCTCATATTCCCGAACCCGGCTCGAACGCGCCTGCACACATGGGTCAAGCCAGTCAGCGTCAGTCTCATATAAGGCTATGCTTTAGTTTAGCTTCTAACTGCCTATTTCCCCATATTGTGTGTTTTCATTCTGTGTATTTTTAACTTTTCCTTTTAACTTTGCCTTTGCCTTTTAACTCGTAATTCACTATATTTTAACTGCCTTTTAGCTTCTGTTTCGCCAGTGTTGTCAGAAAGCTGTCTTTGTCTTGACTGCCTGTATTTCAGGATAATGCTATCTGTAACTTGATTCACGCTGTGCGATTTGAATCATAGCTCTTTCTGAGTCTCTGCACGCACTACTAGCTACACAGAACTACAGTTCCCATAGGATCTCTAGTTCTGCGTTGCCCTCATATTCCCGACCCCGGCGCGAACACGCCTGCGCACACAAGTTAAGCCAGTCAGCATCAGTCCGGGTCAGGCTGCGTTGCTGTACCTCCTGGATTCTTGGGACCATGGGAATACATTAGGTCTGTGCTGCCCTGGACGCAGCTAAAGGTACGCTAAGTAAACACCAGGTCGTAACTGACCATATTTGCATGAAAACTAATTTACTGAAAACGGCATTAGCCGATATAATCAAACTGCTTGTATTGTAAGATACTTGTGAACAGACTACTACATTGCGTGCTCACAAGCCTGACCCTGTTATTGCCCCCCAACACAGCGCATCAGCCACTGACCTATTCACCAGTCCTGCCCTTGATAATATATCCATCATTAACGCTTCACACATACCTGACACCTCCATGGCTACTGATAATAGGCCTTCATTGAAATAAGAACATATCTCTAATTTTGTACCCAACAAACCCCTCTCACATCACACCTCCATTAAATTTCTTCTTATACATTCTAGATCCCTAGTTAAATATGCCTTAGAGATTGCCACACACATCGAAGCATACAATATAGATGTGTGTGCTATCTCTGAAACTTGGGCTCATACAGCAGCAGGTCCTTCCCTTAACCTGGCTATCCCACTAGGCTATGGAATGATTAGAAGTGACAGAAAAGATGGTAGGGGAGGGGACATTGCTTTCATATAACTGCTAGCCTTTAACATATGGGAAAGCAGGGAATTTGTGATGGAAGGAGTTGACTCCCTCAGCATTAAAACTAGCCTGGACGCGGAGAGTACCCTGAATATGCTCCTTATATATAAACCACCCAATATATCCGCAGACCTTGTGAAAATCCTTCCTACTTTTCTGCTCTCCTCTCTCAAAGCAAACACAAAATATCTACTTATGGGAGATTTCAACTTGTGGTTTAACCATAAGGATGATAAGATCACCCTCGAACTACAAGACGCCCTGCTTGAAATGGGTTTTACACAACTTATTCAAGAGCCCACACATAGCATGGGCCATACCCTAGATTCGATAGCTGGACATGCAATTAATATTAATGACATATTAGTATCACCCTGTCCGTGGTCGGATCACTTCTTTGTGAACTTTGGCATCACGGTGGATACCCCTATTAAACCTAAATGCCAAAATAAAACAGAAACATTGTATCGGAACCTAAAAAATATCACTATGAGTAAACTTGAACCATTACTTAAGACGCTGCCCAGGCATCCTAAAACAAACACACCGGAGGATTTAGCAAAGGATTTAGCAAAACTGATTTCTGCCAACTTAGAAATCACAGCTAACATCTTGGCCCCCATTAAAAAGAAGACGGCAAAGCCTGATCTCAAATGTAATCCATGGTTTACCCCAGAGCTTCAATCCCTGAAGTCGCTAACCCTTAAATCCTACCACACATGGAAGACATGTAACACATCCCTGCTCCTCAGTAAATATAAAGTCCCTGCTTCCACCTATAAAGTGGCCATTATCAAGGCTAAACGTAATTTCTTTAATAACAGGATGCAAAATGCTCAACACGACACAAAAGAACTCTTCTGTATATTGAAAGAACAAGAAAGAACCAATCATATAACCCCAGAGAGATCTATCACAGATGATGGGCCTCATTACGAGTTTGGAGGTAGCCATGCCGCTATTTGCAAACTCAGGTCTGGGTCCGTGTTCCTTGAATGAGCAGTTACCGGGCCATTCCAAACTTGGAGGACCCAGTAATTCCTCATTCAATTTACCCATCCCCATTCCCATTTGAGCCCCCATAGGGCTCAATGAGAATGGGGAGGGAGCTAACAACGGGCCCATTAATAACAGGCCCGTTGTTAGTTCCCTGGTCCACTCGCAGGACCCGCAAAGGACGTCTGGTCTGACCATTCGTCCAGAGCGGGTCCCATGAGGGAACCTCGTCATAGGGAGGAATGGCTTTAATGTCACCGGCACCATTACCAGCGCCGTTAAACCCATTCTGCCAGGGTCATAATGAGGCCCGATGTCTCTTGGTGTAATGTAATGCAACAAGCCATGCATAAGAAACTGGACACTATTAAGGAATACATCATGGAAAAAATCAATGATTTAAAATGTAACGAGATCAAACCCGCAGACTGGTCCTTTCAAAGATCTCTGCTAATTCCTATATTAAACGTATCCCCTGTCACGGAAAAGGAATTAGAAATCATTATCAATAAACTTAAGCCCACCAAATGCAAGAACGACATCTACACCACCATGCTGATTAAAACATGTGCCCCTTCCCTAATCACCTGTGCTTGTAAATTTGTTAATGCCTCCATATTCTCTGGCACGGTTCCACAGGATCTTAAGAAGGCCTGGGTCATGCCTATTTTAAAAAAAACCTGGCCTTTCAGTCAATGTGCCAAATAACTATTGGCCTATTACTAATAAAGTATTTCTCCTAAATATTCTTGATCGTGCAGCTTACATACAAATTGCAGACCATCTAAAGAAATATCCTGTCCTAAATGACCACCAGTCTGGGTTCCGGGTTGGTTTTTCTATGGAGACCGCTCTTTTGGAACTCAAGTCTAAGCTAATGTCCCGCATGGATCGTAATGAGGCCTCACTACTTATGTTACTTCAATTTTCTGCAGCCTTCGACCTGGTGGATCATGCGATCATGGCCACCAGGTTGTACAAAGTCGCAAACTTTTCCCCCCTTGCATCTAAATGGGTTTCATCATTTATCAATAACAGTGATAGCAAGGTCTTCTGCTGCATGGCGGAATCTGAACGCACCACGATCACCTGCGGAGTGCCTCAGGGAGCCTGCACTTCCCCTTGCTTCTACAACATTTTCACAGCCCCATTATTTGCACTGCTTGACCATGAGAACGTAATATTCACTAACTACGTGGATGACACTCAATGTGTCATCCCGCTATCTGGCTCACATAGCTTAGATGAACTTGCCATCAGAAAAGTCTTGGACATAATTGAAACTTGGATGTCCACAATAAGTTGGCCCTGAATAAATCTAAGACTGAGCTCCTTGTTATAGGTTCCTCACATATACTAAATAAACTTGGGCCATGCTACGATAGCTTTCAGCTGGGAGAAGATACTATCACGCCACTTAAAAAGGTGAAAACACTGGGGGTGACTTTTGACCAACGTCTGACTATGAAGCAACACGTCAGCAGTCTGGTATCATCATGAACCTATTACATCAAACTTTTAGCGCACCTAAGGCCCCTTATATCTCAAGACAATGCAGAGACCATTGCTAAAGCGATAATAGGATAAAAAATTGATTACTGCTCAAGCCTCCTAATGGGACTAAATAAGACTTACTGCAACAAATTGCAAGTGTGTCAAAATGGAGCGGTCAGAACTGTCATGAAACTTAAACATAGAGACCATGTCACGACCGCAAGACGTGCTCTCCATTGGCTGCCTTTTGAGTACAGAATTTTGTTCAGGACTCTAACTGTAGTACAAAAATGCAGACAAGGCATCATGCCTGACTACTTACAACAGGTCCTTACTACGAGAACTAATACCAGATCACTTAGATCGAATAACCAGCACTTGTTACTTGTGCCGAAATGCTGAATTGCTAAAGTGGCCAATTCAGCCTTCTTCTCCATTGGGCCCAAGGTCTGGAATGCTCACCCAGTGGAAATGAGATGCATTGAGTCACTTGAGATTTTTAAGAAAAGGTTCAATACTCACATTTTTAATTAGTTTATTTATAGATTTTATCCAATGATTGTATCTTTCTTTTTTGCACCCTATTTTGTATTTTATATGGTCTCTGTTATTCGTTGTCTATGTCTTATAGCGCCCTCACGCATAAGGGTCCATGGCCGCGCTATATAAATGTAATAAAGTAAAGTAAAGAGTAGTGCTTTTCTATTTGTTTATTTTGCAGGTGGCATGTTTTATTAAAGTATGTATATTTTTATAGAACCTTGATTGGATATTGCCTTTATTTTGGACTGTTATTCTTTGCTGTTTGGGTTGCTGCTGAACCACATTCACATCCCTCTTGAGAGCACAACCTTCCCTCAGCCCATTTTACCATAAAAGGTAAAGGAGGCATATCTCATAACTGTTCCTGTTTTACATTTATGATTGTGCATGCACTCAGTTTGTAACAGTGTGAGGGTTAAGTGGGTTAGCCCTCACTCATCCTTGTATTCCTACAGGGGAGAAGCCAATCAATCGCAGGCAAACACCTAGAAGACGAAAGCAGGCTACAGGGGCAGTAGATAAACTGGGTTTAGAAGGGGAGTGGGGAAAGGAGGGAACTACTGAGGGGTAGAATAATGAAGAGTGGAGTGAAAATGAATTGGCAAGAGGTTTTTTGAAGAGTAGGCTTTTCTGGTATTTCCTGAAGTGTAGGTTGGAGGGGCAGTTGTATCTGGGTTGTTAACTTGTTTTGGAGACAGGGTGAATAACAGGAATAGGCCTGTTACCTGTTTTTTCCACCTTGCAGTTCTTTGTTACAGCTTGGCAGTGTAGTGGCTTCTGGTCGTGCAATGGCCTCTAAAGATGGTTCGTTGTTCAGCAAAGCAGGGTGGTGTTTTCCTATTGATGACTTTGTAGTTGATAATGGCTACCTTGCACATGATGCATCATCTGTCCATCTACTTGAGGATGTAAGTGAGATGACTAAATTGTATTAGGCCTGTGTTGAGGCGTCCTGCAGCATTCTGGATGGCTTTCAGAGGGTTCAAGGTGGCATCTGGGACTGCTTTGAGTTGAGTGTTGCCATTGTCGTGGGGGGACATGTTTAGAGCTGGTAATCTGCAACTTAGGTCTTCTATGCAATGTGTTTTTAGAATGAAAGGTCAAGAAATGTTGTACTCGGTGAGAGTTGAGGCCTGAATCCATTAAGCTTCATGTCAATCAGCCAATCCTGGAGTTTGGCATACTTGGTGGGGTTTCTAGGTTATGCTTCAGGTAGGCGATTGTCAATCAGGCTTGGGTGATGGACAAACAGTGCTTTAGTCAATGGTTGTCATCAATGCAATGGATCCTTAGGTACAATTGTGTGTCATCTGCATATTGGTGCTTTTTGATTTAATTTAATGTATGTGTAACATGCTGGAACAAGGCCCAAGGGCATAGAAGCACAGACAGGACAAACAACACACAGAATAAAGAATAGCATCAGGGCACAGAATTGGAGGAGAGGAGAGAACAACAAATTATTCAAATAGAAAGGTCTTGAGTGTGTGCTTGAAGGATGCCAGTGAAGGGAAGGACCTGACGTCAGGGGGCAATGCATTCCAGAGGCGGGGAGCAGTCATAGGAAAGCAGACTTCTAGAACAAGTGACAGTTTAGCTTTGGGGGTTACCAGCAGGTCAGAATTGTTGGATCTCAGAGTGCGCCTGACAGGGAGCCATTCAAGCAGAGATGACAGATAAACCGGACTCTTTCTAAAAAGACAATTGTGGACAATACAAAGTGTGCAGAACACAATGTGTTTCCTGATTGGGAGCCAGTGTAAAGGTTTCCTGGCAGATGATAAATGATCATGTCTCTGCAGCCCACAAACAACGCGGACAGTATTGCTCTGGACCACCTGGATATGATCATGTTCTCGTGGTCCCAGCTCCTGCAAGAGACTCAAGCAAAAGTCCAGGCGTGACCCAATAACAACCCAAGCTACCATAGCACAGCTATTTGGCTGAAGGAAAGGAAGAATGAGGACTAGAATATTTAGCTGGTTAGATGACCATGAGACTAGGTGATTCACATGAGCTTTCATATTTAGCTCTTGATCCAATATAACACCTAAAGTTGTAACTATAGGTAAGGTTTTAAGTGGGCAGTCTGCCACTTTAAAAGTTTTGTAAAGAGTGTCAAGTTTGCTAAGCCTGTGAGAAGTACCCACAATCATTTTTTCAGTTTTAGCATTGTTCAGGGCAAGTCCGTTCGAGAACATCCAGCTATGTATATAGCTGTAGATGTTATTGATTGTCTATGTATCGTTAACATAGTCACCTGTGAGGGGGATAAGACACTGGGTGTCATCAGCGTAATTGGCATAAATCACTCCCTTAGCATCCAGCATTTCAATTAGAGACAGGGTGAAGATGTTGAAAAGCATCGGTGATACACACAATCCCTGTGGAACGCCATAGGGCAGTATGAAACCTTCCTCTACCGCCTCCTCACCATACACTCTGGCTGTACAAACCAAAACAACATGACCCAGCCTGCCGCTTCCACAGCAAAGGTGGTAGAATCTTGTAACCTAGCTACTAACATGGCGTGATCAACCAGATCAAATGCTGCAGTCAGGTCCAGACGCATCAAAAGGCTGGTCTGACCATTATCAGGATGTTTAAAGATGTTTGTCTTCAGGTCCAATAAGGTGGACTCTGTGATGTGATGACCTCTGAATCCCAAATGTTTAGGGACTAAAATATTCCTACTATTCAGAAAGTCCTGGATTTGTTGGTGGCCAATTTTGTCCAGGATCTTTAGCAGGAAAGGTGTGTTAGTTATCGGGCAATTGACAAGTTTGGCGATCATGGGAGTCAGAAGACTGGCAGTGTTGATGTCAATGTTAGTGAGAAGTACCTCCAGAGTTTCCATGTGGAGTTTCAAGACGACAGCGAAAAGGATGGAGTTTTGTGGAACTCTGTAGGTTACCTGGCAGCATTGGGTTCTTTGTGTGACCACTTGGACAAGTTGGTCTCTCTTGGAGGGTTATGAAGCAAACCACTGCAGGAGTGTCCAGTAGAGTCCCATGCATGTTGAAGAAGGCTTGATGTTCAATGGTATTGAAGAAGCAGAGAGGTTGGGGAGGATGACTAAGGTGGATCCCCTTTGTCCAGGATTAAATACATCTTCTAGAATATGACCTCACCCAGGGCTCTCAAAACCGTTGGCTAACAATGGCCAAGACTGCCTCTTTGGAATTGACTGCTGGAATATCCTTCAACCACTCAAGTCTCACACGTTGTTCCTTAGGCAAATGCAGTTTGGAACAGGGTACATCCCGTAGCTGTATGCCAGCCAGCTCATCATCCTATAACCTCACAGATTGCATTCTCCATTCTCTCATTTATGCGTGTTGCTACATGAGATGTAAAAACCTTTAGCTTCTCTAGTTACCAAAGCCCAAAAACCCCATACATCCTTTCAGTTGAAGTTATGCAAAAGCTTAATCCATGCTTCTTCTTTAGCTTGTACATTTTTCTTAGCCATTAGCTTCTTTAAGGCATTCCTAAGGGATATAAACTCAGTGTTTTGTTCTTCCTGAGCATTAAGAGAACGTTCAAGGGAATGCACCAAATCAGTTTCAGCAAACTTGCATTCTTGGTCAAGCCAGGCACGATGGCTAGACAATGGACCAGACACGTGCTGTTTCCTTGTTTGAGATCTGGGAGCCAATGCATGGCCATGTACATTTTGGTGGAACCCAGGGGTATTCACTGTGACCTCAGAGTCCGACAGGTCCCCCAAAACATATTCCATCTTACCGAAGGCCTCCTGAACGACCAATGGAAAACAATATTCAGGTTATCTTTCGATCACTTAAAGTAATGTTTGCACCCAGACACCCTCAGCTCACCATCAAGGGTACGAGGCTCACTGATCATACACAATGGGCCTCATTACGAGGAATGTGGCCGCGGAATGAACAGTGCCGGTAAGGGACCGGCACCATTTATCCTGGGCCACCACATTATGAGGTCTCCTTGCGGGTGCCGCTAAGGATGTCTGGTCAGACCAGAGATCCTTAGCGGCACGCGCGAGCAGACCAGGATGCTAACATCGGGCCTGTCATTAACGGGCCCATTGTTAGCATTCTCCCCATTCCCATTGAGCCCTATGGGGGCTCAAATGGGAATGGAGATGTACCGTGTCCGGGTCCCGAGAATGGGAATTACCGGGCCCGCCAAAGTCGGCATGGCCCGGTAATTCCCTATTTTCGGGACCCGGTACCCGGTACCCGGTTTGGTGGTAGCCATGCAGCTAAAAACGGCATGGCTACCTCCAAACTCATAATGAGGCCCAATGATTTTGTCGTGATGATAGCCAATGAGTCATGATCCTTTTCTTCTGTGAAATAGATAACCATGACAATTACTGTTGCCAATGAATAGCATATAAACAAAAAATAAAACAGTAATCAGTAAGCTTCTTGCTTTGACAGGCCTAAAAAGTGAAACAAGCTGGGAAATCAGCCTTGGTATTACCAAACAAAACTCTACGATGGTACCCCTCTTATGGTCACCCACCTTCCTTAACTTTATGGAAAAGTTGGTTATCATAGGAATTCCCCTTAGTGTCATCAATGGGAAATATGACCTGGTTCGGAGGGCACCTGACCAGTGTCTAATTGTTCCAGCTGGTCCTCCGATCAGTGTAAAACACACGCAGAAGCCTACAACGAAGGCACAGGGACATTGAAAAAGAGCAATAGTTAAATACATTTGCACTGACACGGTGTAATTGAAGGCGAGAGAAGAATGCACCATGGCATGCATAAACAATGGCTCGGCACACACAGTATGCTATATGGACTGAGAAAAAAAAATATGTGGTGAAATCATTGTGAGAAAAGACAGTCCAGACAAATTGGGACAGACACAATACTGCAAGAATGAAGTAAAGTAAGCCTACAGTTCACAACGAGGGGCAAAGACCTAACATGGATAATATTGTGAAGGCAAAGGCATAAATGCAAGAGAAGGAAACAACGGAGTGGAACATAGGAGATGGATCATTTCAAGCGGATGTGTGTTAGTAAGTGGCAATGAGGAAGGGGCCTGCAAAGCGGGGATGAAGCAGTGAACACATGGGAGGAGGTGGAGGGATCTCTCCAGATAGCAGAATATATGTGTGGAAAGCGAGGTGGCAGGGCGTTTCGGGAACAGGAAATCACAATCCATTTTTTGCAATGAGTAACTGGCAAAATCAGCATGTGGGAATGCCTTAGAACCGGTGTCTGCAACCTGCGGGTCTTCAGATGTTTTCAACTATGACTCCAATGATCACTTACTATTTCTGATGCCTCACGCCGGCTAGGGCTGGTGGAAGTTGTGGTTCAAAACATTGCACAGCCAAAGGTTGCAGACTCCTCCCTTTGAAGAACCATAGGTGACTATCTCAGCATTGCATAAACATAAATGGAAAAGTTTTTGATTAACCAACACGTTTTACTTGACGACAAGGCACATCACCTTTGATGACAAGGCACATCACCATAGGAGAGGCAGCACTAATCAGTGACACATCAGTTGCCCATGTGCCCAAAACCCAAGCCAACAACCCTCACTTAGATCTTCTTTTATGGTACATTTGCAAGAGGTGCTGCTGAAGTTTAGGATCAACATTCACAATTTACAACATTTTGAAGGGATAAAGAACACAACAGGCCTCATTAATAGTTCAGCGGTACAGGAATAACGGGGCAGTTATTCTGTTACTGTCACTTTTTTGGTGGTAATGGAATTTATCGCCAGTTGAATTTGGAGGCAAAGTGGATGGTTTAGCTCCAGCAACAAGAACAAGGGCTAAATAAAGTTCAGATCATATCAAAAATATTTAATTCTAATTCTACACAAATGAACCATAGCATTTTATTAGAATAACATAAAATAGAAGTTGAAAAATGCTCAAGTCAAAATCGTATGGTCACAATCTCAGTCTTCATTTTTGTCAAAAGTATCGTATTGGCAGAATAAAATATAAAGCACAACATGTGTTAGACAGATCTCACATTGAATATTGTATTGTACTTATTTTGTATTGTATCTTATATATATATATATATATATATATATATATATATATATATATATATATATATATATATATATATATATATATATATATAGTGCCTTTTACCATTATTAAAGTCTTAAAGCGCTGATACATGGTAAAATGTATGCCAGTGACACCACTTCCATTACATTTTTCAGTGCCAGGTAGAATCCGTGGTAGACAAATATGCAAGAAGGTGAGGCACTCTGAGAAACTGACACGTTTATTGTTGGTTTCTTTCCAGGGTGGGAGGCAATCAGGTGATCTCAGTGTAGGTCAGTGAAAACAAATTGCTTCAGTTTCTAATGTTTTCTGTCAGGTAGAAAGAGCAGGTGCATGCATTTTTGTTTAACATGCTGTGTTCTACACAACCCTGCTCTATGCGCGATTGGTGAAAAACAACATTAAACCAACGTAGCCAGTAAATATCATGTACATGCTGATTTGAAATTACCTTTCCTTTAGCAAGTGTGTTCTCGCTCATGCACAATTAAACAACGTATATATTTGGTTACAGCTATTTATGTCTATAATTGGATGACATTAGTTTTACATTTGCTATTTCATCAACAAATCTGTCTAGTAACTGTGGAATACATTATGGCTGTTCTTGATGGTTCCTCAAACATGCCAGTTAGACAGTGGCAGGTTTGTTTCTGTGCATATAACATGCACAAACCACTGGGCTAAGTAATCTAATTTGAGCAAAATGATCAACATGCGTTCTTACATACAAAGAAGGGCCTCATTCCGAGTTTGGCGGTAAATAAGTGGTTGGTGGTAATTGCATTCCTGACAGCTTTTTTGATGGAATTACTGCTATTTCTACCACTCTGCTGAATCCTGAGTTTAGTGCTGATGTTGAGGATTTACGTATTGCATCATGCTGGAGGTAAATTCTCCACTTTAACGCCAAAAATCTGTGGAATGAACGCAGCAGAATTAGCGCTTGCAGCAATTCCACCAAAATCCCCATGGAGTCCTGTGGAAATAGGGACTAACACCACTTTACCACCACTTGTTATCCCGGGGTTCACCCATGGGACGAAATGGCGTTAACCCATTGATTGCTTGTAAAACCTGCTAGTCGAAAAGTTAGGATTATTTTAGAATTATTTTAAGACTGCAAGTGGAAGCCGCGATTTATTGCTGCTCGATAGCCTTAGCCTCAGATATCCAGTTTTAACCTTTTCAATAGAAGAATTGTTTAATATATTTTTAGGCAGAATTGTGTGTGAAGTAGATCTGTTTTTTACTTCATTAGTAAAGTCGTACCAGAATTAGCGGCGTTAGTGAGCTGAATCGCGTGCTGCGCCCATTGTAGGAGTGCCTGATACGAGGGAACTACAATTCCCATACTCTTTGTAGTTCTTTGCAGTATTTAGAATCACGTCAGGCGCGTCAGCGCGTAGAAGCCGGTTTGCTCCGGTTCGCTACGGAAGCAGGGAGAAGGGCCATCCTCTTTGCAGTTCACTGTAAGTAACCAACATGGGGATTAAAGAAGCGCTAGAAGCTATTAGAATTGCGAGAGAAAAGATAGACTCTAGTGGTTATCTTAAAACCCGACCTCAAATGATCACACGAGCATTCCAAACGCCAGTTCTTTATACCGCCCCTTCATGTCCCTTGCCTTCAGAGAAATCATCTAGTGAACATGACAGGGCTAACCTCGCCCTATTTAATACTTCTCAAGGTTGTCATCAGAATCCTCCTCCTATGCTGGCCCCTGATTCTTGTAAATTGCTGTCTAAAACAACCTTACAGATAGAGGCTGCCATTACATCTCAAACACTGTCAATTGCTTTGCCAGATACCCCACTGGATATATCTAGCTCAGAAACTAAAGAGGACAGAGCATGCACTATGCAACTAAATGTCCATAAGAATATGGAGACACCCAACACCCCTCTAGCTGTGGGCCCAACAACAATAACTGATAACCAGTAGGTCAGCCTCAACGCTAACACCCCAACATGCTTTCTTAAATACTTGTTACTTAATACAAGGTCACTTCTAAAACATGCCACAGAAGTGGCCTCAATTATAGAAGAACATGATCTTGATATTTGTGCATTGACAGAAACGTGGAGTCATGAAGCGGCAGACCCCACATTGTCACTTGCTATCCCTGAAGGATACTATATGATTAGACGAGATAGAACCCAGGGACGGGGGGGGGTGGCGTTTATCATTAAAAATTCCTTGAAAACCTGGGAAACTAAAATCGATTCTATTCCAGGCTCAGAAATTCTATGCATTAAAATTGCCATCAGTGCAGAAACAACTCTAAATGTTCTTTTACTTTATGGAGCTCCCACAGTGGATCCCACCTTTCCCACATCCTTAAATGGCTTACTACTTTCTCTTTTGAAACCTAACACGAAATTGGTCTTGCTAGGAGATTTTAACCTTTGGCTGGGTAGCGATTTGGATACCACAGCAAAGTTAATGGAGAATACCCTTGATGCCTTGAGCTTTATCCATCATGTCAGAACTGCTACACATTCCAAGGGTCATACTCTGGATTGGATCTCCACGCTTAATGTTTCCGTAACCAATGTAGATGTGCAACCTTGTCCTTGGTCGGACCATGTTAGTATTGGCTTCCAGTCCAGGGTGGAATCCTTTAGGATCAAATCTTCCCACCCAAAAGTTTCCATCACTAGTAGGAACCGAAAATATTTGAATAAAGAGACGCTACATCCTTGGGCTCAATCTCTGAACACCGACATAGGCAAATTAGGAGATCTAGACGCTATGTCGGATAGGTTCATAAATTCTTTTAAAACAGTAACCAATAAGCTTGCCCCCATCAAAAATAAAACGAAGAAAACTGACCATAATAATAATTGGTTCTCTAAAGAGCTATCAGAATTAAAAACTAAGAAAAATAAACTTTATCACACTTGGAGAAAGGATAAATCCGATAGTAATTTGAAAATGTACAAAAGTAGTGCTGTTCATTTAAAAAAAGAGGTTATAACAGCCAAAAAGGAGATACTAAATGAGAGGATCATTAATGCCAAATCAGACTGTAAGGAATTATTTAAAATATTAAAAGAAGAAACACACGTGCCAGGACCCACACCAGCCCCGATTATTAAGAATAGGGCTTGGTGCACAGAAATTCAGTCAGCAATGTCGACTAAATTGAATAAGATTAGAGAAACTATACAGATTAAAAAAGGTTCTCTGAACATATTAGATCAGCAGGAGAAGATCACACACCTCCGAGTTTAAGACAAAAATCAACCTTTATTCAGATTTTTGCCTATATCTGAAGAGGAATTGGCAAAAACTATCAGTCAATTTAAGAGCACAAGTTGTAAAGGCGATCCATGCTCTGCAATTATAATTAAGGAATGCCTGCCCACCCTAATACCAGCTCTCACAAAATGTGTCAATGCTTCATTTGAGTCGAAGGTAGTGCCTGCTAATCTGACAAATGCATGGATTACACCTCTACTAAAAAAGTCTAATCTCTGCCCACTTACCCCATCGAACTATAGGCCCATTACTAACACCGCCTTTCTTTTGAAAATACTGGATCGGGTGGCATATAATAAGATCTCCACATTCCTGGAACAGAATCAAATTCTGCATAATTATCAATCAGGATTCCGCGCCAATCATGGCACGGAAACAGCACTCCTAGCCCTTAAATCCCATCTTATTCAGGGCATGGATAAGGGTCAGATTGCCTTACTGATGATCTTGGATCTTTCGGCGGCTTTTGACCTGGTGAACCATTAGATCTTGTCCACCAGGCTAAGAGAAAATGCGTTCTTTTCTGAAGAGGCCATCCTTTGGATATCATCCTTTCTAAAGGATAGGCAAATTAGAGTTACCAGTGAATTGGCAGAAGCAGATCCAATGTTATTGTTGTTCGGAGTTCCACAGGGAGCTTGCGTGTCACCATGCTTCTATAACATCTTCATGATCCCCTTCTTTCAGATGCTGGAGGAGGAAGGGATCATGTTTGCCAACTACGCGGATGACACGCAATGCATCCTACCTATCTCAGGAACCTACCAAAAGGACGTAGCTCTCATTCATGCAATATACCTAAAAATTCAAGATTGGATGGTATCCAATGGCCTTGCCCTAAACAGTGCCAAAACTGAACTTCTGTTGGTGGGCTTGCCAAGTAAATTGGATAAATTAGGAGCAGAATATAAGAACATCAACCTGGACAATTGTGCTATCAAAATCTTGTCCAAAGTTAAGACCTTGGTCGTATGCCTGGATAGACACCTAAATATGAAGGCTCAGGTGAACAGTCTTGTTTCATCAGCCTCATATTTCCACAAACTTTTTCGCCATCTTCGTCCATTTATTTCTGAAAACAATTCAGAATCATTGGCTAGAGCCATCATTGGATCAAAATTAGATTATGGATGCAGTCTTTTGGTGGGTATCCCCCAGACTGAGATTCATCGTCTTCAGGTGATTCAAAATGGGGCTGTGAGAGTAGTTAAAGGCTTAAGTAAGAGAGATCATGTATCAGAGGCCAGAAGGAGCCTTCATTGGCTGCCGGTTAGAGAAAGAATTCAGTTTAGACTTCTGCTCATTACTCAGAAATGCATTGTAGGTCCAATGCCATCATATCTGAAGGAAGCTATAATCGTGAAGGACAAGGGAAGGTCACTGAGATCAGATCATTCTAATACACTCAGTGTTCCCCGGCATAAGACCAACAAAACAAGGCAGGGGTCTTTTGAAGTTGCAGCACCCATTGCTTGGAATGCCCTTCCATCCTCAATAAGAACGTTGGTCTCAACAGAACTCTTTAAAAAGAAATTGAAAACATTGCTTTTCGCATAAACCCGCCCAGAGGGACAATGGACAGACAATAGTTTAGCTGTTGTGTGGCCTGTTTTATGTTTGTATGTCTGCGCCCATCAGCCTTTGGGTACCAGGTGCGCATTACAAATGACATAACATAACATAACATTTTGGTGGCAAATCAGCAGAAATACCACCAAATTACTGCCAAACTCGGAATGAGGACAGTCTTCAAACTATATTTGCAGAACATAAGAGGGGACAAAAACATGGAGGCCGTGTTTTTGTCATTCAGATTTGTTAAAATCAGCACAAATAAGATCTATCTCAGCCCCCTACCCCTCTTGCCCTCTCCCTTTATCTCTCTGCAGGCCTGGGAAGACAGTCCTTCATCTCTGTCTGTTCCCTTTCCATCTTTCTGCTCCTAATGATGTGCTCAAATTGCCGAAACAGGTACCAGTTTCAATATTATTAGGATGAAATGCTACGTCCTTATGGGCTTTTGCCCGAGACTGATCCAAGCATGCACAGATCTCTACATTAAGATGCAGCAACCAATTGAGCTATCTTACATTTTGCTAAGGTAGCCAACCAAGTTAAGCAGTTGGTTCTAACAATTGTATGCAACCCACAAACGCAGATCGAAATTCTGGCAGTGGTTACTCAGACCTTCCATCTTCTGAGGTCGATAGGTTGGGTACCATTAAACTGGGTAATATTAACAGCTAGTAATTAGTAGGAGAAATCTGTCATGACACAACATATTAAATCATTGTGTGTTACTGTGATTCCAAGCTGTCACTTGTAACTTGCTTATGCATCTCTGCATTGTGCTCTCGTTGCACTGATCCATTTGTATGTCTCCTAATGATGATTTGACGCCCTGTCTTGGTTTGGCAAGATATGTCAACGAGCAATAAGCCTTGCTGCAAACATACAAAAGGTGACCACAGCATCAGACACAGATTAAGAATCCTAACACAACATAAATGCGTTCTCTTCTTATCTCGACCGCGGGAGGAGTGGTTGGGCATGGGATGGCTAGGCGGCAGCCAGAGTGAGTTTTGACTCTTACCAGGGGGTAGAGGGTGGACACTTCCTGTTGAAACCCAGTGAAAGGGAAAGGAAAGGGAAGGCTCTGGACTCCCAGCACTATCCTTCTCTTGAGAAGTGGCAGCTTGTTACATAGCCAGTCTGACTTAGAGGTAGGCACCCATCATGGAAATACCTAGAAGGTGCTTTCAGATTTCTAGATAGCTGTTAGAGAGCTAGTACATGACTGTTCACATGATAGCTTTGCTGTTGTGTTAATGTGTGCAGACTGAAAGTACCATGAGCTCTGAGAGCAGGTCTGTTTCTAGTTCTCATGTGACAAGACCATAGAGGCATGTGTACCCATGAGGGATCCTCACATGCCTCACATGCCTGTGGTCAGGGGGAGCTGTAATGGAGAGGCATTTATGCCCAGAAGCGAGCCTCACATGTCTGTGGTGCTAGGGTGCGCTAGGCGGACCAGCAATGTCTGTGTTGATTGTAGAGGTGTAGCATTCTGTTGCTAGATCTCTGTTGGGAGGGATATCCTAGCATCTCAAAGTGATTGTGATTCGCAGGTTGTGCCCTATTATGTACTATAAACAAATACATATTATTCAGCTGCCATGGGTGTTTGTGGCGTGGTTGGTATGCACATAGTGTCTTTGAGCATAGATGTTGAGAATGCAGGCGGTGAGCAACTCAGGGCTTCCATCCGGTGTGGCCATGTTGACGTCTTGGTACGGATGTCTCTTGGGTGACTTCTTGGTAGTGATGCCTTCTGGGTAGGGTACCTGTGAGGATATGTCCTGTGGCACACTCTTTCACTCTTTGAGTCTCTCTAATAGATACATTGTGTACTGTCTACAACAATAACCTGAGAATTGGCAGGGGAGGGGCAATGGGCTAATAGTTATGGGAGGCATAAACTTTAGGCTTAGAGAGTGGGCTACCGGAGATAAGCCGGTTAGATAGCTCAGCGAGTTGAGTGCTTGATGCTGTAATTTATATGTGATCTGTAGTTCATCGGTTTTAATCCCAACGAAGTTAACTCAGTCTATCATCCTTCTGAGGTCGCTAAATGAGTGCCAACTTTGGTTGGGAGGTTTCATGTATGTAAACATATTCTATGTACAGCGCTTAGGAATAAGCGCTATATAAAAAAACAAATCAATATCATACGGAAGCCCGAGGCCCACATTTCACCTTCCGTCGTATTGTGGTCAGCAGTTTGAGTACCATCTCAAACCTCACTCTAACTAGTTCAGGTACTGAGTTCAGAAGGCTGTATCTTTCCCCGTCGGGTATCACCTGTCGCGGAATGAACAGTGTTTTTCAGTCAATTGAAGCTGGGGCCAGAATTCCTTTGGGATAGTGGCACACTGTGTAGTAGTAGAAAAATAAACAGCTGGAAGTCTGACTCAGTATGACAACTCATTAGGTTTTACAACAAGCAGGATTTATGGACATAAGTTCAAAGATGAGCTCCTGAAATCTAGCCAAAAATATACGCCCTCAGGGTAGGTAAAAGACAACAGACGCATGATAGGCAGCAACAGCCTCTCAGCGCCACCCTGCCAATGTGACTAAACCCTGCTCTGGCAAGCCACCTGTTGAGATTAGGGGATTGAGCGACTCATTTTCAAAGCTCATTACATTTTTGGCCCAAATACTGAAGGGGCTTACCAAGGTGCCAAGAGTTTCTGTTCCTGGTTTATTGCCACCAGCTTTCATCCGACCTAATAAAAACCGACTGTAGCAGCATCGTAACACCAATTTGCATAATGTGGACTGCCAAAGATGGATTAAAAACAAGAATTTAAATTGAGTACATCTAAAGTGATATGAATATTTAGCATTGTGTTGCCATACATGATGTCAGTGTTTTATTCCAAGAAAATTGTATTACTGGTCCCTGACGATGCCTTGCCAATCCGGATAGAAGATTTATTGAACACAAGTGTTTTTATCCTATTTCTCCTGTCTCATCTTCCCAGTCGGTGTGTTCTTCCACCCATGTGTTCTCTCTCTGTTTAAGATAAAGGAGGGAGATCTGTTATATCCGGTTCTATGACATTTCATCGCCTGCAATTTCATCCCAAGCCATTTTAACGTGTACATTAAAAAATAAAAACACTCATTGTTTTTTTGGGGGGGGTATTTCACCCCCAAACTCCTAAAACCCCCTCCCACACTTAGTTCCCTACCTCCCAAACTCTTATCTGCCTTTTCCCACCCCCCCTAAAAAATTCAATGAGCATATCCATTGTAATATACATGTTAAAATGCCAGAGGATGACATTGCAGGCGATGAAAGGACGTTGTACCGTTATATCTTATCTTCCCTGTCTCATTTTCCCTGCCTGTGTGTGTATGGAGCCTTGGGTGTCTGCCCAATGGTCTATTGGAAGGTCCCCTGGGGGTTCTGCCCTGAGTGTTCCGTGTCTATCAGTTGATGAGTATGCACTGTTTCCTTGGGTAGGAACAGTGCATCTGCCTGATGAGGCAGTCATTTTTGTGATTTGAATAACATTGACAAACCTTTATTTGCATAGTTGAGGACTATAGCTGTCAAAACTAGCCAATGACCAGTGGGTGCTTTGGTAATATCATGGAACAGTTTTCCTGTATGCCACAGCGTAGAGAAATATGTTTTGGAATTGTTGTCAACTGGACACTATAGTTCCCGCAGTACAATAAACTGTTCTGTAATATACTGTATAATGAAACCCCGGATGATTGAACCTATGATACTTTCATTTGAGGTTCCACCTACCATGGCAAATTCTCAGGGTTAGGGCAAAGCCTGAAGCGCTGGACCAACTTGCCAGTATGCTCCAGTTGTGTACTAATATGGGCCCTTTTGATTACGTGTTCTGAAAAGAGAGAGGTACATGCACTCTAAAATCTAGCAGTTGGAATAGATTTCCTCAAAAGGATTTAACAACATGGGATTCTTTCCTTTTTAATTTCTGGGCCTAATTTATTAATTGCATTTTTAAAGCGCTCACATAGATCAGGGGCATTGAGGAGCTCTTACAGGAATATGTCTTAGTTGCATACTTATAACGTGCTTAATACCCAGAGGTTTCTAAGTGCGGACACGGGGACCAAACCTGTGTTGCTTTGTGTCAACTTGTTTCCAAGGCGAGCGCGTTGTCACTTGAGTTATCCTCCCGGGCCTAATTGTTGTCCCTGCCCACATCTTTGGGATCATGGAAAAAAGGGCTAGGATTCAACTATAGGAATGCAACAGCCTACACCATAAGTACTAGTTTGTGTGTCAAACACCTGGAAAAACACACTGTACCCTGTTTTTCATCAAAGAATAGCACCTGGAAACTGTGCATGGCAACACCCCCACAATCCACATCCTCCTGAAATTGTCCACTGCCTTTGGTATGGTGAACCACTACACTCTTCTCCAGAGCCTGAACCTCTCACTGTAAAACACAGCTCAGTTTTATACTGGATCCCCTCCTTTTCCCACAACAGATTATCTACAGCCAGGATGGGCAGCTACCGGTCTACAGACTCCTTCATCACCTGTGGGCACCTGATTTGCCAAATCTCAGTAAATTAGATATATTGTGCACATATGGGGTTCCCCAATGCCCTTAATAAAGCAGGAAGGTGATGTGCTTTTTGGAATACAAGAATTAATTCACACTCCATTTAAATTTTGAAATAGGCGCTTATCTGGCCCTTTTTACTATAACACAATAGCAAAATACAGATATAAATAAAGCAGAAATACTTCACTGTTAGCGTTCTTCTAAAATACCTCATCTCTGCCAAGCGCTTCACTGGAAACCCCAGTTTGGAATAGAGCCAATGGGTACAGGCTGAAGCAGCATATCAGTTTCTGTCAGCCCAGCCGAAGTACAATGAAGCGAGAGAGTGACTTGATTTTACTCTGTCTGTCTGATGAGTTTCACTCTAATGTCAATCTAGTATTTTTCCAGAGAAATTCACTATCAGTAAAATTCCACAGCTGCTTGGCCAGTGCAGCCATCAAAACTCACTGCTCTGTAAACAACTCCCGGTTTCTCATGAGAGCCGACAAGCCTTGCCTTCGGCTTCTAGTGGATTTCACAGCAAACTTGGTCTGAACACAAAAACAAGCTATCTTTTCACGGCTTCAGCAAACGCACACTATGCTCAGAAATTGGCTTTTATTTCAGTTGGAGTCAAATGTTCACTTGTGTTCCCAGTATGCATTGCACCTAGACTCCATGTAGGAATCAAAAAAGTTACATTTTTTAAATGCAACAAGTCCCACCCTTGGACATTTGACTTCCATAGCTCAATTGCACTAAATTAGGTTTTTGAAATCTATGCAGCATTATAACTGAGCTAGAAACACATTGCAAACAGCAACAAAATACAATTAAAATAATCAGAATAAAAAGAATGCAAGCTAGGACATATCATAGGGTCTCAGCAATATTTGGGGTCCACGTAAATAGCCAGTCCCACCAATTACCCGAATGCAAAGGTAACATGGTTAGTGCTAAACGTGTAATGGCACATAACCTTCCAGAAATGTTAGCAAGTATATATGTGAGAGTAACATTTCCACAAGAAAATAACCACCCTATTCGCAGTTGGCTCAGATGACTGGCGGCTACAATTGTATGATTACACTTCATGGTATTTGTCACGTTGGTACATGTGCTTGGGGCACGCACAGATACATAGTGTGAGGATAGCTCAGTAGCAACATGCTCACCCTGGAAGCAAGATGACACGAAGCAACACAGGTTCGATACTCAGGCCCTCTGGGTATTTAAGCGTGTTATAAAAATGCAACTAGGAGAACAACAATAAATTATGTAACAGCGCCTCGATGTCCCTGGGCTGTGTGAGTGCTTTAAAAATATAAAAAATAGTTTCTCTTCAAGCACAGTTTTGTTGATTTCTTTATTTAAAGTCAGTTGTTGACACTTACCAATCTCATTTGGCTTACAAGTCATCCAAAAACGAATATCTCAGTTGGCTATATTGCAGGTATGTAATTTGGACATATGTGTTCATTTGAAAAGGTTTGATGAACATCTTTGTCTTCCACTGATGAATCGTTTTAAAGTGCTTGAAAGATTTTTTTAATACTGGAACTGGTGTTGGCAATGCTACCAGACATGTCATCAGTAGGTCCATTCCTTTATGGACATACAATAGGCAGAAATAGGTGATGTTTAATATTTCCTTAGCCAAGTATTTCCGAATATTCTGTGTTTGAGCAAATTTCATTTGAGTAATTCGTATTTCCTTTCAAACCCGCTTCTTCGTGCATGCTGGGGCTGGTGTTTTGGCTGGGGCTGGTGTTTTGGCGTTGTCATAACGTGAATTATGAATCACATTCTCAATTTTCATCACTTGCACATTGGTCCTTTGCACAAATGTGGCATTTTGAATTGGCTTCTCCATTGTTTGATCTAATCCTTCCAAATGGGCACCATTTGTAATGACATTTACATTTACACCAGCCAGGCACATCCAGTACATAATCTGTAAAGCAAACCAGAAACAGGCATCAGTGTTGATAATTATTCTCTTAAATAAGATTTTACAGCAGGAACATATCACTTTTTCTTGCCAGGCTCCAAGCAGGGACGTTGTTTGGGGGTCACCAGAGGTCACACCTGCCACCCCGAGGTCTCCCTTGCTACCCCCGTGGTCTCCCCTGCTACACCTAAAACAAATTGAAAGTCCTGAGGCTGTGGCCAGTGCCATGTAGCTTTGTTTCTAGAGTGACTCTTTGTTTCTAGAGTGGCTGGCATTCTTATTCAGGCTTCTTAAAAGAAAACAGGGGGTTCCAACATTGTAACACTTTAAGCAGTGACCCTAAATAAGAAAGAAGAGGAATACCAAATAATGTGTCTTTCTGGAATCCTATACAATAATTGCTAGACTTGTCGTTTGAACCAGGGGATCTTGATGCCATGAGTCTGAGCGGATCTGGTTGGACGGGTTGGTATGTTACGTGTTAAGCTGTTGGACAAGTATTTGGGTGCCAAATTAGAAATCCACTTGGGGGTAAGAGACCGTGTTTTGAGTTTGATTCTTTGCTTGACGGCAAACCACTTCAGGTTGTATCTGGTTTCAGAGATATGTTGTGATTTTGAGATATTTAGAGCTGTCCTAATAGCGTCCTTTTGGATCATTTGCATCTGGGGACCAAGGGCGGCGGGTGTTGGCGACCCGCAGGGTGTTCCCTGCACCTTCTCCACACGGATTTGACCTGTTGCTTTGGCCACGCCCCCTCCTCCATTTAGGAAGGAGGATCTCCCGCCAGGGCCGAAGCCCGCCGGGGACCAAGGGCGGCGGGTGTTGGCGGCCCGCAGGGTGTTCCCTGCACCTTCTCCACACGGATTGGACCCGTTGCTTTGGCCATGCCCCCTCCTCCATTTAGGAAGCAGGATCTCCCACCAGGGCCGAAGCCCGCCGGGGACCAAGGGCAGTGGGTGTTGGCGGCCCGCAGGGTATTTGCGGATCCACAGGGTGGGCCTGGAAAGTTCACCTTCCCTTCAGGTGAGAGGGTGGGGCCGCAGCCTATTATCTCAACCGGGGTAGAGCCTGTAAAGTAACTGGACTCTGACTCCTGACCGAGAAGGACCCAGTATGAAGATGGGGAGCCCTCACCCCTCTCCCCCTTTTCTCCTTCGTTTCTTTGCAAGTCTGCCCTGTTCTCCAATATGGAACTCCACACCGAGACCCAGCCCAAATCCCAACGTAAGATCCTGGCAGTGCGAAGGAAGGGGCCAGAACATCCACTGAGCCGCCGCAGTGGCTACACCACTGTCCATTCCCCCGGCCCTGCAAGAGGCCTACCCTCTCTTGCCCCTGTCACTAATCATGCTCCTGGGGAGATTTTAAGCTACTCTGTTAACCTCAATAGGGTGGCCTACTCTCCAAAAAATGTGGTTCACCAATTCCGAGGGTCTGTCCCTTCTGTGGCGGGTGAGAAAGCATCCACCCCAGGAACCCCAGGAAACCAATATGGGGGGGAACCCTTAAGAATTCTGGCTAGCCTCCCTGTGCGGAGTTACGAAGGCAACCTTCCAAGTCTGCAACAGGAAGTCACTGCTTCTCAAGAAACCCTGCCTGCCCCCACTGGGATCCCAGATGCCCTGTCTCTGACCAACGCAGCTGGCATCGGCACATTGGGGGCTTGTGATGTGTCAGTTATCCCATTGGCACCTCTGGCACCTCTGGCACCTGTGTTTCCCCACTCACGCAGCTTGCCCCTTGTAAGTCCACATCTGTTCGCTGCTCTCCCGTCCACACTGGGATCTATTCTCGACTGCCCTATGCCAGCCACTGTTGCTGCCTCTTTGGACAAAGTGGACACGGAAACAGAAGGAGCAACATAAGATAAGCTTCCGTCCAGTTCCATCTGTAGCTCCTGGAGCGAGAACCTACTAGCAACAATCTCAGGGTCCAGTTCCTCTCTTCGCCTAACCCCCTTTAGGGCCCTCAAGTCTACCATCCACAGCAGTCATCCTTCCTCTGCCCCACTACCCAAGGAGGTGCATACTGTCGGAAGTTGCCCCTGCGAACAGGTGCTCTCCAAACTAGCAGTCATCAAAAAACTGCTTTTGGTACTGATTGATGCCCAAGGGAGGAGTGGGGAGGGGAAGGGTGGAGTGGACCCACTTGGGGAGTCTACCAGCATGTCTCATGTTGGTAAGGTATCCAAATGTCCACAGCAACCTTTGAACACAGCACCATGCGAAAGGACTACCCCTGCATTAATGAGTCTTACACGGGAGGACCAGTTGATGCACCCCACGCTGATAGGGGACACCCCACTGGTTACAATAAGCCAACTGTGCTGGTGGAGTGTCCCCAAGCTCCCTGATAACATGTAGGAGGTAATGAGTGCCCAGAGTGTGGGGTGCTTTGAGAACATTCAGATATCTAATTGCTAATTTAACTATAGCTGGTAAGCTAGATATAGCCTATAAAATAGCTCAGGGGGTTGAGCACTTGCTGCTGTGATGTATGTGTGTGATCTGCAGGTTGCAGGTTTGAATCCCGACAAGACCAACTCATCCTTCTGAGGTTAATAAATGAGTACCAATACAGGTTGGGTGATATTGTTTGTATATACTATATAACACGCTTAAGGGTAAGTGCTATATAATAACAAATCATTATCATTTGGCTTTGGACATCTGCTTGTTTTCACAGTAATTTGGTAATATGGGCATATACACACTGATATTAACAATAATTATGGTGAACCAGTCTTGTATGAAATATCACATTACAGTGATATTGTAACAATATTTTTCGTAGTGTACTTAGGAACAATGCTATGTGATGCTGCTTCCTGTTTTGTCAAGGGCTGAAAGGTTGCGTTCCATCGCTTCCCGTGATGTAACTTCCTATGGTGAAAACAGAGGCCAATGGTCATGGCTCCCCAGGCATTTTGGTGAAATGACGTCCCTGGCTCCATGACCAGAACTACTTGGTCTATGCCTGATGTGATTACATCTGCGGGTACAGGCGGGCTACTAGGCTTCTCTACCCACATCTTTGCACCCAGTACCATTTGGTATGATGAACCAAAACCACAAGTCCCCTGAGTAGTTAACACTGTAGGTGGCTCACTTTTTGATCATAGACAGTTTAACAGGTAGGGCAATCAATTGGTCTCCTAAATGAATAGGCAATATCTGATCTCCAGTGTTCATTCATCAAAATTGCTTTAATTTCCCCTTGATAGTCGGCATCTATCACTCCTCCCAGAACTTGGATGCCTTTCAAGGCGAATCCAGATCTAGGGGCAATTAATCCAATATGCTCCAAGGGAATATGTACTCCAATCCCTGTCTCAATGATTACTCTACGCCAAGGTTCTAGTCTAATTTCTTTCTGAGCATGCACATCTACTCCTGCAGATTCTGGAGTTTCTTGATAAGGAGCTAAAGCACCTGGAGTCAATTCCCAGTAAATCAGTGTTCCTGTAGCTAAGTGAGGTTGCATTTGCACAGTAGGCATCAACAGGTATGTCAATGGAGTTTCGCACTCCGCCACAGCGCAATTGTTTAAAATCTTGACTGCATCAAATACATGCTCACGCCAGCCAACCAGGCTCCCATTCCCTGACTTTTGTAATTGCTCCTTCAACAGTCCAGTCATTCTCTCTATTAGGTACACCCCTTTGGGATGGTAAGGGACATGGTATAGCCACTCAATATTTGTTTCTTGACAATGCTCCTGAATTAGTTTGCCTTTGAAATGTGTGCCATTGTTCCTCTGAATTTTCAAGGGCACTCCATAATGCAATATACTCTGGTCTAGCAATTTAATGATGTTTAATTGTGTGGCCCTCTTGCATGGCAACACCATCAGATATCTTGAAAATGTATCCACAATGGTAGATGCATATTGCCAGACTTTACTGATTGGCATAATATGCAAGTGGTTTCAACCCAGCAGTCCACCTAAGTCAATGCCTTGCGTGTGATGCCCAGCTGGAACCCTTATTCATATATTTTTATGTCTAAAGTTCTTTTATTTCTGAACGATGTACCCTTATATCACGCCCCTCTCTTTGAATCCCACTGGTCTCACTGAACCAAGAAGTAGGTTGTTTTGCAAAGTTAAAATATTTATTTTATGAATTGAACAATGTATATATCACACTTTTATGAATTTAAACAATATCTAGATATCACATGTATTAATTTTTATACAATGATCAGCAATGGGTGATATGACGATAATCAACAATCTCTTTAATCAATAGGAGTATGGATGAGAAGAATAATGTAGCATATAATAAAACTTTGTGTGTGGGTTCAATGAAATGCAATGATGTGAGATTAATGCAGCACAGAAATACAACTTTATATGAATTGAATCAAATGGAATGCAATCACTCTTCCCCCTGATACTACTCAATCCCCCCCTAATATGCAATATAGAGATAGAAGGAGAGAAAACAGGTTTCAGGAATATACAATCGTAACCAATGTAGTTTCAATCCCAGTTCCTCCAGCAAGCTTAGAGAAAAACAGGAATGATTTTAAAACAGGTCAATTGCTTTTGAATGTGGCTTGCAATGAATGGGTAAACACTGAAAATTGACTTTTAATTCACTAAATTGGATTCAGAACTAGTGGTAGCTGCTTTGGATAGCTTCAGGTAAACACTAGCAATGATGGTGGTATAACTAGTAGGTTGAAAACTGAATTCAGACGTTGAATGCAAGAAATAACTGTTTTATATGTGTTGAAATTGAGCCAAATGCAGAATCGCAGCAAACTTTTCAGCGTGCGGGAAACGCGATTGCGGAACAACTGTAAGGAGTTGAAATGCATTTTGAATTTGTTGGAAAGCTGAGGATGTTAGCTTCAATTTCGTTCCTAGCATGTACGGTTCAGAAGTTATGAAGGTTTTAGTAAAGGTCGATTTTTTTCAGAAAAGAGTCCAAGATTTCAAATGAAAGATGTGCTTTTGAAGATTACAAACAAGGATTGGCTTTACACTAAGGGGCAATGAAGATGCGAGATACCAACGGTACTGCCACCAGTCCAGAGGTGCCTCTGTCTGATCTTTACCCACTGCGACACTTGCCTTCTTCAGCAAAAATATTAGCGCAAAGATGATTTATCACTACAATTATCACAGGATTATATGGATGAAAGAAGGATTCAGGAAAGACAAAAGAGATTCTACAATGCAGTCTGGATATGTTGGAATGGGTTGGATAGGATTACTTAAGGATAAGAGATTGGCTATGGACAATTCTATGCTAAATACTCACAACTATGGTTTTGGAATAGGCCCGTCAGAGATCTGGTCAAGGGTTTTGGGCTGGAATCTGCTAGCCACCGGACAGGATTTAGGTGCTTGGTTCTTCTCTCAGCAAGGCACTCTGGTCTCTGCACGTCCTCTTGGACTGGATCTGACCAGTTGGTTCTGGGTTACAGCTCTGCTCTACTGGTTTGGATCTCTGGGTTCTAGCAAGAGTTCTTGGCAAGAACCAGCAAAACAGCACAGCCCGGCTGTTCAATTGGTTGTGCCCCTTGGAAGTTTGGGGTTAAATCAGGTTGCAAAATTTTAAAGGCCAGCTGAGAAGGGTTCAGCTTTGGATTTGGGCCTTCTGCTTTCAGGGTTCTGGAGTCTGGATCTGGATTCTCCTGCAGGGCGCTCTGCCAGTAAATTAGTTGATGGGTGAATGTGTGTCTAGGTCCTCAACAGTCCCTATTTATGTATTTCCCAAGGGGTGGATAGGCTGATTATACTATGCCCACCCTCTAGGAAACTGATTGGTCAAAGTATTCCCTCTCTCCTGATTTGAGAAGGAAATACAGTGTCATGATGTGTCATGATGATGCTGTGTTTATGGTCCAGGGAAAAAACCTCCCCTTTGTTTTTACACAGAAAATCTATTTTTCATATAAAGCATATTTACAATATCACCAACTTGCTAATAATACATATTTACATTCCAAATTAAATAAGGCACGTATCTGTACAAGTACCATCTTTTTAAGTGTTTTGGTTCACAAATGACAGTTTTTCACGCTTTTGGTTGGTTACTGAGTATCAGATCTGTACACATTTTTCCACATACATGCACATAACATCTGGGCATACTCCTTCATATTTTTAGCATTATCACAACTACTATAAAGTCAACATTTTGATAGTTCTGTCTCTGAATATCACACAAATTCCAGAGTGGTTTTAAAACGTGACCACCATTTTCATTTTAACAATCTATAAATTCCAGATTTTTACAAGTTTGGCACAGTTTGCTATGAGTCTTTTTCTCAAAACTATATTTTCCCCAGTCTGAGATACACATTTTCAGTCTAGCCCCGCCTCTAAGGTTTTGGCTGGGCCAGAGCAACCTGAGCCTCTTCCTGCCAGCAACTGGTTTCTGTTGATGCCCAAATTAACATTTCCTTTCAGTCAAGGGAGTCTTTTGTCTGCTGTCAGAGCAACAGGCCAAAGTCCCCTCCCACTTCCTTTCACACCTCCCTGCCAGTTCCTCAGCAGAGAGAGGAGGGGAAGATTCCTTTGTTTGGGAGAAACTGTGGAATGTCTTTGAAGCTCAGTATGGCTGGCTTTAACTTACTTTTAAAACAATGTTTAAAATAGTCTTTTTCTAAAATACAATTTACATTTTTACAAATTTAGCAACAAATCTCTTAATTCCAGCCTTTTTAAAACATAGAGATTGAATTGTACAATCTATATTGCTTTTGATAGGAAGTCTCTTCTTTTCCATACTTTGATTTTAAGGCACAAGTTTAAATGACAGTATAAGTAAATGCCAGCTTCTGACAGGCGAGCAGCGGTGCTGCTCCCATTTCTGACATATTTTCCCCATGCAAGCACCTTTTGAATGTGGATTTTCTTCTGATGAAATGCGCTTAGGTAGATTCTTTAAATAAAGTGATGTTTAACACCCAACAAGGATGTTGGATCTTTTGTGATGTTTGGGAACCATAATTTTTGCACTTTCCACAGCCAAGGAAAAACTGATTTTTGAAGCAGTTCTGGGTTTCTCTTGCAATGCAGCACTGCTTTTTCAAGTAGTTTCATTTTCCTCTGTGGGCAGCCAAATGATAGGTTTTGGCAGTGGTCTACTGTGTTACCACTGACATAGGCAAAAAGGATTGGTGGCCTATTTTTCAGGTTTCCCTGCGCAATTCTCAGCAATTTTTAGTGCATATAAGGCTTTTCAGCGGCCATTCCGTTGTTTCCGCTGAACACAGCACACAGCGATATTGCAGGGCATAGACTATTGGGTTAAAACATCCCACAAGCCCCCCACTTGCGATTTGGCATTGCTCGTCCATCAATCGGATGTCGCAAGACTGGGATGTCAGTCTCTTTTCTTTTGGTTCCAAAATGACACCGTTCATCATCTTTTCTTCCATCAGGGGTGGATCAACCAGTTCTCCTCGTCCAGTCCTGATGAGTATGGAGCGATACTCCGGGGCCCCTTTGATCTTTCTCCCGGTCCCCGGGTAGTCCTCCTTGGTTTTTTTGGTTTCCATGGTTTTCAATCCTAGGATGACAAAGCAAAAGCATATTTGTAGACATTTCCCCACCACTATTAATGTAGTGGGGTGGACACATACATTTTGACAAATCAGGACATATTTTCTATAGTGATTTATGGACTATATATGGAATATTTTATGGTGGGAATTCTAGGGAGCTCGAGTGACCCCCTCAGGGGTTCCAGGAGACTCCTCCAGTTGCTGCAGAGTGTGCCTAGGATGGCAACACTTTAGTTGGTTAATATGGACCAACGTATCTTCCCCCTCTGCCAAACTGCCTTTGGGGATGCAGATTTTGTAGACGACTGGTGAGATTTTGTCTACAATTTCAAAAGGACCCCTCCAGGTAGGCACAAATTTGCGCCGTTTGGCCTGGTTACTCTGGAAATTGTATAAGTAGACCTGGTCTCCTACATTGTATTCTTTTCTAGTAGTCTTTAAGTCATAGTGGGTCTTCATGCAGTCTGCAGATCTCTCTAGATTTCGCTGAGCATAGGCAAAAGCATGTTGAAGGTGTTTTCTTAGATTTTCAACATACTCATGAGTTGTGGAGGCATTGATCAATGTCTGCTCTTGGGTTCTGTAGAGCAGATGCTGGGGAAGCACCATCCTGGCTCAGACATCAGCTCAAATGGTGACTTTTTAGATGCAGATGAAGGGGTAGATCTGATGGCCATTAGGACAAGAGGTAATCGAATATCCCAACTTGGGCCAGAATCTGCCACAAACTTTTTTAATATGCTCACAATTGTTTTGTTGTATCTCTCTACTGCACCACTAGAGGCTTGCCGGTAAGCAATGTGTAGCTTCCTTTTGACCCCGATTATCTCCCACATCTTTGTCATTACTTCGCTAGTGAAGTGCCTACCTCGGTCTGACTCGATCCTTTGGGGTAGTCCAAAATTCGAAAAGATGTGGTTGATCATCAGGGCAGCTGCTGTTTCTGCCTTGCAGTTTGGGGCCGGGAGATATTCCACCCATACAGTAAACAAGCATGTCACGGTCAACATGCACTTGTTCCCCCTAGAGGAGCAAATCACGGGCCCGATATAGACAACTAAATCTGACCAAGGCAGTGTCATCCCCCTCATTTGGAGAGGCGCATGGTGTGTGAGGGATGTTGGCTGAAATTGTGCACACACAAGACATCCCTTCAAGTATTGGTCGAGGTCCTGCCCCATGTGTGGCCAGTATGCAACCTCTCTTAAGATTTCAAGTGTTGTATGAAACCCCCTATGACCGGCTGTGGCCGCATCATGGGCGTGACTTAGCATCAGGCTTCGGAATGAGGAAGGGACCCCCCACTGATCATGGCCAGCTAGGGTTCTCCTTACCAACAAACCGTCTTGGATTCAGAACATTTTTGGCCATTTCATCAACACTCTGAGGTCCTCTTTCCCTATGTAATCGGTATCCTTCAGGGGAAAGTTCTCAGGGTCCTCAATGTGTTGAATGAACTTACCAATTATTGGATCCCCTTTTTGAGCCGTAATGAAATCAGCATCTGGGGTCTCCTTACTTCATTGTGCAGTTCAGAGTTCATTGTGAGCATTTGTCTGGGACCTAGTGATGGCAGTGACCTGGATTTCCCCCAACAGGGACTCGATCTCTAGTAGATCCCCTTGGATGGCTCTGGTTGGTTTTGTCTGGTCCCTCTACTTTGGAATGACCTTTGATCTTTTTCCAGTAGAAGGTCACCCCATTCGAGGTGACCAGATCATCAATACTTTGAATTAATTTCCCATGTTTCAAGGGTTTATTATTAGCACATAACATGCCTCTGGTTTTCCAGTTAACCAGGTGCTCCACTAACCCGTTCCGTACATAATCCGAATCTGTGATTATGACCAGTTTGTGGAGTTGATGTTGGACAGCAGTGAGGATGGCTTGATGCACAGCCATCAACTCTGCCACTTGACTACTTCGGGGACCAATCTTGTACCCAGCGGAGGGTTCTGGGGTCTCATTCACCCATGCATTCCCCACACCGGCCACAAGTTCATTTTCCCCGTTGTTGTCAACATGGTAAGAGCATCCATCCACATAGACAGTGGGCATTCCCTCATACTTGTCTTCTTCAAAGACTTTGGGTGGGGAAATGAGGTATGCCTCCATGTTGTCCTTGATTTTTAGACTTTCGTCCTCGAGACAGTTTTCTCTGGCACAATCATGCAAGTCAGCCAGACCTTGTGCGAGGGGACTCTTGTTTTGTCTATATCTGACCTCCACAGGAAAGCCTTGCATTGACAGAATCCAGGAAGTAATTCGGGAATTACTCACATATCCGGCCCGAATTCTGTCACTTTGGAGATATTGCAGAGGCTGGTGTGGAGTCTCCATTATGATGTGTTCCCCCTGGATAAACGGGCTGTAATTCTTCAATGCCCACACCGTCACCAGGAGTGCCTTCTCACAATCGTTGAATTTTTCCTCCACAGAGGATAAAGTTTTGCTTGCATAGGAGATCACTTTATTGACCTTGTCATGTTTTTGATATAATACTGTAGTCAAGAACATATTAGCGAACCCTGTCTCCAAGAAGAACTCCTTGTTTTTGACAGGGTAAACTAGGAAAGGCGCTTGTGAGAGGCTTCTTTTGAGTTGTCTTACTGCCTCGGCTTGTTCAGGACCCCACTCCCACTTGACCCCCATTCAAAAGATTAATCAGGGGCCTTGTGATCTCTGTGTAGTCCTCAATGAACTTTCTACTGTAATTAGTCAGTCCAAGGAGGTTCCTTAGTTTCCGCAGAGTTGTGGGGTCTTTCAATTTCTGGAGTGCTTCCACTTTCTTTTCCTGGGAACAGAGACCCTGAGGAAATAATCTCATGCCCCAAGAAATTGACACAGGTTCTACACCATTGTGCCTTTTGAAAGGAAAGTTTTGCTCAGGCGGCCCTTTACTGCATAACAGATCTCCGCTATGTGTTCTTCCACAGTTGAGCGTTTGATGAGAACATCATCTAGATAGGCCAGGTTACCCCTCTCATCCAGGTCGGGCATGGCCTTATGTAGAAAAATGTTTAATTCATTGCTGGAGTTGATGTATCCGAAGGGAGTCCGGGTCCATGTGTACTGCTGCCCGCCAAAGGTGAAGACCAGCTTGTATTGGTCCTCCCTACTGACAGGGACGGTCCAGTATCCAATGTTGTCAGGTCTGTTGCAGTGAATCCTGTGACCCCTGGATCTGGGCCAGCCCTTGGTCAATGTAGGGAAGAGCCATCGGGAAGTATGGACCCGTTTGTTGAGCTCTATAAGGTCGGCGCAGAGTCTCCTCTGGCTGTTTGGCTTCAAAACCCCAGCACCGGATTATTGAAGGTGCTGTGGACTGGACGGATTATCCCACAGGACTCAAGGTTCTTAATTATTTCAGTAAGGGACTCCATTGATGTGAGAGGCAAGCGATATTGCTTCACAAACACTGGAGTCATGCCAGGGTCTGTAGGGATAGTTGTTGTGTGGATGTCGGAGCAACCACAATCATATGAGTGCACCGCAAAGAGATCTTGAAAATCTCCAGAGTCTCACAGGCATCAGCTCGGTTGACTCTCTCTTCAACCATCTGTCTGAAGTCTGGAAAGACTTCTGGTTTTGCTATCTCAGCGGCCTCCTCCAGCTGGGTGGAGAAGTCCCTGGTCAAAGTGTTGATTTGGACTGGTGGCTTCTTGTGGGGAAGGCAGTCCTCACGGACTTGGAAAATCACCTCATCCCTCCTGAAGTCACAGGTCACATCTTCCTTATCATAAGGGCAGGAAGTGTACACCAGGAAGTTCCCACCATGCCGGGTAAAGATCCTGTCTGGTGTTGTGTTGTCATCACTGTCAAAACAGTCCTTGGGGATTGGTCCTAACAGTGCATTGGCTAAATCTATGGACAAATGTCGGTCATCAACCGCCATTCCAATAATGGTGCCTGCAGCTAGAGTGATACTCTTTAAGTCGCTGTTATCCACCTCTATTGGAATGGTGTCATGTTCTATAATGACTAGTGGTGTTGGGTTTACCCCCAGCCCTTGCTTTTGGAGAGTAGCATTTAGATGAATATAGGCATCAGGGTTTTTCAATTTCTGTCCTCTTTTAACTTTTACTTCCAGGGAGAATTGTCGGGTCCTTTCTGGGATGGCGACTTCCTCTCAAATCTGAAATTCAACTGCCTAAGGCAGCAGTTGAGCTGACCTAAATGCTTTCTCTGGGTCATCAAAGCCCATGAGATTATCCGCTAATTGGGACCAAGCTTTGAAGTTTATTAGGTCCAAACTAATGGCAAAGCGATTGAGAATGTCACTGCCTAAGTGAAGGGCGGCAGTGACGTCTCGCACGACCCAACTATTATGGACTATGCTCTTGTTGCTTACGGAGATTTTGAGCATGCACCTGCTTGGCAGGAGATGTTTGGAATTGGGTGTTTCCAGATCCATTTCCCATTTGTCTATCAGTTTGAATGTGGGAATGGCTGGATCTTTTGGGAGTTGGCAGAACATGGCTTCGCTGATGAAGCTCTTACCGTTGTTCACACACACTCGGGTGAGAACAGAGTGCTTCCTTCATTTAACTGAACAGGGAGGAACAACTGCTCTCTAATTTGCTGAATATCAGCCAGGCTCTGAGCTGATTTCTTATCTTTCTGGACTATAGGAGTGGGAATGTCTGATTGTGGATTGGTAAAGAATTTCAGAGTGTTTCCTTCCAGTGTGGAACGCCACCTTAGACTGGAAGGAAGGTTGATTTTCAGAAATAGAGAGGACCCCCCCCCCCAACATCATCAGTTTATTGTCCTACTGCTATTACTGTCATGTCTGATATTTGATTGTTCTGGAAGTGAAATTCTACCTGGGGAGGTTTTTGTTCAACCATGTGGCAGGTGCCATTTAAACTAACATGGTTGACACTCTGTTTTAGTTTTATTGGTCAGCTAGTCTGGGTCCAGAGGACCTTGTTTATGCAATCTATTAGGGGTGACAACCTTCGCAGGAGGTCATTCCCTAGTAAGCAAGGGGTGCCTTCTGGAGTCACAACTATGATCGAGTGCTTCACCTTGTGTTGCCCAATTTTGATGTCCAAATCCGCA